>NC_057796.1:180058228-180375491 GCF_018294505.1 Triticum aestivum
TTTTTTGTTGGAAACTAGATTTCGTGCTCTTTCCAACACAATTGGATTCACCTTTAAATTCGTCCGGAGCATTGAGTTATGGTCGAAAGAATCTGACGTTGCACCAGAATCCGAGTCAAACTACAAGTCCAAAGGTGTTGCATCACCTCCACTTGGGCCCATGTGCCTTGTACGACCTAGGGTTGGTTTTAGGCTGCCTTGGGACGTCCTCCCACCTCCTTGGCCGCCACCCCTTGCTCCTATATAAGTAGATCCATCTAGTAGCTTTTTCCTTGGGATTTGTTTAGTTAAAAGTTAGCCATTGCAACTTCGTGTACTTCGTTTGTGTCCAACGACCAGACCAAGACCGCTTACGGATCCCCACCATTATCAATACTTCATATATATTCGCAATATTCAGATTGCTTTATCATATTCTTGCTCGTTCTTCGATTGCTTGCAGGAATAGACCTTCGTGGTCAAGCTGATCGTGCTTCCGGTATCGTCAGTAACCTCAGGAGATTGGTTTAGCGATTGCTAAGGCGCAACGTCGTGCACGTTTGTAGTCGGATCGTCAAAGTCGACTCCACCAAATCGATAGTTATCATCTCATCGAAAGATCGGGACACCCTCGCCTCTATCAATGAGTTTGTGTCATTTTAAGGGTGGTAGTACCCTGTGAGGACACTCGACCCATGGAAAGGAGAATGATATACCACGAAGAGGATTTTGGACAAAATAAGAAGGAGTCTTGTCTCGATATGTGGGGTATCCCCAAGAGTATGAAGAGATGAAGTACTATTGGAGATAAAGGAGGTTGAATGTTGGTAATATGGAGCAATGGTGACTCCAGGATGAGTCTGAGTAATCACGTCTTAGTTTGGAACCAATAGAAGGAAGAGAGACAGTATAATTTGATGGATTTAAGAATGCTAGGAAGCTGGATGCTGGCATAAGGATCAGTTGCCCCGATGATGAATTCAAGGTTTGCAAGTGATGAGATGGGCCATAACCCACAGGCTCCAGGACCTGCCAAGAAGCAAGCACACCCTTGCTGAAGGAAAAACCCTGGAAGAAGTTATGATTTTATCGACAGATGATCTTATAAGAGTAACGCAAAACCTGAGAGTTGTGAAGGACCGGTAGATGTTTGTTTGGCTTGCAGAATCCATGGTTTTATCCGAACTTGGTTTGTCGACAAGAGAAATTCTGCAATGCTTGTGAGGATGACCGAGTGTTAGAATGCGAGATTCACTAAACCATATACAAGGTAATGATTTGGGTGCGGGATGGATTGATCACCATACCGACTTACTCTTATTGTTCGCCTTGCTATACGGGATGGTAAATCTGAGTGACTTGCCTATAGTAGAGAGACGACGATATTAAACCTTGTTTCAACCTTAGAATGGTATAGCAATTTTTTTCCTTGTACAAGGCAGTTGTGCCAACCGTAGGTTATACGATGAGGATCAACCCAGACCCATTTCCTGCAGGAGAAACCATAAGTTGTTGACCACCATGAGATATCGATAGTTGTTTAGCATTGGCGCCAGACTCGTCAGCTAAGAAGACCCAGTCTCGGAACAACCTTACCACTACCGTAAGAGCCCAGAGAAGGAATTTTCCCAAGAATCTGAGAAGTTCGACACTGTCAACTATAAGGATAGAGTATATGAGTTTTGATGGACCCGTAACCATGCTTCTAAGGGTGGTAGCACCCCAGACCCCTGTGATAATCGATGGATTTTGAGAAGACCCCCAGACCTAACCTATTTCTTTCTAGCCTCTCCGAATCTCGAGGACGAGATTCATTTTAAGGGTGGTAGGTTTGTAACATCCCAAAATTCTAAATTTTGGAATGTTATAATGAATAGATAGCTTTGATTGAGTGTTTGATTGATTGTGTGAAATTGAGTGAAATTCGAAACTTTCTGAAAGTTAAATGAGAGGGAATAAAAGGACTTTCCCAAACTTTCATCTTTGCTTGCTGATCTCCATGAATTCAAATTCTTTTCAAATACAAAACCCTTGAGCGAAGATGATATGACTTCTTCCATTTAATTAAATGAAAGGGTATTTGAAAATATTTGAATTTCATTTGGAAATATTTCAATTCATAAACTTCATGCAACTCAATGATTTTCATGAGAGAAGATAAAATGACTTCTTCAAAATAGATGAAATATGAGTTGGAAGTTTAAAAGGATAAATTAAAATCCTTTTGAAAATTATTTTCAATTTGGAGTTATTTGGGTTTTATTCAAATTATTTTTCTCCAAAAATAAAATATATGGAAATTAGGGTAACATGATTCCCTACAACAGAAAATTGGAGAGAAATAAATTTGAAATCATTTTGGTATTTTTAAAATGATTTTTATTGGATTTTATTAGAACAGTAGCACTCTTTGCTTTATTTAAATTTGTGTGGATTTTATTTGGCTTTACAAAAATGTCCATGTTGTTGGACATCTTTTTCTGAAAATTTTGATATATTATATGCCTATAGTTTGTTTTGATTTTATTTAGTTTATATTATTTTTCTTTGTCTGTCTTTTAAAAAAAGAACTTATGAAAGTGCGTTATATCGACTAGTGGGGGGGTGAATAGGCGATTTATTTTATAAATTCTTCACTGAGGAATTTGTGGGTGAGGAAATTCCTTAGCGAAGAACTACTTGTAGCGGAATAAGTACTCAAAAGTATGCATAGCAGAACACAAGCATAGTCATCATGATGAAATGAAAACAAGCACAGAGTACAGAAAGCGTAAACACAGGATAAGACAGGATGAAGACAAACAGACTGAGGAAATTGAACCGAGGAAACTGAGAAAGTCTTCAGTCAAAGTCTTCAAACACAGATATGAACAATTGCACAACACAGGAATGAGGAAATGAAAGAGTTGAGGAAATAGAACCAGTTGGCTTGGTGAAGACAATGATTTGGTAGACCAGTTCCAACTGCTGTCTCAGTTGTACGTTTGGTTAGGGCGGCGAGGTATTTAAACCTGAGGACACACAGTCCTGGAGACCCAGACCTGAACACGCAGTTCAGGACACTTAGTCCTCACCGTATTCCCCTTGAGCTAAGGTCACACAGACCTCGCCCAATCACTCGTGGTAAGTCTTCAAGTGACTTCCGAACCTTCACAAACTCAGTCACTCGGCGATCCACAATTTCCTCTTAGATGCTCTAGACCATGACGCCTAACCGTCTGGAAGAAGCACAGTCTTCAAAGGTAACAAGCATCAGATCCACGCAGGATCAATCTCTTCAGTGATGCTCAATCACTTTGGGTTTGTAGGTGTTTGGGTTTGGGTTTTCCTCACTTGATGATTTTCGCTCAAAGTCCTCGGAGGATGGGATGCTCTCAAATGACAAGTGTCAGTTTCTCTTGGAGCAGCCAACCAGCTAGTGGTTGTAGGGGGCGGCTATTTATAGCCTAGGGAGCAGCCTGCATGATAAGACATAAATGCCCTTCAATGATATGACCGTTAGGTGGGTAGATATTTTGGGACAGCTGGCGCATAGCACAGCAACGGTCGGAAATTTGAGGTTCAAATTCCTCAGGGCTATCATGTTCCTCACTATGTAGGCAATCTGCACTGGCGAATTCCTAACTCCTCAGTCAGAACAAATTCCTCAGAGACCAAAAGAACTTCGTCTCTGTCACTGAGGAATATGACTGAACTTTATGAGATTTCCAATGGCTTCACTCGAAGGGATTGGTAGGTGTAGGATTTTGAGTTGGGCATCACATGAAATTTTTTCCTTAGTATTTCCTCGACCCCCTTTAACAGTACGGTGTTTCCTATGACTCAAGAAAGAGAAAATGAAACTACGAAAACAAAAGTCTTCACGCTTCATGTTCCTCGAATGAATACTAAGTCTTCAAGGTCACACCAATTTCTTCACTTTCAAAGTCTTCAGAAATCCAAAGTCTTCAGTCGAAGAACTTCATTTTTAGGGGTCGGCGTTCTCTGTAAGTATCAAACTCCTCATAGACTTATAGACTTTTGTACACTCATAAACGCATTAGTCTCTTAACCTATAAGTCTTCAATACACCAAAATCACTAAGGGGCACTAGATGCACTTACAATCTCCCCCTTTTTGGTGATTGATGAGAATATAGGTTAAGTTTTCAACGGGGATAAACATATGAAGTGTAAATACTGATATTGAGGAATTTGATTGCAAGATATAGAAGAACTCCCCCTGAAGATGTGCATAGTCAGGAATTTGCTTTTGAAGCAATGCACACTTGAAGAGTTGAATCATGGAGATCTCCCCCTATATCTTGTAATTCATACACGCATTTGACATAATATATGAAGAATTTGAAATGCATGATGAAATATGGTGACTGATGTAATTCAACATGCGTGCAATAACATTAACGAGGAATAAGCATGCAGAAGAAACAGCAAAAGTATCAGGCCACCATAGAGTTTAAGTTTACAACTCGATCCAGCAAAGTCATCAGAAGAACGAGAGTTGTAACTTGGCAAAAAAAAGCCAATATAAGATTGACCCGCTTGAAGACTAACTCAAATTTCTCCACCTTTGTCATCGAATGACCAAAAGGTTCGAAAATGAGGACTAACGCCCCTGAAGAATATCAAGGTGATGAAGGAGCGTCAGCGTTGTTGGGGTCGGTTATTGGAGTAGGGCCTGCCGCAGTGTCGTCCAAATCTTCATGTTCATCAGTGTCACGTGATGAAGAATAGGAGCTGGCCACCAAGGAAAGAACCTTGACCTTCTTGTACTTCTTCGGAGGAGGTGCAGCCCAGTCAAGATCGTCCTTGAGACCCATTGTCTTCAGATCTTCTTCACTATAGACTTGAGACAGAACAACCCAAGTGCGGTTGAGGATTTCATGAAGGTAGTAGTGGTTTTTCTTCACTGCATTGTGGGTAGCAGTCATGTTGTGAAGAATTGAACCAAACTGACGCTTGACCCATTTATGGTTGCGATCAACCTTCTGGTGAAGACTGAGGAGAAGCTCACGGTCAGTCATCACCCTGGGTGCTGTGCCTTGAGGATTTTGCTTGGGTGCGTTGGCGGCAGAGTCATGGGTGGCAGAGTCATCATTGGTGGAGTAGGATGCAGCCTTGCGAAATTGTCCATCCAATGGACGAATGCCTTCATCAATTACAGCAGTAGCCTTGCCCTTTTCATCAGCTGAGGAAAATGTCCGTTTGAGGACTTCAATTGGGGGCAAGTAGCTGCAATGGTTCAGTGTATCAGCTTTATAGTTGAGTGAAGACCTTGTCCTGATGAATCTCATAATCCAAGGTGCATAAGGCTTCAACTCAAATGGTGACATGGCGACATTAGCCAGAGTCCTCATGAAGAAATCATGGAAGTTTATGGGAATGCCATGAATGATATTGAAAAGCAGATTCTTCATGATGCCAACGACTTCTTCATTTGAGTCGTGGCCCTTGATTGGACTCAATGTCTTCGTAAAAATGCGATAGACAGTCCGAGGCACATACAACAATTCCTTCACAAGGAATTTTGTTCGTGAGGTCTGACATGGCTTCAAAGGCTTCATCAGCACTTGCATGTAGTGATCGGTTAGCTCAGGTTCATTGTAAACGCAACAAGCACCTTCAAGGGGCAGACTGAGAGGTAAGGCACGAAGCAATTCAGTAGCTGGTGCCTTGTAGTGAGTGTTTTCAGACATCCAGTCCAGCACCCATGAATTCACATCTTCAGAATTTCCGGTGATGTGTAGCGTTGCATAGAATTGAAGAATAAGTTCTTCATTCCAATCACAGATGTCAGTGCAGAAATTTAACAATCCAGCATCGTGAAGAACACTGAGGACTGGCACGAAGCACGGCGGAGATTCCATGTCCACGTGAGGAATGTGCTCATGATCGAAGACTTTGTCCTTGTCGAACAGCACTGAGGAATAGAAATTTGCCTGGCTGGCAGTCCAGAAACGCCTCTTCCTTATGCGAGCAGAGTCATAAGGGTTGTAATCAGTGAAGAATACATTCTTGCCAAAGAAGGCATCAGTCTTGAATTTTTGCTTCCTAGAGAATGGATCCTTTGGTTTGGGCAGAGGAGTGTCAGTGAGTTGCATCACAACCTCAGGAATCGCAATCTCAGGTTCTTCAGGCTGAGGAATTTCTGGTTCCTCTTTAGTGGCAGCCTGGTTCTTGAATTCTTCATTTTCAGTTTCTTCAGCACTAGCGGCTGGAATGTCTTCATGAGCTTCATCAGATCCCATTTGAACTGTAGTGACTGGGGACTGAGGAATTTGCTGCAGTGGAGTGAAGAGTGGAGAATTGGGGTGCTGACTTTCCCAAAAGTCATCATTCATCACAGGTGTGGTACAGCCAATGTCCACATCTTCATCTTCAAGTTCTTCAACGCCGGCCTCTTCAGCAGTAAACTGAGGCACAGGTGAGGAAACAACTGGGGTTGAAGGGATTTCATCCAATTCAATTTCTTCATCCATCTGCTCTGACGTAGCAGCAGAAGGAGTTTCTTCATCAGATTCGCTAGGGATCACATATTCTTCACCAAAAGGAACAAGGTCCTTTGATGGCATGATTGAGATTGGAACAGCATTAATCGGGTTTGCAAAAGAGCTGGTCATAGGCTTCATTTTCTTCGGAGCAGAAGAATCTGAAGAAACTGATGCTTTCCTTTTCTTCACTACTGCACGCTCTGCAACCTTGGTCTTCTTCACATCTGATGCAGATGGAAGGATTGGAGTTGGAGTAGGCGTAGTTGGAGCAGAGGAATTTGGTGCAGTTTCTTCAGGCACAACTGATGCAGTTGCCCTGACCTCTTCATTTTCTTCAGGCACACCACAAGTGGGTGCCCTGGGAATTTCATCAGCGGCTGGAATGCAGTCATCAGCCCTGGAACTCACATTATCTTCAGCCACCTGATTGTCATCAGCGGTGCTGGCATGTTCTTTAGTTTGCTGAGCAGATGCTTCAGCAGGAGTGACTTCAATATGCACAGGGGCAGCGGCACTTGAAGTGAGTGTCTTTGTCAGATTGACAAACCTGACCTTGGCTCCTTTCCAATCAGCATAGTAAGTGTTGAAATCATCGCTGATGACTTTGATTTCAGACTGGAGCTTTACAAGTTCATCAGTTGTCATAGAGACAACGTTGTTCTTCAGGAACTTCTCCTTCCTGCACTGTGCTTTCTTGAGTTGCTTGGCCTTCTCATATTTCCATTTTTCTTCACTGATGAAATGGGTCAGCATGTGACTTTGGCCAGGTGTCAACTTGAAATCAGGCATAGGAGTGTTTGGGTCCTTGTGCCAGAGATCAATATAGTTGAGGATCAGCTTTGGATCCAAAAGCAGTGGCACTTCTGTGCCCTTGGCTCTAGCGGCCCTGACTTGCCTGTCTTTGACGATTTCAGCAAGTTCTTCATCATCAGCTTCGTCATCTTCAGACGGTACTTGGAAGGCGACCTGCTTCTTCTGAGGACTTGGGCAAGAGCCTCGTCCTGCAGTGGTCTTAGTCTTCGATAGAGAGGGTCCTGTTGAAGAATATGGTGCAGCTGAGGAACTAGCTGAAGCTCCTGAGGCAATGGAGATGCCTGTAGTCCTTTGGCACGTGGCAAGATGCACAGGTGCTGAGGATTTTGTCTGAGCAGCTGAGGACTTTGGAGGAGCAGGAGCGGCTTGAGGAATTTGCCGTGAGGGCTGAGCTGAGGAAATTGGCCGCGAGGGCATTGAAGAAGAGGCACTTGGCTTGTGCGCAGGCTTCTTTGCGATGGATTTCTTCGGCCCTACAGAGGCCTCAGCAGCAGCAGCAGCAGTGGAGTCTTCGTTGAATTTCCTCACTACATCTTTTGCCTGTTTGGCCAACTGGACCTGGCGCTTGGCCCATTCTTCAGGAAAATCCTCACTGCGCTTGATGCTAGTGGGATCTGCCTCTTGGCCAGGTGCCAATGGAGGTCTTGAGCATGGAGGAGTAACAACGAATTTCTTCATGTATTTTGGAGTCACATACCTGTACTCCCTCCACTCTTTTGCCCATCTCCTTTCTATCCTCTGAATGCGCACCTTATGCTGATTTTTATCTTCCTCAGGGGGTGTGCAGTACCCAGCATAAATGTCCTCAGGGATTTCAAAGGCAGTATTGACCTCAGGCTTCTTTCCTCCTTTCTGTGGCCTCTTTTCATTAGCCATTTTCTTTAGTTGAGGAATTTGAACAATTGAACTCTCTGAAGAAGTATGCAACTTTTCTTCAAGGAACGCTGCAAATGAGTTAAGTTGATGAGAACCTAGTGATTCAGCAGCAGACATGAGTACCTGTGAACAGAGTATAGTTGCGAGGAATTTGGAGAGGTCATATGCGTTCTCAGAAGGTTTTTCAATAAGAACAAGTTTGAGGAATTTGACCAGATGAGTCTTGAAGAATTTCACTAAGCGTTCTTTGTCTTAGGTTCCAGAGTTGTATAGATCGAAGATCCACACAATTGAGGAATATTGAAGAAAAGTGATGCTTAGAGAAACGAATCAAGAGCAGATGACATGTGAGGTGTCTAGTGTGTGAGGATTTGAAGAAAAGCACCTTTTGAAGATTTTGTAGAAATCATTTGAATCAAAGTGGGCAGTAAAAGTAACTTTTAATTACCCTGACGAAGAACACGACGAACTGGGATGTGGAGAAGTGAAGCTCGTCTGTGCAGATCTTCCACGCCCTAACTTGGCGGAGGAAGACGGCTACGGCGGCGGCGGAGTGAAGATTTCCGCGGCCGGCATGAGTACGGCGGCGACGAGGTCGAGGCAATGAAGCTCTTCCTCACCGGCGACGATGATGTAGCGGCGGCGATAGGGTTTGAGAAGCTCGAGCTGGAGAGAGGTCGAGCGGAGTAAAAGAAGTGAGGAAGGGGAGAGGGGGTATTTATAGCCACGGTGAAAAACGGTTCGCCCGAAGAAATTGGACGAACGTGCCCCTGACCCTTCTCATTTGCATGACATGTGTCACCCACGTACTGACAAGTGGAGATCGTGTTAGATCGTGGGTGAATAGATAAGTATATCGTGGGAAGCGGAACGGTTTGAGCGGCAAAGCCGAAAATTTGGATACGATAAGTTAAAAGTTCCGTTCACAAATTCTTCAGCAGACAAGGACATAGTGAAGATTTTGAACGAGTTTCAAAGAGAACGCACAGGAAGAATTTGTGAATAGATTGGGTTGAGTATAACATAGAGGGGGAAGGGTCCGATCACATTCACTTAGTAGAAGAACCAACTTGAAGAATTAGCCATAAGTGAATGCTGTAGAGGACATAAACTCATAAACTCATATATATATGAGTTTATGTCCTCTACAGCATTCACTTATGGCTAATTCTTCAAGAATATGAATAACTGAGGAATTTCAAAACTGAGGAAAAACTCAAATTGAAGATTTTCAACTTTTGTGGTGGCGTGACCCACCGTATAAGAATGATGATTTCAGACACCGCGTACAATTGTCGTAGGGTTCTGAGAATCAAATTCTTCATTAATTTCTTCACACTTAGAGTGTTATTCTTCATTGATTGAAGAAAAACGTTTCTTCATGTGTTGCACATCTAAGTCATCAATTTTGCATAAGTGTTAGGATGAGTGTCCTTTTCAAAGAACATTCGAAGATTCTAAGATATTTAGCTCACACCGCAACTTGCTAAATCGCTTCTCATCCAAGGGCTTTGTGAAGATATCGGCTAGCTGTTCTTCAGTCTTCACATGCTCAATAGAAATGTCGCCCTTCAACACATGATCGCGAAGAAAATGATGACGAATCTGAATGTGCTTTGTCTTCGAGTGTTGAACTAGGTTGCGAGCAATCTTGATGGCACTGTCATTGTCACAGAAGAGAGGCACATTCTTCACGTTGACGCCATAGTCCTTGAGAGTTTGCTTCATCCACAGCAATTGAGCACAGCAAGAACCAGCAGCAATGTACTCAGTTTCAGCAGTAGACAGTGATACGCAGTTCTGTTTCTTCGAGGACCAACAGACCAAAGATCGTCCGAGGAAATGACATGTACCAGAGGTTGACTTGCGATCCACACGATCACCAGCATAGTCAGAGTCAGAATATCCAACGAGATCAAAAGCCAAGCCCTTGGGGTACCATAATCCTAGTGTTGGTGTGTGAGCTAGATATCGAAGAATATGCTTCACAGCCTTATGGTGTGATTCCTTCGGTGTAGCTTGAAATCGGTCACACATGCTAACACTAAGCATAATATCTGGCCTAGATGCACATAAGTACAATAAAGAACCAATCATGGAGCGGTATACCTTTTGATCCAAGTCAATACCATTTTCATCAGTGCACAGATGGCCATTTGTGGGCATAGGAATTTTGATGCCTTTGCAATCTTGCATGCCGAATTTCCTCAGTATATCCTTGAGGTATTTCTCCTGAGATATGAATATGCCATTGCGCTGTTGACGAATTTGAAGACCTACGAATAATTTCAACTCTCCCATCATAGACATTTGATATTCTTCACTCATCATATAGGCAAATTGATCACTATAACGTTGGTCAGTACAGCCAAAAATGATGTCATTAACATATATTTGGCATACAAACAATTCATCATCATATGATTTAGTGAAAAGAGTAGGGTCGAGTGAACCGGGTTTGAAGCCTTTCTTCATGAGGAATTCCTTCAAAGTATCATACCACGCCCGAGGGGCCTGCTTGAGGCCATAGAGGGCCTTATTGAGTCTGAAGACTTTGTCAGGATGCTTAGGATCTTCAAAACCTAGGGGTTGAGCAACATATACTTCTTCCTCAAGCTTATCATTGAGGAATGCACTTTTCACATCCATTTGATATAAGGTGATATCATGATGGTTATCATAAGCAAGTAATATGCGAATAGCTTCAAGTCTAGCAACAGGTGCAAAAGTTTCATCGAAATCAATTCCTTCAACCTGTGTGTAGCCTTGAGCTACTAGTCATGCCTTATTCCTCACCACAAGGCTATTTTCATCTTGCTTGTTGCGGTAGATCCACTTTGTGCCAATGATATTGTGTTTGCGAGGATCTGGACGATTGACCAGTTCCCAAATGTTGTTGAGCTTGAACTGATGTAATTCTTCTTGCATGGCATGAATCCACTCAGGCTCTGGAAATGCTTCATCTACGTTAGTGGGCTCTGAGATAGAGACAAAAGCCTAGTGCCCACAAAAGTTAGATAAATGTGAAGCTTTTGAGCGTGTGAGAGGACCTGGTGCTTCAATGTCATCGATGATCTTCTCAACTTGCACTTCTTTTGCAATGCGAGGATCAGTAGGTTGTCGTCGAGGAATTTGATCAGCATTTTCTTCGGCACCATTTTCTTCAGCAATTTCTTCAAGTGCATTAGCTCGACGTTCTTCACGTTCTGGAATGAATTCTTCAGCAGATTCTTCGGCAGGAATGACATCCTCAGTAGCCTTGAACTTGATAGTTTCCTCAGGTGCTGGTTCATCTATCACAGAGGGTAGGTGCTCTCTTTGCGAGCCATTAGTTTCATCGAACCGCACATCTACAGTTTCAACAACCTTGTGAAGAACGGTGTTGAAGACTCTGTAGGTGTGCGAGTCCTTTTCATAACCAAGCATAAAACCTTCATGTGCTTTCGGTGCAAATTTAGCATTGTGATGAGGATCTCTAATCCAACATTTAGCACGAAGACTTTGAAATAACTCACATTGGGTTTCTTGTCAGTGAGGAGTTCATAGGCAGTCTTCTTGAAGAATTTGTGAAGATATACCCTGTTGAGGATGTGGCACGCAGTATAAATTGCCTCAATCCAGAAGTGACGAGGCGTCTTGTACTCATCAAGCATAGTGCGAGCCATCTCAACAAGAGTTCTGTTCTTGCGCTCCACGACGCCATTTTGCTGAGGAGTGTAAGGAGCAGATAACTCATGAGTAATACCAAGTTCATCAAGATAGTCATCAAGACCAGAATTCTTGAACTCAATTCCATTGTCACTTCTGATGTGCTTGATCTTCACACCAAAGTTGGTTGAAGCCCTCGAGGAAAATCGTTTGAAGACTTCCTGCACTTCATGTTTGTAAGTAACAATGTGTACCCATGTGTAACGAGAGTAATCATCAACAATAACAAGCCCATAGAGAGATGCGTCATTTGTGACAGCTGAGTAATGGTTAGGACCAAAGAGGTCCATGTGAAGCAATTCGAATGGTCGAGTAGTGGTCATGATAGTCTTCGCTAGATGCTTAGCCTTGGTCATCTTTCCAGCTTCACAAGCTCCACATAGGTGATCCTTGAGGAATTTGACATTCTCAATGCCAATGATATGCTTCTTCTTCGCAAGCGTGTGCAAATTCCTCATGCCTGCATGACCAAGTCGTCGATGCCATAGCCATCCTTCTGAAGCTTTTGCAAGTAGGCACACGGCTGGTTGCGGTCCTGTAGAGAAATCAACAATATACAAGTCTCCTCTCCTAAAGCCTTCGAAGACTTTGGAATTGTCAGCTTCCATAACCACAACACAACGATACTTGCCAAAGACAACTACCATATCAAGATCACAAAGCATTGAGACAGACATGAGGTTGTATCCTAAGGACTCAACAAGCATGACTTTGTCCATGTGTTGATCCTTTGTGATCGCAACCTTACCTAGACCCAATACCTGAATTTTGCCTTCGTCAGCGAAGATAATATGCTTCAGATGCGATGGTGATAAGGGAGCATCAATCAATAGATTCTTGTCACCAGTCATGTGATTTGTACATCCACTATCGAGGACCCACTCAGTGGCTTTGGGTTGATCATCCTGCAGATGAATTAGTGCAGCTTACGAACTTCATATACTTCATCAGTGAAGAATATGACATCAATTCATCAGATCAATTTCATCAAGCAATAGAACAGATAAAGCAATATGAGGACGTGAGAAATGAAAGTTCATTTCTTCATGATTAGCCTGCGTCCTTTCAGGCAAACTTCAGGTCTCCAGCAAATTCTTCAGACGTTCGAGTACGTCTGGAGACCTGACCCTGCAGAAGAGATTAGTTCTTTTTCTTCACCACCCACATCTGAAGGGGTGGCAAAGAGTTCATCACTCTGCGAGCTCCATACGAGAAAGGTGGCATAGAAGCCAATCCATTTCGTTTCACATAAGAGGAGTTAGGGTAAGCATATGAATAAGCAGAGAAATTCTTCGAGGACTTATGAACATAATAATTAGAAGAATAATGTTCATATTCATAGCCCTTGGCTCTTCCCTACGAAATAGAGTTGTTAGCACGATGATGTTCATATGAGGACTTTGATCCTTTTGAGGAATTTGATCCACGTGAGGAATTTGGTCCGTATGAGGACTTGGATCCATATGAAGAATTTGGTCAATGTGAAGAATTTGATCTGGGGTTCCTATTCTTCACAGGTGGTGTCATGAGGACATTCACCTGAAGGCTTTCAAGGCATCTTTTGGGAACCCAGATTTTCTTCATAGGAGAACCGTTCCTGCAGTTAGTGCCAACATATGTAGCAAATACTTCACCATTCTGATTTTTGAACAGTTTATAGTTGGAGTCAAATGACTCATCAGAAGAATGAGGAGATTCACATGTAAAGCCAGATAAGTTAGATGGATCAAGTGGAGGTCCCTTTGTAGCAACCCATGAGGTTTTGGGGTACTGCTCAGGCTTCCAATATGTACCATCAGCATTGAGTTTCCTCTCAAAGGCAATACCCTCTTTCCTAGGGTTCCTGTTGAGGATCTGCTTTTTAAGCACATCACAAAGAGTCTGATGCCCTTTGAGGCTTTTGTACATGCCTGTCATGTACAATTCCATCAGCCCTGCATCGTCAGTGATACTAGCAATGTCCTCAGATGAGGAATTAGTGATAGTAGAGACAGTTGAAGAATTTGTAGCATTAGAAGCATTTGGACATTCAGGTGAAGAATTAGCAGATTCACGTTCAATGCATTTCAAACATGGAGGAACAAATTCTTCCTGAGCAGCGCTGATTTGTTGAGCAAGTAATGAATCACGCTCCTTCTGAAGATCTTCATAACTCACTCTTAGCTTCTCAAGATCTTGCTTTCTTTGAAGAAATTCATAAGAAAGCTTCTCATGATCAGATAAGAGAGTGTTATGATGACCTTGAAGGTTGTCATACCTAGTCTGAAGTCTCTGAAGATTTTCAGTCAAGGTTTTAGTGCGATCCATTTCTTCACCCAACATATCATCACTCTTGTCTAGCATGTTTTGGACCTTTTCAAGGGCCCTTTGTTGTTTCACGGCAATCTTAGCAAGTTTAGAATAGCTAGGCTTAAGGTTTTCATCAGATTCATTTTCACTTGATTCAGATGAGGCATATTTGAGTACCTTGGCACCCTTTGCCATGAAGCAATAGGTGGGAGCGTAGTCATCATTGCCTTCATCGGCCTTGTTGGTGAGGTCATTTTTTTCAGAGTTGAAGATAGACTTGCTGACGAATGCAGTAGCGAGGGCTAGGCTCGCCACACCGGATTCGGAATCCTCAGATGCCTCATCTTCCTCATTTTCTTCAGATTCAGCCTCAGAGTCCATTTCCTTGCCAATGAATGCCCGAGCCTTCTTGGAGCTACTCTTCTTGTGAGATGAAGACTTTGAGGATTTTGATGATGAAGATTTTGAGGATTTCTTATTTTTCTTCGTATCATCAGAACTGTGATCCTTATATTTCTTCTTCTTTGATTCCTTTTCCCACTGAAGACAATCTTGAATGTAGTGTCCTGGTTTCTTGCATTTGTGACAAAGCCTCTTCTTGTAGTCACTGGATGAGGAATCATTGCTCCTTGAGGGTCTTCCAAAGCGACCACGTCTTGAGAGCTTCTGGAATTTCTTCACAAGCAGTGCTAGATCATGGCTCAGTTCTTCAGGATCACCAAGAATGCATTCAGAGTCTTCATCTTCAGACTCAGAAACTGCCTTGGCCTTCAGTGCACGTGATCTGCCATAGCTCGAACCATAGAGATCTCTCTTTTCAGCAAGCTGGAACTCATGAGAGTTTAGCCTTTCAAGGATATCAGCGGGATCAAGTGTCTTGTAATCAGCACGCTCTTGTATCATCAAGGCCAGAGTATCAAATGAGGAATCAAGCGATCTCAGCAGTTTCTTCACCACCTCGTGGTTGGTGATGTCAGTGCCACCAAGTGCTTGAAGCTCATTTGAGATGTCAGTGAGGCGATCGAAGGTTTGTTGAACATTCTCATTGTCGAGTCTTTTGAAGCGGTTGAAGAGATTGCGAAGAACAGCAACTCGAGAGTCGCGCTGTGTTGAGACTCCTTCATTTACTTTGGACAGCCTATCCCAGATAAGCTTAGCAGTTTCCAAAGCACTCACTCTTCCATACTGTCCTTTGCTCAGATGGCCACATATGATATTCTTCGCTTGAGAATTGAGTTGCTTGAATCTCTTCACATCGGCAGCGTTCAGTGAGGGTGAGACAGAGGGAACACCTTTTTCCACAACATACCAGAGATCGTTATCAATTGCCTCAAGATGCATTCGCATCTTATTCTTCCAGTAGGGGTAGTCCGTCCCATCGAAGGTAGGACACCCAGCAGAGACCTTGATCATACCTGCGGTCGATATAACTAAAACTCCAGGTGGTTAAACTAAAATCACACAGAACAAAGGAGTACCTTGCTCTGATACCAATTGAAAGTGCGTTATATCGACTAGGAGGGCGGTGAATAGGCGATTTTTATAAATCCTTCACTGAGGAATTTGTGGGTGAGGAAATTCCTTAGCGAAGAACTACTTGCAGCAGAATAAGTACTCAAAAGTATGCATAGTAGAACACAAGCATAGTCATCATGATGAAATGAAAACAAGCACAGAGTACAGAAAGTGTAATCACAGGATAACACAGGATGAAGACAAACAGACTAAGGAAATTGAACTGAGGAAATTGAGAAAGTCTTCAGTCAAAGTCTTCAAACACAGATATGAACAATTGCACAACACAGGAATGAGGAAATGAAAGAGTTGAGGAAATAGAACCAGTTGAGGAAAGAGTTGAGGACTTTGAGCATGTAATCCACCTAACGATCATATCATCTAACGAACCAGTTGAGGAAAGAGTCATCAAAGGGCATATCGAGTTGTAATCCACCTAACGATCATATCATCAAAGGGCATTTATGTCTTATCATGTCGGGCTGCTCCCTAGGCAATAAATAGCCACCCCCTGCAACCACTAGCTGGTTGGCTGCTCCGCGAGAAACTGACACTTGTCATTGAGAGCATCCCATCTTCCGAGGACTTTGAGCGAAAATCATCAAGTGAGGAAAACCCAAACCCAAACACCTACAAACCCAAAGTGATTGAGCATCACAGAAGAGATTGATCCTGTGTGGATCCGATGCTTGTTACCTTTGAACACTGTGTATCTTTCAGACGGTTAGGCGTCATGGTCTAGAGCATCCAGGAGGAAATTGTGGATCGCCGAGTGACCGAGTTTGTGAAGGTTTGGAAGTCACCTGAAGACTTACCACGAGTGATTGGGCGAGGTCTGTGTGACCTTAGCTCAAGGAGATTACGGTGAGGACTGTGTGTCTGGGACTGTGTGTCCTCAGGTTTAAATACCTAGCCGCTCCAACCAGACGTACAACTGTAACAACAGTTGGAACTGGTCTACCAAATCATTGTCTTCACCAAGCTAACTGGTTCTATTTCCTCAACCCTTCCATTTCCTCATTACTGTGTTGTGTACTTGATCGTTATTGTTTGAAAACTTTGACTGAAGACTTTCTCAATTTCCTCGGTTCAATTTCTTCAGTCAGTGTGTCTTTAGCATGCTTATCCTATGTTTACGCTTTATGTACTTTGTGCTTGTTTTCATTTCATCATTATGATTGTGCTGTTGTTCTGTTATGCTTGCATCTGAGTACTTATTCCGCTGCTAATAGTTCTTTGCTTAGGAATTTCCTCACCCTGAAATTCCTCAGTGGAGAATTCATAAAAATCGCCTATTCACCCCCCTCTAGTCGACTTAATGCACTTTCACTAGGCCAGATATTATGCTTAGTGTTCGTATGTGTGCCCATTTTCAAGCTACACCGAAGGAATCACACCATAAGGTTGTGAAGCATATTATTTGATATCTAGCTCACACTCCAACACTTGGATTATCGTATCCCAAGGGCTCAGCTTTTGATCTCATTGGATATTCTGACTCTGACTATGTTGGTGATCGTGTGGACCGCAAGTCAACACCAGGCACATGCCATTTCCTCGGACGATCCTTGGTATGTTGGTCCTCGAAGAAATAGAACTGCGTATCACTCTCTACTGCTGAAGCTGAGTACATTGCTGCTGGTTTGTGCTGTGCTAAATTGCTATGGATGAAGCAAACCCTCAAGGACTATGGCATCACTGTGAAGAATGTGCCTCTCTACTGAGATAATGAGAGTGCCATCAAGATTGCTCATAACCCAATTCAACACTTGAAGACAAAGCACATCTAGATTCGTCATCATTTTCTTCGTGATCATGTGTTGATGGGCGACATCTCTATTGAGCACGTGAAGACTGAAGAACAGCTAGTCGATATCTTCACAAAGCCCTTGGATGAGAAGAGATTCAGCAAGTTGCGGTGTGAGCTAAATATCTTAGAATCTTCGAATGTTCTTTGAAAAGGACACACATCCTAACACTTATGCAAAATTGATGACTTAGATGTGCAACGCACGAAGTAATGTTTTTCTTCAATCAATGAAGACTAACCCTCTAAGTGTGCAGAAATTAAAGAAAAATTTGATTCTCAGAGCCCTACCACAATTGTACGCGGCGTCTGAAATTATTATTCTTATACGGTGGGTCACGCCACCAACAAAAGTTGAAAAATCTTCAATTTGAGTTTTTCCTCATTTTTGAAATTCCTCAGTTGTTCAAATTCTTCAACTTTGCATTGTTTTCACTCTTTCCGTCGTTGTTCTTCGTTGGCTATATTTTTTTTTTGAGTTTTCTGTCCTCTACAGCATTCACTTATTGCTAATTCTTCAAGTTGACTTTTCTGCTAAGTGAATGTGATCGGACCCGTCCCCCTCTATGCTAAACTCAACCCAGTCTGTTCACAAATTCTTCATGTGTGTTCTATTTGAAACCCGTTCAAAATCTTCACTGACTCGTTGTCAGCTGGAGAATTTGCGATCGAAACTTTAAACCATTCCTATCTGAATTTTTGGCTATTGCTTCTTAAACCGTTCCGCATCCCATGATAAGATTATTCTATTCACCCACGATCTCACACGGTCTCCACCACTCAGTACGTGGGTGACACATGTTGCTAATATGAGAAGGGTCAGGGGCACGTTCGTCCATTTCCCTCGCACGAGCGGTTTTTCACCTCGGTTATAAATACCCCTCACCCTCCTCAGACCGCATTTACCCTGCTTGACCTCACTCCCCTCGCTTGAGCTCTCAGACCTAGCGCCGTCGCTACTTCCATCATCGCCAGTGAGGAAGAGCTTCACTGCCTCGACCTCGTCGCCGTCGTACTCGTGCCGACCGCTGAAATCTTCACTCCGCCACTGCTGTAGTTGTCTTCCGCCTCCAAGTTAGGGCATGGAAGATCTGAACGGACGAACTTCTCCACTTCCACTCCCAGTTCGTCGTGTTCTTCGTCAAGGGTATATAAAATCTATTTTTAGTGCCCTTGTTGATTCTGATGATTTCCACAAAATCTTCAAAAGGTGTTTATTCTTCAACTTCCACACTCTTAAACACCTCACATGCGTCTTTTCTTGATTTGTTTCTCTAAGCAATGTTTTTCTTCAAGATTCCTCAATTGTGTGGATTTTTCAATCTATACAACTCTGGAAACTCAGTCAAAGAACGCTTAGTGAAATTCCTCAAGACACTCCTGGCCAAATCCCTCAAACTTGTTTCTTTAGAAAAACTTGTGAGAACGCATATGACCTCTCCATATTCTTCGCACCTATACTCTGTTCACAGGTACACATATCTGCTGCTGAATCTCTAGGTTCTCATCAACTTTACTCATTGGCAGCGTTCCTCAAAGACAGATTGCATACCTCGTTAGAGAATTCCATTGTTCAAAATCCTCAGCTAAAGAAAATGGCTGATGGCAAGAGACCTCAGAACGGAGGCAAGAGACTAGAAGTGAATACATCGTTTGAGATCCCTGATGACATTTATGAGGAATATTGCACTCCTGATGAAGCCAAACATGGCAAGGAGAACAAAAATCAGCACTAGGTGTGCAATCAGAGGATTGAGAGGAGATGGGCACGGGAATTTGCGTCACACCCTCCTTGCCCAAGACCTCCATTGGCACCTGGCCAAGAAGCTGATCCCACTAGCCTCAAGCGCGGTGAGGACTATCCAGATGAATGGGCCAAGCAGCAAGCCAAGTTGGCCAAAATGGCTAGAGAAACAGTGAAGAAATTCAACGAAGATTCTGCTGCTGCCGCTGCTGAGGCCTCTACTAGCAAGCCTAAGAAGGCTATGCCCAAGAAGCATGCGCACAAGCCCAGTCCTCAGCAATGCCCTCATGGCCAAGCTCTTCAAAGCCCTCACGGCATATTTCTCAAGCAACTCAAGTCCCTACTGTTGCAAAACCTTCAGCTGCTACTGCAAAATCCTCAGCACCTGCGCATCTCGCCTCTTGCCAAAGGACCACTGGCATCTCAATTGCTTCAGAAGCATCTGCAAGTTCTTTAGCTCCTCCACAGTCTTCAAAAGGCCCAACATTGCTAAAGGCAAAGGCCACTGCTGGACGAGGCACAAGGCCAAGTCATCAAAAGAAGCAGGTTGCCTTCCATGTGTCGTCTAGTGAAGACGAAGCTGATGATGAGGAACTAGCAGAAATCATCAGAGACAGACAACAAAGGGCTGCTAGAGCCAAAGGAAGCAATGTTCCTCTTCTGTTGGATCCCAAGTTGATCCTCGACTTCATTGATCTCTGGCACAAGGACCCCAACACTCCTATGCCCGATTTCAATCTGACACCTTGCCAAAGTCACATGCTGACAGCCTTCATAGGCGAAGAAAAATGGAAGTTTGAAAAGGCAGGCAACTGAAGAAAGCTGAGTACAAGAAGGAGCGTTTTCTGAAGAAGCATGTTATCAAAATGACAACTGATGAACTTGTGGCCATGCAAGCTGAGACCAAAGCACTCAGTGACGAATTTGACGCATATCATGCAGATTGGCTAGGAGCCAAAGTCAGATTCGTCAGAATGGTGAAGGGATTCACCTCAAATGTTGCAGCCTCAACGCAACATGAAATCCCTCAGGCTAAAGCATCTGCACAGCCAACTGAAGAACATGCCAGCACCGCTGATGAAGATCAGGCTGCTGAAGAAAATGAGAGCACTAGGGATGATGTAGCAATTCTAGTCGCTGAAGAAACTGCCAGGGCAACCACTAGTATTGGGCCTGAAGACCAACCCAGGCTAGTTGAAGAATCTGCTGCTGCGCCTGATGAAACTGCACCAATTTCCTCTACTCCTCCTGCACTGATGACAAGCATCAACCTTCCTTCGGCATCAGAAGCGAAGAAAACCAAAGCTACGGAGCGAGCAGCTATGAAGAAAAGGAAAGCATCTGCATCCTCAGAGTCTTCAGCTCCAAAGAAAGTGAAGACTTTGACAAGCTCCTATGAAAATCCCATAGATGTTGTTCCTCTATCAAGCATGCCAGCAAAGGAGATTGTTCCCTTTGGTGAGGAATATGTGATTCCAAGTGAATCAGATGAAGAAGATCCTTATGCTGCTACGTCAGAGCAGATTGATGAAGAAATTGAAGTGGACAATGTCACTTCAACTCCTCTGGTGTCATAGCCCATGCCTCAGTTCACACCTGAAGAGGCAGGCGTTGAAGAAATAGCTGATGAAGATGAAGATGTGGATATTGGGTGTACAACACCGATTCTGAATGATGACTATTGGGAAAGTCATCACCCCAATTCTCCACTGACCACACCACTGCAACAAATTCCTCAGTCCCTTGTTCAAACTGAAGAAATTCATATGGTGTCTGATGAACAACAAGCTTCTCTTCTCACCATTCCTGAAGAAGTTCCAGCCACTAGTGCTGATGTAAATGTTGCTGAAGAAATGGAGACCCAGGCTGCTGTTGATGACATTGCTCCTGAAATTCCTCAGCCTATGGCTCCAATGGCTATACCTCAAGAGGCTGTGAAGACATCAACTGCAAATCTTCAGCCCAAGCCACAGAACCCTCACTCCTAGAAGCAGAAGTTCAAGGATGAAGACGTCTTCAATGAGAACATGTTCTTCACGGATTACAATCCATATGACTCTGCAAGACTTAGGCGCAAGTGCTTCTGGACAGCAAGTCAAATGAACTTCTATTCCTCGCTGCTGTTTGATAAATACAAGATCTTTGACCATGAGCAAATTCCTCGTGTGGATATGGAGTCGCTGCCATGCTTCACCCCAGTCCTCAGTGTTCTTCATGACGCTAGGCTGCTCAACTTCTGCACCGACATCTGCAACTGGAATGAAGAACTCATTCTTTTGTTCTATGCCACGTTGCACATCATTGGCAACGCCGAAGATGTGAATTCATGGGTATTGGTCTGGATGATAGAAAATACTCACTACAAAGCACCGGCCTCTGAATTGCTTCATGCCGTCCCAATCAGTCCTCCCGTTGAAGGTGCAAGGCTCATCTGATGAGGACATCAATACCATTGTTACACCCACAGCCCCTGCTGCTATACATACTGGACCAATTACTAGAGCTCGCGCACGCCAATTAAATTATCATGTATTTTCGTTTCTTGGTAATGATTCTAATGTTCATGAGAATATGATGCTGCCTAAATTGGATACATTTATCTTGCTTAGAAATGAAGGGCCGAGCTTGGACAAGAGGGATGAACATTGGAGCAAGATTAAGCATGGAGATGATGGCATGCGAAAGGGGAACAAGAACGGAGTTACAAGTGATGATTTCAGGACTTTGAAGCCACCATAATGAGTGCATGAAGCCTTGGACGAAATATACAAGATGCCACTTCATAAATTTCGTCCAGAGGCTATTATAGGTGATGTGTCACCTTATTTTTGGGCCAGGCCCATGTAATTTGGAAATAGTCAAGTATTGGTTGTTTTTAGAGTTCGTATGTGTGGGGAAACAAGAGTTAGGGTTGGTTTCGGACCCCTCCTCCAAGGGCCACGAAATCCCCCCCCTGTTCCTCCTTACATACAACCCTTAGGGCATCGTTTAGACTTTGGGTTTTGTTTAGATTAAAAGTTCGCCATAGCTGCAACTTCGCGTACTTCGGTTGTGTTCAACGACTAGACCAAGACGTCACAGAACCCCACCTTGATCAATAAAGCTTTCATCTTATATTCGCAATATCCAGATTGCAATCTCAGTTTCTTGCTTGTTCTTCGTTTGCTTGCAGGAAATAGACCCTTGTGGTTAGGTTGATCGTGCTCCGACGTGGTCAATAACCTCTCGGAGTTAGTTTAGCGATTGCTAAGGCGCGACGTCCTCGCACGTTCGTGGTCAGATCGTCAAAGTCTACTCCACCGAAACGATAATCACCTTCTCATCAAAAGACGAGACACCTTTGCCTTTATCAAGTGGTATCAGATTTCCAGGTTGCTCAATGAGATTTTACAGTTTTACATAGTTTAGATCGAGTCTGTTCTTCATACCTATAGTCCACGAAAAAGCCAAAAAAAATTAGGGTTAGTTCATCCTATCCGAACCAGTCTGAGCCTTTGCATAGTCTTTTCAGTATTTTGCTTTGTTGAATTTGCGGTTGCATCGTCGTGTCAAGTTGCTGGTCTTAGCGTCTAGTCTTTTAGAGTTTCAAGTTCTGGTCATAAGTTGTCACGCCGCCGCCGCACCATCATCATCCCCCCTGCCATCTACCACCACTGCTTATCCGCCACCGATCCATATCCATATACCACCACCAATCAGTATCCATATACCATCACCGATCCGTATCCATATACCACCACCACCGCTACCACCATCGCTACCATATACCACCACCGCTGCCATATCCTACCAATATATATCCACCACCAATCCGAGTTCCTTTCATATTAGGTTTGTTTTCGAGATCCATCTAATTTCCGATTCGTGTTTCCTTGCCTGAGTAGGTTTCGGAAAAAAAAAGTCTGGAGACCCCCGGGCAGTTTTTAGGCCAAAATTTCGGCGACCGAAAATATTTTTTCCCTATCCTATTTTTAGGCTTTTCTGAGTCTTTTGAGCCCCGTGCCAACATAGTGATTTTTTGTCGCACTTTTTCATCGTCGCTGCCCTGATTTCCGAAGAAAAATAGTCAAAAACATTTCATGCCCATCCTGTCATTTTGACCTGGGAAGAGTTTTGAGACACTCGCCATTATAGTGATTTTTCGCAGAAAAAAGAGCGCCAAAAAAGACAGAGCGATTTTTTTCCAGAGTGTGCTTTTCCCTTGTTTACGTGCGGCGCCGTGATTTTGTTAGTGTTCTAGGCTCGCGTCTCTAGCACGGTCTAGCCTAGGACCAGCACAGTACCGTCGTTGAGCGTTTATTCAACTTTGCATCTCTAAATTGATTATTGCTGACACTTTTTGCTACCATATTATAAGCCTTCCCAGCTCCACATACATCTACGTCGTGCGTTTGACTCTCCCTGGCAATCACTTTATCCAACCTTTTGAGAGTTTTGACTACAACGGTTGCCGATAACCACCTACTGCTTGGTAAGACCTGGTAAGATTTTGAGATTCGCTTGACGGGTTTGTGACACCAGAACCAGTTCCTAGTAGTCTGTAGGATCATATTCTTGTGTGTTTCTATTGCAGCTAACCATGGCAGGATCACAAGCTGACGAGAGTGACTGGGAGAACATGACGAACAAAGAGTTACATGATAAGTTTCAGCAAATGATGAGTGGACAGGTGGAAGATGTGCTAAACAGATTTCAAGAGGCCATGGAGAAGATAGATGACATTGAGAAGGCGTTTGAAACAAAGCTCGATAACAAGTTTAATGAATTGCTCGCGCGTCTTCCACAACCACCGCCCGCTGCACCTGTCGCAACTCTACAACAACAACAACAACAACAACAACATCGCCTTCCAAATCAAGTGGGACGAGCACAACGCGTTCCCCTTAAGCTTGGTCAAACTTCTGGTGCCGCTGTACCTACTGTTGATGCTTCTGTAGCTCCTGCTGCTACTGCAGAGGTGGAGGACCATTACGAGGAGGAGGTTGATCAAAATTGGAACTACGTGCAACCACCAGCACCACCACCACCAGGTCGTCCTCATGCATATCATCGCAACGGTAGGGCTGCACCACCTGAGGTACGAGATCATGACCATCTTCCTAAACTAAAATTGAGGGTAGATATGTTCCTGATATATATCTTACTTGGGAGTTAGAAACTGAACAACCATTTACATGTTTACAATATCCTGAGGAGAGACGTGTTCCTGCTACTGTTTGTGCTTTCACTAGCTTTGCATGTGTTTGGTGGTCTGAGCATTGTAGATTATATCCTATTCCAGATACTTGGGCTGCTTTGAAAACTGCTATGCGTACTCGTTGGGTTCCACCATATTATCAACGTGAATTACTTCAAAAATTGCAGTGTTTAAGACAAGGAAAAAAATTTGTAGAAGAATATTATCAGGAATTACAAACTGGCATGATTAGATGTGGTATTGTTGAGGAGAATGAAGCTATGCTTGCACGTTTTATGGGTGGATTAAATAGAGAGATTTGGACCATTCTAGAGTATAAGGAGTATAATAATATCACTCATTTATTCGATCTTGCTTGTAAAGCTGAACGTGAAGTGCAGGATCGACAGGCATTGGTGCGAACTAACTTTTCTGCAGGTCGATCTTCATCATGGACACCACGTGCATCCTCTACTTCCACTGCACCAGCACCTCCATCAGGTGCCACCTCCAGCCGTGATTCAAGAAAGCAGGCACAACCACCACTATCTGCCAAGAGCACACCTATCGGGCCTGCACAGAGCTCTTCTTCTTCCGTGGCATCAACAGGTCACACAAAGTGATATTATTTGTCATCGTTGTAAGGGAAGAGGTCATTATGCGAGAGAATGCAAATCTCAGCGTGTGATGATTGCTACTGAGGATGGTCGGTATGAGTCCGCTATTGACTATGATAAGGAGACATTGGCTCTTATTACACGTGAAGAACACGGTGGAGATGATTCTGATCATGAGACGCAATACATGGCTCCTGAAGACGCTGACAGGTATGAATGTTTAGTTGCTCAACGTGTTTTGAGTGTGCAGGTCACACAAGCTGAGCAAAATCAGAGGCATAATTTGTTCCATACAAAGGGAGTTGTGAAGGAACGTTCTGTTCGCGTCATCATAGATGGAGGGAGCTGCAACAACTTGGCTAGCATGGAGATGGTGCAGAAGCTATCTCTCACCACAAGACCACATCCACATCCTTACTACATCCAATGGTTCAGCAATAGCGGCAAGGTTAAGGTAACATGTACTATTCATGTGCATTTTAGTATCTCTACATATGCTGATTATGTTGATTATGATGTGGTACCTATGCAAGCATGTTCCTTATTACTTGGTAGACCATGGCAATTTGTTAAAAAAATTGTACACCATGGTAGAAACAATCAGTATACTCTTGTTCATAAGGATAAAAATATTACTTTGCTTCCTATGACTCCTGATTCCATTTTGAAGGATGATATTAATAGAGCTAATAAAGCAAAACAGGAGAAAAATAAGATTTTGGCAAAAGAATTTGAGCAACAAATGAAGCCTAATAATAAACCATCTAGTGTTGTTTCTGAAATTAAATTGAAAAGTGCATGTTTACTTGCCACCAAATCTGATATTGATGAGCTAGATTTTAGCAAATCTGTTTGCTATGCTTTTGTCTGTAAAGAGGCATTATTTTCATTCGAGGATGTGCCTTCCTCTTTGCCCCGTGATGTCACTAACATTTTGCAGGAGTTCGCTGACGTCTTCCCACAAGACGTGCCACCAGGATTACCACCTATTCGAGGGATTGAGCATCAAATTCACTTAATTCCCGGTGCATCGCTACCCAACTGTGCACCATACCGTACCAATCGAGAGGAGATGAAGGAGATTATGCGTCAAGTACAGGAGCTGCTCGACAAAGGTTATATAAGTGAATCTCTTAGTCCTTATGTTGTTCCTATTATACTAGTGCCTAAAAAGGATGGTACGTTGCGTATGTGTGTTGATTGTAGAGGCATTAATAATATTACTATTCGTTATCGTCATCCTATTCCTAGGCTAGATTATATGCTTGATGAATTGAGTGGCTCTACAATATTCTCCAAAGTTGATTTGCGTAGTGGATACCATCAAATTCGTATGAAATTGGGAGATGAATGGAAAACAACATTTAAAACTAAGTTTGGTTTATATGAGTGGTTAGTCATGCCTTTTCGGTTAACTAATGCGCCTAGTACTTTCATGAGACTAATGAACAAAGTTGTACATGCTTTCATTGGACGATTTTTGGTAGTCTATTTTGATGATATACTGATTTATAGCAAATCTTTGGAAGAACATTTGGAACATTTACGTGTTGTTTTTATTTCTCTACGTGATGCACGTTTGTTTGGTAACCTTGGGAAGTGCACCTTTTGCATCGATCGAGTATCTTTTCTTGGCTATGTTGTTACTCCACAGGGAATTGAAGTCGATAAAGCCAAGATTGAAGCTATTGAGAGTTGGCCGCAGCCCAAAACGGTCACACAAGTGAGGAGTTTTCTTGGACTCGCTGATTTCTATAGGCATTTTGTGAGAGATTTTAGCACCATTGTTGCACCTCTCAATGAGCTTACAAAGAAGGATCTGCCTTTTGTTTGGGGTACCGCACAGGATGAAGCCTTCACGGTATTGAAAGATAAGTTGACACATGCTCCTTTACTCCAACTTCCTGATTTTAGTAAGACTTTTGAGCTTGAATGTGATGCTAGTGGAATTGGATTAGGAGGTGTGTTATTACAAGATGGCAAACCTGTTGCATACTTTTCAGAAAAATTGAGTGGGCCTAGTCTGAACTATTCTAATTATGATAAAGAATTATATGCTCTTGTTCGGACTTAGAAACATGGCAACATTATTTATGGCCCAAAGAATTTGTTATAATTCTGATCATGAATCTTTGAAACACATTAAAAGTCAAGCAAACTGAATTGTAGACAGGCTAAATGGGTTGAATTCATTGAGACTTTCCCTTATGTCATTAAACACAAGAAGGGTAAAGAAAATGTTATTGCTGATGCATTGTCTCGTCGTTATACTATGCTTTCACAACTTGACTTTAAAATATTTGGTTTGGAGACCATCAAAGATCAATATGTGCATGATGCTGAATTTAAAGATGTTTTGCAGAATTGTATAGAAGGTAGAACATGGAACAAGTTCGTCGTTAATGATGGATTTGTGTTTCGTGCTAACAAGCTATGCATTCCAGCTAGCTCCGTTCGTATTTTGTTGTTGCAGGAGGCGCATGGAGGAGGACTAATGGGACACTTTGGCATGAAGAAGATGGGGGATATACTTGCTACACATTTCTTTTGGCCAAAGATGAGACGGGATGTTGTGCGTTTTGTTGCTCGCTGCACTACATGTCAAAAAGCTAAGTCACGACTCAATCCTCATGGTTTATATATGCCTTTGCCTGTACCTAGTGTTCCTTGGGAGGATATATCTATGGACTTTGTTTTAGGTTTACCTCGTACAAAGAAGGGGAGGGATAGCATATTTGTTGTCGTGGATAGGTTCTCGAAAATGGCACACTTTATACCATGTCATAAAAGCGATGATGTTGTTAATGTTGCTGACTTGTTCTTTCGTAAAATTATTCGCTCGCATGGTGTGCCAAATACTATTGTTTCAGATCGTGATACTAAATTTCTTAGCCACTTTTGGAGATGTTTATGGGCTAAGTTGGGGACAAAACTACTTTTTGGTACTACTTGTCACCCCCAAATTGATAGACAAACTGAAGTAGTAAATAGAACATTGTCTACTATGCTTAGGGCTGTTTTGAAGAATAACAAGAAAATGTGGGAAGAATGCTTGCCTCATATTGAATTTTCTTATAATCGTTCATTGCATTCTACGACTAAGATGTGCCCTTTTGAAATTGTGTATGGTTTCCTACCTCGTGCACCTATTGATTTCTAGCCTCTTCCATCTTCGGAGAAGGTTAATTTTGATGCTAAACAACATGCTGAATGATTTAAAAAATGCATGAGTTAACTACGGAAAACATTGAGCGTATGACTGCTAAATATGAACTTGCTGGAGATAAGGGTAGAAAACCTGTTGTGTTTGCACCTGGAGATCTTGTTTGGTTATATTTGCGTAAGGATAGATTTCCTGATTTGCACAAATAAAAGCTAATGCCACGTGCTTATGGTCCTTTTAAGATGTTAGAGAAAATAAATGATAATGCATATAAACTTGAGCTGCCTGCAGATTTTGGGGTTAGTCCCACTTTTAACATTGCAGATTTGAAGCCTTATTTGGGTGAGGAAGATGAGCTTCCGTCGAGGACGACTTCCTTTCAAGAAGGGGAGGATGATGAGGAAATCAATACCATTGTTACACCCACAGCCCCTGTTGCTATACATACTGGACAATTTACTAGAGCTCGCGCATGCCAATTAAATTATCAGGTACTTACGTTTCTTGGTAATGATTCTAATGTTCATGAGAATATGATGCTGCCTAAATTGGATACATTTGTCTTGCTTACAAATGAAGGGCCTAGCTTGGACAAGAGGGATGAATATTGGAGCAAGATTAAGCATGGAGATGATAGCATGCGCAAGGGGAACAAGAACGGAGTTACAAGTGATGATTTCAGGACTTTGAAGCCACCATAATGAGTGCATGAAGCTTTGGACGAAATATACAAGATGCCACTTCATAAATTTCGTCCAGAGGCTACTATAGGTGTTGTGTCACCTTATTTTTGGGCCAGGCCCATGTAATTTCGAAATAGTCATGTATAGGCTGTTTTTAGGGCCCGTATGTGTGGGGAAACAAGAGTTAGGGTTGGTTTTGGACCCCTCCTCCAAGGGCCACGAAATTCCCCCCTCTACCTCCATATATATAGCCCTTAGGGCATCGTTTAGACTTTGGGTTTTGTTTAGATTAAAAGTTCGCCATAGCTGCAACTTCGCGTACTTCATTTGTGTTCAACGACCAGACCAAGACGTCACAGAACCCCACCTTGATCAATAAAGCTTTCATCTTATATTCACAATATCCAAATTGCAATCTCAGGTTCTTGCTTGTTCTTCGTTTGCTTGCAGGAAATAGACCCTCGTGGTCAGGTTGATCGTGCTCTGGCGTGGTCAATAACCTCTCGGAGTTGGTTTAGCGATTGCCAAGGCGCAACGTCCTCGCACGTTCGTAGTCGGATCGTCAAAGTCTACTCCACAGAAACGATAATCACCTTCTCATCAAAAGACGGGACACCTTTGCCTTTACCATCATCTATGCTGAACCTGAACTCTCAGATCATTTGATGCAAGTGCTGATGAAGCCTTTGAAGCTAGGCCAAGCTCCAAGAACCAAATTCCTCGTCAAGGAATTGCTCTATGTGCCAAGGACAGTGTACATGATATTGACCAAAACCCTCAGTCCTATCAAGGTCCACCACTCTGATGAAGAAGAGGTTGTTGGCATCATGAAGAATCTGCTTTTCAACATTATACATGGTATTCCTATGAACTACCATGATTTCTTCATGAGGACTTTAGCCAATGTCGCTCTGTCACCGTTTGAAATGAAGCCTTACGCTCCTTGGATTATGAGATTCATCAGATCAAGGTCTTCAATTCATTACAAGGCTAATTTTCAAAATCACCTCAGGTACTTGCCGTATTGAAGTCCTCAAATGGATTATTTCCTCAGCTGATGAGAAGGGCAAGGCTGCTGTTATTGATGAAGGCACTTGTCCATTGGATGGACAGTTTCGCAAAGCTGCATCCTACTCCACCAATGATGACTCTGCCACACATGACTCTGCCGCAAATGCTTCAAAGCAAAATCCTCAAGCCACTGCTCCAAGAGTGATGACTGATCGTGAGCTTCTCCTCAGTCTTCACCAGAAGGTCGATCGCAACCACAAATGGTTCAAGCGTCAGTTTGGTTCAATTCTTCAGAACATGACGATCACGCAGAACAACGTGATGAAGAACCATTACTACCTCCATGAAGTTGATGATCGCACCTGGGCTGTATTGTCTCACCTCTATGGTGAAGAAGATCTCAAGCAAATGGGCTTCAAGCAGGACTTTGACTAGTCTCAGCCACCTTCGAAGAAATTCAGGAAGGTCAAAGTTCCTGACTTGGTGGCCAGCCCATATTCTTCATCGCGCGAGACTGATGTACATGAAGACTTGAACGACACTGTGGCAGGCCCTACTCCAACGGACGACCCCAACAACGTTGGCGCTGCTCCATCGACATCGCGATGATATTCTTCAGAGTCCTCATTTTTTCGTCCCTTTTGGTCATTCGATGACAAAGGGGGAGAAATTTGAGTTAGTCTTCAAGCGGGTCTCTATATATGGGCGTTTTTTGCTAATTTACAACTCTCGTTCTTCTGAAGTATTTGTTGGATCAAGTTGTAAACTTAAGTCTGATGGTGGTCTGATACTTTTGCTCTGTTTTTCTACATGTTATTTCCTAATATATGTTAATGCACGCATGCTGAATTACATCTGTCACCATATTTCATCATGTATTTCAAATTCTTCATATCATATGTTAAATGCGTGTATGAATTACAAGATACAGGGGGAGATCTCCATGATTCTACTCTACAACGTGCATTGCTATTCAAAGCAAATTCCTCACATATGCACATCTTCAGGGGGAGTTATTCTATAGCTTGCAATCAAATTCCTCAATATCATTATTTACACTTCATATGTTTATCCCCTTTGAAAACTTAGCCTATATTGTCATCAATCACCAAAAAGGGGAAATTGTAAGTGCATCTAGTGCCCCTTAGTGATTTTGGTGTATTGAGGACTTATAGGTTAAGGGACTAATGCGTTTCTGAGTGTACACAGGTCTATAAGTCTATGAGGAGTTTGATATTTATAGAGAAAGTCGACCCCTAAAAATGAATGTCTTCAACTGAAGACTTTGGCTTTCTGAAGACTTTGAAAGCGAAGAAATTGGTGTGACCGTGAAGACTTGGTATTCATACGAGGAATATGAAGCGTGAAGACTTTTGTTTTTGTAGTTTCATTTTCTCTTTCTCGAGTCATAGGAAACACCGTACTGTTAAAGGGGGTCGAGGTAAAACTAAGGAAAAGTTTCCAAGTGATGCTCATCTCAAAATCCTACACCTACCCAATCCTTTCGTGTGAAGCCATTGGAAATCTCATACAGTTCAGTCAATTTGAGATGAAGTTCTTCTGGTCTCTGAGGAATTTGTTCTGACTGAGGAGTTAGGAATTCGCTAGTGTGGATTGCTTACAAGTGAGGAACATGATAGCTGTTGGTGTCAAAACCGGCGGATCTCGGGTAGGGGGTCCCGAACTGTGCGTCTAAGGCGGATGGTAACAGGAGGCGGGGGACACGATGTTTACCCAGGTTCGGGCTCTCTCGATGGAGGTAATACCCTACTTCCTGCTTGATTGATCTTGATGATATGAGTATTACAAAAGTTGATATACCACGAGATTGTAGAGGCTAAACCCTAGAAGCTAGCCTATGGTATCATTGTTGTTGTCCCACGGACTAAACCCTCCGGTTTATATAGACACCGGAGGGGGCTAGGGTTACACAGAGTCGGTTACAAGGGAGGAGATCTACATATCCGTATTGCCAAGCTGGCCTTCCACGCCAAGGAGAGTCCCATCCGGACACGGGACGAAGTCTTCAATCTTGTATCTTCATAGTCCAACAGTCCGGCTAAAGTATATAGTCCGGTCGTCCGAGGACCCCCTAATCCAGGACTCCCTCAGTAGCCCCTGAACCAGGCTTCAATGACGATGAGTCCGGCGCGCAGATTGTCTTCGACATTGCAAGGCGGGTTCCTCCTCCGAATACTCCGTAGAAGATTTTGAACACAAGGATAGTGTCCGGCTCTGCAAAACAAATTCCACATACCCCCGTACAGAGAATAATATTTCGACAAATCTAATCTACTGACACATTTGGCAGCATGACATCATACCACGGCTCGGCCATTGTTCGAACCGTTTTTCTCAACTAGCGACTGCACATATTGCGAGGCGGTTTTCTTGGCACGTCTTGTCGAAGCAGAGATCGTGTCCCCTTATCACGGGATTCTCATCAATACGGGTGTGGGTAACCCAACCGCGCCATCAATTACGGCGCTTGGGGAATAAGCGAGTTTTACCAGGCAGGTGGGGAGGCGCATAGTTTCTTCCGCCTTTATAAAGGGACAAGGATTCACCTTTTTCACCCACGCCCTCTTCCCCCTTGCTCATCCATTATTGCGCACTCGAGCTCCAGCACCCAAGTTCACATTTCCTCCTCAATCCACTCCAAGCATGTCCGGAGCGGGAGGCAAGTGGATGGTCTCCTCCGTCACGGAGGAGGACATCGAAAAGCTATGGGGAGCCGGATATCTGGCCGCGGATATCACACACCGGCTGCTAGATGAGGGGCAGATCGTCCCAACTCCAGAACCCCACGAGAGGGTGGTTTTTCTTACCCACTTCGTCCGCGGACTGGGATTTTGATGCGGAACATCCTACGATCATCCCCATGTACACTAGATCCTACGCCATTGGACCTAAGGTGAACCCGCTCCTAAATGCTTCTCCTTTCCATTCATGTGAGACATGGTTGCTACCTAATGCAAGGACACTGCACATGCCTAGGTACCAAGGAGACCCTCTTAGAGATGCTCGGAATGATGGACAAGTCCCCAAGTACAAGGATGAAGGAGCATGACGAGAGGAACCGGAGAAGTGCTACAGGGCCCGGACATCCGGCCCCTCCCGCAAGCCCGGACATCCGGCACCAGCCCAGAAATCCGGCGCCCATCATAGAACGCAACCGAAGCTGAACCCCATCAGCCCGGACATCCGGCCAGAGGCCCGGACATCCGGCTCTTCCCGAGCCGCCGGACATCCGGCCCCCAGCCCGGACATTCGGACCCGCCTATCCAGAGAGCTCCGAGACCGGCCACTCCCGCCCGGACATCCGGCCCGCTAGCGCGGATATCCGGCACCTCGTGAAGACGGACATCCGGCCCGACGCCCGGACATCCGGCCCCTCCCTGCCTGCGTGCAGCGCATCTGGGCCGAGGCCCATGTACCCCTTCGTCCCTTAGACTATATTTACTCCCCCACCTCCTCCTAGTTAGGGTTAGCAAAGGATTAGCTCATATGTGAGATAGAGCTTTGCTCATCCATTACGGATCTACTCCACGAGAGAGACCGCGGCCCCTTTACGGAGAAGATCCACCTTGGATTCAAGACCTCCTCACGGAGAAGACCCCCATCAAGACCTCCTTACGGAGAAGAACCGGTTACCTTTGTATCGTCCTTTGTTGGATTTGGATCTTGTATCTTACCTTTGTGTTCATCGATATAGCGCATGTGTGATCTATTCTTGTTGGTTGGGTGATTCTCTCATGTTTTCCCTCGTGTTCCCCCTCGTGTTCTTCGAGTTCCTCTTTGGGATCCGCTCCTTTCTTGAAAGATCGGCCACCTAGGGCTCCGCCCTACATCATCTTGGATCAGAGCTTAGGTTTATCACGAATTTGGAGCCTCCGCGTTGTGTTTTCTAGCCTAGTTTTGTTGATTTTGTCCCAAATTCGAAAATCCCCACCAAAAAATAGCCCCCAAATTTTTTTGTGGTTAGTTGGTGTGATGATGTTTTGTTGGATTTGATCCATGGATTTGCTTTGTTACTTATGGATCTAGCTTTCCCCCACTCTTCATCCACGAAATCTCCGCAATTATGCCCCCGAAATCATCAATTTCCGCCCACAAAATCGAGTTCATCGAGTTCATCCTTGGATTTGGAGCCCGGACATCCGGCCCGTAGCCCCGGACATCTGGCCCCCCGGACATCCGGCCCGTGCCCCGGACATCCGGCTCCTGGAGCGAAATTTCGCGCGCGGTTCTGGACATCAGGTCCCGGAAATCCGGCCCCGACCCCGGATGTCTGGCCCCTGGGATTTCAGCCTTCCCCGTTTCACCGTTTTGTCCATAACTTCCACATACGAAGTCCGATTTTCGCGTTCTTTAGCTCGTTGAGTAGCCATTAACATCCTCTATCCATCTAGATAGGTTAAATCACCATTTGACTCCATCAAATTTTTGGCATTTTGGCATCTTTGCCTAGGGCTTCCACCATAACTTCCGCATAACCACCACCGACTTCCGCAACCTAACCCAATTTGTTCCCTATAGCATTAGTGGTTGTTTGAGTTATGATTCGAGTCTCCTAAGGTGTTTCGGCTACTTAGGGACGATTGCTTCTTCATCAACCACCACCATAACTTCCGCATAGGCTTGCCCACCATACACTTCCGCCAACCACAACTTAACCCAATTTTGTTTGTGTTGTGAGTTGTGTCTCCTAAGGTGTTTCAGCTACTTAGGGACCGTGCTTCCAACTCCGACACCGTGTATAGTCCACCACCTTACCCTCCACTTCCGCATTGCACACTCCAAAACCCATCATTGCATTTCCGCAATCCCATTGAGCTTCCGCAACCACCACCGCATTCCCGCTACCACCATTTGACATTTGACATTTGAGATTTTGAGTTCGCGGTTGTTTCCGTTTCCTAAGGTGTTTCGGCTACTTAGGGACGAGTCTCCATCATCTTGGTATCTACATCAAGAACACCGCCACTCATCATCGCCCCGGATGGTAACCTCCATATCATCTTGGTATCGTGGTATCCCTCCATTGTATATCCCATTGCCATTGCATCGTTAACCCCTAGCCCATTTTGCGTCACTTGCCTATCGAGACTAGCCATTTGAGTATTGCCGGCAACGTTACTTGTGCACATTAGTGATCATCCCTTCCATTGCATACATACCATATCATATTGGTATCACATCATCCCTTGTGCCACAAGATTGCTCCCGCATATACACAATTGCTATCTTGGTTTGTGCATTTCGCAAAGTGGCCATACAAAAAAAAAGAATAGCTTTTAAGCAAAAGAGAAAGAACAAAGAGCTTGTAAGCAAGTGCCATAGCATCATACCACATTGCATATAAGATCATCTTGGATCATCTTGAAAGAAACACCGGGAACCATACATATATAGCATACTTGGGATAGCAAGTTTATCCATTTTGCATATCATAGGTTGTGCACAAGTGTCGTATCCGCCTATAGAGCAATCGTGCTAGCGTCTCTCTTGAGTTGTGCAACACGAGCGTTTTCCGTGGACTCCACATTTTGTGCCCATTCCTTGGTTGCACGACCCCATTTATCTATCCGTGTGCCACATATTGCTATTGGTCTACTTGTTTCACTTGCAAATTTGTGAATCTCATTCAACATTATTGACTCTTGCTAACATTTCACATCAATTTTTTTGTGCTAGTATCCTCACCGAGCTCCACCATAAGCCTTAGTTGTGTAGGTGTAAGAAACCAACAAGAATTGGTACCAATTGTGCTATTTCCTTGTTACACATTGAGTGATCATTGATCCATCTTCAACATCGGTCAAAGTACATTTGGTATAGTTCTTCTCTTTCTCCCACTCATATTTGCTCGAGTTTTGTGATCGATAGGCAAGGCATTTCATCTCCGGTCTTCGACAACAACGACGGCGCGAACAACTACATCACCAAAATGTCCATCTTCGGACTACAACACGAAATGCAAGGCGCACAATCTACCTTGCGAGAGCGCCTCGACAACCTCGCCATCGACATACGACACTCTGAAGCAAGGAAAAGGGACTACATCGACACCAAGTTGGGCGAGCTAAAGGATCAACTACGAGACATGGTGGCCGACTACAAGTCTTCTTCCCCTTCATCATCCTCAAGGCGGCGGCGAGCAAGTCGATCATCTTCGGAGCGCAAACAAGATGCAAGCGCAAGTCATCCACGTCCACATCTCCATGGCGACCATCGCCAACATCGTCATGAAGGGCACGACACCTCCAAGCATCATGTGCACAATGACGACGAACGACATCTACTACGAGCTCAAGTGCGACAACGACACCATCAACATGAAGATGCTCCACAAGCGCAAACGTATAAGTCCAAGCTTCATAAGCATAAGAGAAGACCGCGAGACGAGCACCACCAAGACGGAGCTACGGCTACCACCACCACTTCGGCATCTTCGCCAAGTGCTATCAAGGCATCTTTGCCTTTGGACGTATGCATCTTCGCCTACTTCCCATGAGTTCGCCTACATCGACATCTTCAACAACAAGGCGACCACCTACGAGTGAGGGCAACACTTCCATCTTCGGAAGCCCCTCAAGGAAGATGGCCGAGCATGGGAAATTCCCTTCGGTCATGGCGACGAGCTACGAGGTGCCACATCATATGGGCCTCCGACAACAAGACAGCGACAAGACGGTCGAGCAAGGGCCATCCCCTTCGACTACGGCGACGAGCATGAACCTCTTCAACAACACGAAGACGACGCACATATTGGACTCATACTCCGAGTCAAGCTACGAGACTGTACATGAGACCTTATCTTTGGTCTTGGAGGAGAGTGATAATGTGCCATCTTCGGCCTTCATCCACGGCTACGACTACGACATGATTGAGCATGGAGACATTTGCACCAACATCTCTCCGACACCCACATATCATGAGATGACCCAATTGCCATGTGAGGAGAGCCACCAACCCATGAGTGAGATGAGTGACTCCACCATTCGTGACATTGATAGCATTTCCTATGAGAGGATGAGTGTGACCACCACTAGCCCCACACATGAGAGCACGCCACACATCTTATGTGAGGTTGAGCGCCATTTGAGTGACTCCACCAACAATATGAGTGAGAGCATCTTTGAGGGAGTGAGTGAGCCACAACACTTAGTGAGTGAGGTAGTTGACACGGCATGTGAGGCCACTATGATTTCTAACGACTTAACCTCTACTCCGAGTGTGTTTTGTTCTTTGGTGCTAGGTCTCCTACATGACGACATGCCTATCCTCGACGAGTCCATACCTCCAATGGAGACAACGATGGCCATGGTGGACGATGATGCACCCCCCACATGGTTCCATCAAGATGAAGATGACAACGAGTGGATCTTCGACACCTCACCTACAAAACATGAGCGACTTTCCAAAGGTAACATAGGTGACAATGCTTCTCTTGTCCCACTAGTGGACTATCTCACCAATGATTGTTTGCATGATGATGACACACCTATTACCATGCTTCATGCTAGTGCGACTTCTTCATGTCATGACTTACCCATTTATGATGAATATGATGATGAGCATGTTGAGTTGCCTAGTTGTGATGCTATGCTCCATAGGATATCTTGTGAAAATACTATTGGTCACTTCATGTTTGACAATCCATTGAACTTGTCATATGCTATGAGTGAGATCTCCCATATTGCATCATTTCAATCTCAACATAGTAACTATGCATGCCCCATTAAGATAAATCCCACTTGCACTTATGGCATAGATGACGAGATGATGGTCATTGGCTTTTGTTTTTCGTGTGATGATATTGCTAGGCTTCCTTTACATGATTTGCGCAATTCATCTAATATACCATGCCATGATCACATTGTTCCAAATATGCTTTGTTGTGGATGTTGTCAATATTCTTCATGTGATGTTTCTACCAATGCTCATGAGGAGACCCCCATAGTTCCCTCATACATATTAGGAGATTTTGATGCATTCCATACTTTGCATGATTCCCATAATTGCTTGCACCATATGCATACCAGGAATAACAATGCTCTACATATTTCTTGTGATGCTTTACACAATTTGAGTCTCCATTATGCTATACACAATAACAAACCTCTCATGATGGATGACATGTTTCTATATCACGCATCTCATTTATTTGAGCATTGGATATTTGGTGCTAACCAACACAAGCACGTGCGCATCATGATGGATGATGTGTACATCTACCACGCACACACAATTTTTCCTTTGCCTTTGTTTTGTGTAGGTACTCACGTATACTCGTCAACCTCTCAATCCCAAGAGTTGACGAAACGAGCTCTTGAGAGCAAAGATGACTTGGCATCCCGTGGACTATCCTTACCACCATTCCCTTCGCGCAAGCACTACGCGCATCTCTTTTACTTGGCTCTCACACGGCTATGGGCTATATATCAATTGTTACCTTATGCCCATTCTATCGTGTTCACTTTGCATGTTATGTTTGCTTCTATGCCTTTGCCATGCAATTGTGACCATTGCTTGCATTTACCGATGATGCACCATTATGATACTCCTATGTGTATTTGCATGCTTGGTGGAGATCCTTGTTGCTATTGCCATGTTTATCATGTGCCTCATGCTATTGTTGATTGTTGTGTTGAGAGAGTCATGATGTCCCATTGCTATTTACATACGGCCTCTCGCCAATACATTGATGATATATTGCTCATATCTTGCTTTCATGCTTGTGATATGTCATGTGCTTTATTCATGCCCACTATTTGCACACATGACATGCTTGCCATGATTCCTTCTAGTACGTTGCATCTTCGCACTACTAGCTTGCTTGACTTGATCGATATGATTGCTTGCTTTGTCGCATCACCCATGTTCCACTCTTACTTGCTTTCTTGGGTTGATGACATATATGTTCATGCCTCTCACATGATATATCTTGATCTTTGTCACTTGTCTCCATTAGTTGCACCTCTCATATGCCATTATAGTGAGTGCACCCATGCTATGCTTATTGATCGTGGAGACTTGGACATATTACTTGTGATGCATGCTTGCTTGTTTAAGCCTATTGTCTTTGGTTGTAGTTGCATCTTATGCTTTCATACCATACCACACCTTGTCCTTTCTTATGATAAGAATGATGAGAAAACTTGTTGGGTATCTTACCACTCGAATGATAGGTGCTACATTTGCACTAACCTCATTTGTTTTTCCGAGTGTTTGTCATGTTCTTTCATTTTGAGGAATTCACAAGGCGGTACCATCACGAGACATATTGGTTATGTGAAGGCATACAAGATGTGCAACTCCATCATCCTTGAGAAACTCCTAAAGGTGACCTCCTTCCCTTTGAGCCATCCTCATATATGCATATTGGACGGGTCATTCTTTCATTGTTGTTTCCTTCTTATTGTCTACATGATACATCTATTGGATGGAGGACCGACATTGGAGATCGACTCTATGGACCTTCACATTGAGGAGCGCTCGGACTTATTGGATGCACCTTCGAACCTCCACTCACGCCACGACATCGAGCATTGGTATATCAACACTCCTTTGACACATTGCACCCCCACCTTCATATTTGTTGATTGTGCTCATACATGTCATGCTCGATGGACATATCATACTCACCACAAGTTTCCACCCTATGCATGGCTTGACACACATTATGATTGCCTTGTTGCATCTTGTATTTCGATGTCATCCATGATATATGAGCTTGCGCATTTCCTTAGAAAATTTGTTGTGATCTTTCTTGATGGCATATTCATACATAATGATCATATTGCCTACCATCAATTGCATGATAACTTATTCATATTGAGCATCCATTGCCATATTCATGCTATTGATAAACCGTCTCACTATGACATCATTTTGCACCGTGGTTGCATTCATCATATTCACAGCACATTTGTGTGCACAATGAATGCTTTTGCTCCCATGAATGCTTTACATCTCATTCCATATCATCTTGCTAAGCTTCATGTGCTTTGTCATGAACAACCTTGGCTCGCGGACTCATTCTTACATGATGGACACCTTGTGTGCGCTAACCATTGTATTTCCAAGTGTTGTTTGTGTTTGCTCTTTTTGCATGTGTACCACTCCGGAAACACCTTGGAGTACTTGGATTGCGCCATGACTTCCACTCCATCCAATTACAAGTCTGTCCACGAGAACCGCTTCCATGGTGATGAGGATTTCGATCCGAGGTCGGATCTTTCCCAAGGGAGGGGAGATGATGCAGAGCATCCTACGATCATCCCCATGTACACTCGAGCCTACGCCATTGGACCTAAGGTGAACCCGCTCCTAAATGCTTGTCCTTTCCATTCATGTGAGACATGGTTGCTACCTAATGCAAGGACACTTCACATGCCTAGGTACCAAGGAGACCCTCTCGGAGATGCTCGGAATGATGGACAAGTCCCGCGGTACAAGGATGAAGGAGCACGACGAGAGGAACTGGAGAAGTGCTACAGGGCCCGGACATCCGGCCAGGCCCCGGACATCCGGCCCCTCCCGCAAGCCCGGAAATCCGGCACCAGCCCAGAAATCCGGCGCCCATCACATAACGCAACCGAATCTGAACCCCGTCAGCCCGGACATCCGGCCAGAGGCCCGGACATCCGGCTCTTCCCGAGCCGCCGGACATCCGGACCCGCCTATCCAGAGAGCTCCGAGACCGGCCACTCCAGCCCGGACATCCGGCCCGCTAGCCCGGACATCTGGCACCTCGCGAAGGCCCGGACATCCGGCCCGACGCCCGGACGTCCGGCCCCTCCCTGCCTGCGTGCAGCGCATCTGGGCCGAGGCCCATGTACCCCTTCGTCCCTTAGACTATATATACTCCCCCACCTCCTCCTAGTTAGGGTTAGCAAAGGATTAGCTCATATGTGAGATAGAGCTTTGCTCATCCATTACGGATCTACTCCACGAGAGAGACCGCAGCCCCTCTACGGAGAAGATCCACCTTGGATTCAAGACCTCCTCACGGAGAAGACCCCCATCAATACCTCCTTACGGAGAAGAACCGGTTACCTTTGTATCGTCCTTTGTTGGATTTGGATCTTGTATCTTACCTTTGTGTTCATCGATCTAGCGCATGTGTGATCTATTCTTGTTGGTTGAGTGATTCTCTCGTGTTTTCCCTTGTGTTCCCCCTCGTGTTCTTCGAGTTCCTCTTTGGGATCCGCTCCTTTCGTGAAAGATCGGCCACCTAGGGCTCTGCCCTACATCAGATTTCCCCTCCACCCGTTTGTCCGCGGGCTCATGTTTTACTACGGGCTGGATTTTCACGATCTGGCCCCCAATTACATCCTCAACATCTCGGCGTTTATCGTCGTGTGGGAGGCCTTCCTCTGCATCAAGCCCCACTTCGGCTTGTGGCTAAAGACCTTCAATGTTAAACCGAAGGTGGTGGTCGGCCAGCAAGCGGAGTGCGGAGGCGCCATGGTGGGCAAAATGCCCAACGTCACCTGGCTCGATGGCTCCTATGTGGAGACCATAAAGGGGTGGCAATCGGGATGGTTCTACATCACCGAGCCGCGCGACACCAACTGGGTGGCGGCCCCCAAATTTCGATCCGGTCCCCACGCGGCTCACCTCCTGGAAAGAGAAGGGCCTATCCTGGGGTTCTTCGGTAGAGCTGACCGGACACCAGACCTGCATCAAGAACATGATGAGCAAGAAAATCAAGCTCCTCAATGTGGTCCAAGTCATGCTCTTCCGCCGGATCCTCCCATGTCAAAGACGGGCATTCCATTTGTGGGAGTTCAACCCGGCCGAGCACCTGACGCTGCAAAGGCTCTTCGACACGACGCACAAGGATGTCTGGAAGGTGCTGTTCAAGGGTGCCGAGGTACCTCCTCCTCTTACCGAGGACCGCGGACTCAGCGCAAAGCGCCCTGTCAATCCGGTAAGTCTTTTATATCTCATAAGATGTTCGTTTTCCCCAGTTTAACCACGCGCGGGATCTAAGCCTCCACGCCATTTAACAGGACTGGGTAGACAGCGGAGCAGATCGATTGTCCAGCCCCCCTGCCTGAAGATCCAGCAGATGCTCTCCTGACAGAGATGCTGGTTCCGGCGCCTTACGAGGTGCCAGTGAAGAAGGCCAAGAAGAAGGCCACGAGGACCCGGAAGGGTCTCCGGCGCAAGGTTATATCGGACTCATCGTCCGAAAACACCGAGGCGCACTCCTCCCACGAAGACGAGGAGAAGGAAGAGGAAAGTTCTCCCCCCCAGCCGAGGGGGAAAAGAAAAGGAAGGGGTCAAAGAAGGGAAGGACCCTCCTTCCGGACAACTCCACCACCACCTTCAGCGAAGAGGAGTGGTTGCCCAGGGACAAGCCCCTGGCGAAGTCGTAAGTATCCAAATACCACAGTAGTTCTTGGTACGTTTTATTGTACTGTTTCTTATCACGCCGCGCATGACTACGCAGCCCATCCCGAGCCCGCATCGACGTATCTTCGTCGGATGATTCTTTGGGCCCGTCGGACCTGAACAGTGATTCTCTCCCTACCGCCTTCTCCTCCCGCCCTACGGACGACGCCGAGGTGTTGTCCCAAAGGGAACTGAACCAGGGGGAGACAGTTCCGGAGGTGCCTCAAGGCGACATTCCAGGCGCTGGGCGCATGATGGGCAAGACTCCCCCGGGCCCTAACGCCAGGGGCAGCAAGTCTAGCCCCAAGCCGAATACGGCGCCGGAACCTCCAGTGGTTCCGGATTCTGTCAAGCAACCCCCCGCTAAGGGGGGCAAACCGTCTGTGCCGATGGCCTCTGTCCATCCAGAGGCATCGGACAACTTGCTGGAAGCACTTCACGGCGCTTCCATCAACGAAGAGCACCGCACTATCATGAGTGCGGTGATCGAGAAGGTTCGGTCCGCCAAAAGCGGACTGACTGAAGCCTGTGCCAGCCTCCTAACATGCTTTGAGGTAAGTAATCAAACTATAAGAAAATGTTACAGCATAGACAGTAGCCCCTGATGCTCTGTTTGGCTTTCGCGAAGAAAGGCCGAATAGAGGATCAAATAATAACCGCAGGAGTCTGATCGGAATATGTCTATGTGCATATGCAGGCTTCAGTGCTAGCCGCTGCCGCACGTACTGCGGAGGTCGCTGCACTGAAGCAGGACCTTGGGCGGTCCAAGGAAGAGCTCGGCCTTACCAAGAGGCAGCTCGAAGAGAACCAAGGTAAGCGATACCCCGTCTGTATATTAAAAAAAATTGGTTTTAGAGTAATAAGATTGTCATGAATTTTGCTAGGGGCCACAACCGAAGTGGCGGCCCTGAAGAAGGCACTATCCAAGGCCGAAGACAAAGCTGCCAAGGAGCGCACCAAGCGCGAGAAACAAGAGGCCCGAGTTGGCGAGGTGCAGCAAGAGCTCCAGGCTCTCGCCAAAAAACATGAGTCCTTGGAGCTTGACTCTAAGATGCAAGAGTCCGAGCTTGCGAAGGCCCTCGAAAGCGCACAACATGCCAAGGCCGAAGCCCAAAAGTCCCTCCAGGAAATTGAGGCGGTTAAGAAGATAGCAGCGGGTAAGGCATTCATTATGCAAAGCAAGCATGTGAAGGAAACTTTCCTTTTACTTACCCGAGTTCGGAGCTCTCCAGGAGCGTTCGCAGATCTTCCCCGCAGTGTGTCAGATGCCGCTGAGTTCTACCGGGCTGAGGAGTGGAGCTCGACGGAGAAGTTGTTCTGGTCTCAGTATACTGGGACCGAACACCCAATGCCCTTGAGCGACCAGCTGAAGCAACTGGTCGAGCTCCACAAGGCGGCCGAACAGGCCATGAAGGGTCTTATAGTCCGGATGTGGCCTGGCGAGCCCCTGCCTGATAGCTACTTCGGTCTGGTGAGGCGGCTTGTGAATGCCTGCCCCCGGCTCGAAGTCATAAAGCGGTCCGTCTGCATCGAGGGTGTGCGCAGGGCTTTTGCCCGGACGAAGGTGCACTGGGCGAAGCTGGACACCGAGAAGCTGGTGAAGGAGGGGCCGTCGCAAGGCAAGGAGCATCGCCACCCCAAAATGTATTATGACAGTGTCCTGAAGGGTGCTCGCCTTGTGGCGGAGGATTGCGCTAAGGATGTAATATTCGAGTGAATGTACTCATGTGATCCTGTAATATGAAACGAGTTCATTTGCGCTATACCATGCTTGTTAGTTTAAAATATTACCTTCTGTGCGGCCGTTTATGAAATCTGAGAGTTGGCCAGTCGTCGGCTTCTGCCCCCATGTAACTAGTACTGGGGTGTTCGGGATAAACCTGAGCACTCTTTATCCCAATTTTGGGTCCTTCGAAGGAGGTGTTCAGCACAGCGAACCAGGCAATCAGACTATAAAGCTTTATCACTCTCACTTAGCCATAGAAGTCTACAATTTTAAATTTTGGCGAAGCCCCTAGTATTCGGAAGGCCGAATTTGGGGCGCTATATACGCCTAAGTCGGGCAAGGCCGACTCCTCGCCCGAAGCGGAAAAAGTCTTTAAGGACTTGAGACCTCTCGAACAGCGACCAGCTCTCGCCTCATCATGACAGTCAGTTTTCGGCTTTCTCTACTGAGGTGCTCGTCCGGAAGAACCGGGACACAATCGCAGTAGTTCTCCCAGCGCTACCTTAGCCGATATTGCGGAACGTAAGGTACCAAAACATGGGAGCCGGGCAAACCCAACTATTGACCCAAGACATGATTCGGAGCTGATACATATAATGATATAAGTTCGGGGTGCCGCACTGTCGAAAGTGTTCGGACTTCTCACGCCGTATTATGGGGTATACTAAAGCCCCTGGCGTACTAGTCGTACTAGAATGTACGGGTGCAATCTGTCGTAATTAATCAGACAAGAGAAGAAAAAAAAGGGGGTAATGCAATAATAGACTAACGCTACGCATTGTTATTAAATAGTACGTCACAGCGTACGGATACAAGTAGTGCAATAAGCAGAAAATAGGACTATTTGACATGTCCTATCCAAGGGCAAGCTACGTATGGGTATTTAAAACAGGTATTTCGATCGTTATCAGAGACCACCTGGGGATTCCCTTGTACGTCTTAGCTTCTTGCCTCCTTGGTATTTCCTTCCCGTAATGCGTCCAGCAATCAGACTGCCGAAAAGGCTTCCAGAGAGTAAGGTCCTGAAAGAGAGAAAATTATAAAGGTATATAGCCCCTGGGGCGTTGAGCCGCATTGTGGGACGTGTCCTGGCCGTGCCTCCGCCTATGCCCATGGTATTTTTAGTGCGTAATTATGTACGCGCGGCATAGATTTCGTCGCTTGACTGGGACTAGGACGGAGGCCGAATTGCTAGGCGAGCTCTGAACGTGCCAGGCGATCCTGTTGCAGGTTACTCCAGACTCGCTTGAAGGTGTCCGGGTGCTTTATCGCCGAATTGGCGGTTTGCCTTAAAAGGCTGCTTTGTGCTTCTACTGCGAGGGCTGCAGTGTGCTCCTCCGTGCGGAGCGAGCGTTCTGTGTTTCCATTGACTGTTATAACCCCCCGAGGTCCTGGCATCTTGAGCTTGAGGTATGCATAATGCGGCACCGCATTGAATCTGGCAAATGTGGTTCGTCCGAGCAGTGCATGGTAGCCACTGCGGAACGGGACGATATCGAAGATTAACTCCTCACTTCGGAAGTTGTCCGGAGATCCGAAGACCACTTCCAGTGTGATTGAGCCCATGCAGTGGGCCTCTACACCTGGGATGACACCTTTAAAGGTGGTTTTAGTGGGTTTGATCCTTGTGGGGTCTATACCCATTTTGCGCACTATATCCTGATAGAGCAGGTTCAGGCTGCTGCCTCCGTCCATAAGGACTCGAGTGAGGTGAAATCCGTCAATGATGGGGTCAAGGACCAATGCGGCGGATCCGCCATGACGGATACTAGTGGGGTGATCCCTGCGATCGAAGGTGATCAGACAAGAGGACCATGGGTTGAAGTTTGGGGCGACTGGCTCCATCGCATAGACGTCCCTTAGTGCACGCTTCCGCTCCCTCTTGGGAATATGGGTTGCGTTTATCATGTTCACCATTTTCACTTGTGGAGGTAACCTCTTCTGTCCTCCTGTGTTCGGCGGCTGAGGCTCTTCCTCGTCGTCGCTATGCAGCCCCTTGTCCTTGTTTTCGGCATTCAATTTGCCGGCCTGCTTGAACACCCAGCATTCTCTATTGGTGTGGTTGGCTGGCTTATCGGGGGTGCCGTGAATTTGACACGAGCGATCGAGTATACGGTCCAAACTGGATGGGCCCAGATTGCTTCTTTTGAACGGCTTTTTCCGCTGACCGGATTTAGAGCCACTGAATCCGGCATTGACTGCCGTCTCTTCGGCGTTATCGCCGTTGCTGCGGCGCTTGTGTCTGTTACAGCGTGGTCTGCCGTTAGTATCTTTGGCATCTGAAGTGCCAGGATTTCTTGATGTATTGTTGCTGCGAGCCAGCCAGCTATCCTCGCCCGCGCAAAAGCGGGTCATGAGTGTCGTGAGGGCTGCCATGGATTTCGGCTTCTCTTGGCCGAGGTGTCGGGCGAGCCACTCGTCACGGATGTTATGCTTAAATGCCGCTAAGGCCTCTGCATCCGGACAGTCGACAATTTGGTTTTTCTTAGTTAGGAACCGGGTCCAGAATTTCCTGGCCGATTCCCCTGGCTGCTGAGTTATATGGCTCAAGTCATCAGCATTCGGTGGTCGCACATAAGTGCCCTGGAAGTTGTCAAGGAATGCATCTTCCAAATCCTCCCAACTGCCTATGGAATCTGCTGGCAAGCTATTCAGCCAATGCCGAGCTGGTCCTTTGAGTTTTAGTGGGAGGTACTTGATGGCATGTAGATCATCACCGCGAGCCATGTGGATGTGGAGGAGGAAATCCTCGATCCATACCGCGGGGTCTGTTGTGCCATCATATGATTCAATGTTTACGAGTTAAAAACCCTCTGGGAATTCGTGATCCATTACTTCATCGGTGAAGCATAGGGGGTGTGCGGCGCCTCTGTGCCGGGCTATGTCACGACGTAGTTCATACGAGTCTTGTCTACTGTATTCGGCCCGGCCGGATTTGCTTTTGGTGTATCCGGCGGGACGATCATCATCCCGCGTTGGGGCGCGCCCTCGTGATCCATAGATCGATCTTGTATGCCCTGCTTTGTTTTGCAATACGTCTCGCAGGTCCCGCGTGTTGCCCCGGGCTTTGGTGTTTTTGGTTGTCTGGTGACGGGGTGTGGGCTGGACTTCGGGCTGATATGCCCCTCTGTCTCGGCCACGAGGTGGCCGATCCGCCGCATCATACGCTGGCGGTGTAGGTTTTAATGCTTCCTCCTCAAGTTGGGGTAGCAACCTGCGTTTTGGGTAACTCTTGGTTGGGCGTTCGAGTTCGTATTCCTCGGCCGCTAGGACTTCAGTCCATCTGTCCGCTAGCAGATCTTGATCAGCTCGAAGCTGTTGTTGCTTTTTCTCCAGGCTGTTTGCTGTGGCTATAAGCCGACGCTTGAAGCGCTCCTGCTCGACAGGATCCTCAGGCACGATAAATTCTTCGTCACCGAGGCTCACCTCGTCTTCGGAGAGAGGCATGTAATTGTCATCCTGCGTTTCTCCGTCTGTTGCCTGTTCTGGAGGGCTAGCTTGTTCATCCTCCCGCTCTAAATCTGGCTCGAGGGGATCGTCGTCGTCCTCGGCACTGCCCGGAGTGTTATTGTCTCTTGTGCCGGTATCGCTACTTTTGCTGTGGCGGGACTTAGAGCGGCGCCGCTGACGTCGGTGCTTGGGTTGCTTCTTGGAGCGGTCATCCTCCGCTGTCTTATCGCCATCGCCTTCTTTGGGGGTATCCACCATGTATATATCATATGATGAGGTGGCGGTCCAGCGCCCTGTGGGCGGTGGTTCCTGTTCGTCTCCTGCATCGTCGTCCATACCGTCGATGTCTTCAGAGTCGAAGTCGAGCATGTCGGTTAAATCGTCGACAGTGGCTATTAAATGGGTTTTCTTCGTCGTCCGCATCCCATTCTAGCCGGACATAGTTCGGCCAAGGTTCTCCTGACAAGGAGAGAGACCTTAATGAGTTGAGCACATCGCCAAAAGGTGAGTGCTGAAAGATATCCACGGAGGTAAACTCCATGATCGATGCCCAATCGGATTCGATAGGCACGGACGCCAGCGGCTCGGAGCCCGTGGTCGGGGACGAATCCAATGGTTCGGCAACACGGCTCTCGTAGGAGGTAAGGTCAGTATTCCGCTCTATCGCCACTGAGAGTGCGGCCTCCGTGGCGGGGTCTACCCACCCGTCCTCAGATGGCGCAATTTGTTCCGGATTGAGGGCCGGAGTAGCTGTAGGTGTGATCTCCCGAACACTATCCGACGGCAGAGTTAAGTCATGCTCGTCGTGGCGCACCTGACATGGGCTCGAATCCGTCGAAGATTAAGTCTCCGCGGATGTCGGAAGTATAGTTCAAGCTTCCGAACCTGACCTGATGGCCAGGGGCGTAGCTCTCAATCTGCTCCAGATGGCCAAGCGAGTTGGCCCGCAGTACGAAGCCGCCGAATACGAAGATATGTCCGGGGAGGAAAACCTCACCCTGGATCGCATTGTTGCCGATGATCGAAGGAGCCATCAAGCCTTACGGTGATGGCACAGTGGAACTCTCAATGAAAGCACCAATGTCGGTGTCAAAACCGGCGGATCTCGGGTAGGGGGTCCAAACTGTGCATCTAAGGCGGATGGTAACATGAGGCGGGGGACACGAAGTTTACCCAGGTTCGGGCCCTCTCGATGGAGGTAATACCCTACTTCCTGCTTGATTGATCTTGATGATATGAGTATTACAAGAGTTGATCTACCACGAGATCGTAGAGGCTAAACCCTAGAAGCTAGCCTATGGTATCATTGTTGTTGTCCTACGGACTAAACCCTCCGGTTTATATAGACACCGGAGGGGGCTAGGGTTACACAGAGTCGGTTACAAGGGAGGAGATCTACATATCCGTATTGCCAAGCTTGCCTTCCACGCCAAGGAGAGTCCCATCCGGACACGGAACGAAGTCTTCAATCTTGTATCTTCATAGTCCAACAGTCCGGCTAAAGTATATAGTCCGGCCGTCCGAGGACCCCCTAATCCAGGACTCCCTCAATAGCCCTGAGGAATTTGATACTCAAATATCCGACCGTTGTTGTGCTACACGCCAGCTGTCCCGAAATATCTACCCACCTAACGGTCATATCATTGAAGGGCATTTATGTCTTATCATGTCGGGCTGCTCCCTAGGCTATAAATAGCTGCCCCCTACAACCACTAGCTGGTTGGCTGCTCCGAGAGAAACTGACACTTGTCATTGAGAGCATCCCATCCTCCGAGGACTTTGAATGAAAATCATCAAGTGAGGAAAACTCAAACCCAAACACCTACAAACCCAAAGTGATTGAGCATCACTGAAGAGATTGTTCCTGTGTGGAACCAACGCTTGTTACCTTTGAGGACTGTGCATCCTCCAGACGGTTAGGCGTCATGGTCTAGAACATCCAAGAGGAAATTGTGGATCGCCGAGTGACCGAGTCTGTGAAGGTTTGGAAGTCACCTGAAGACTTACCACGAGTGATTGGGCGAGGTCTATGTGACCTTAGCTTAAGGAGAATACAGTGAGGACTGTGTGTCCTCAGGTTTAAATACCTAGGCGCTCCAACCAGACATACAACTGTCATTGCAGTTGGAACTGGTCTACCAAATCACTGTCTTCACCGAGCTACTGGTTCTATTTCCTGAACCCTTCCATTTCCTCATTCATATATTGTTGTACTTGATCATTACTGTTTGAAGACTTTGACTAAGACTTTCTCAATTTCCTCAATCCTATTTCTTCAGTCAGTTTGTCTTCAGCCTGCTTATCCTGGTTATACGCTAGTTGTACTTTGTGCTTGTTTTCATTTCATCATGATGACTGTGGTTCTTTTCTGTTATGCATGCATCTAAGTACTTATTCCGCTGCTAGTTGTTCGTGACTTAGGAATTTACTCACCTTGAAATTCCTTAGTGACGAATTTATAAACTCGCCTATTCACCCCCCTCTAGTCGATGTAACACACTTTCAATATCCATCAGGGAACATCAACTGCATTTTCACCCACAAGATAATTTCCCTCATAACTGGCCTTCCAAGATTGAACGAGGCCTTTGGCTTCATCCAGTTCTACTTTCCTTTTGGTTGTCGCATGTTTTGTAGTGGTCTATCACATAGAGTCAACAGATCAACTCTAGCCTTAGTATTATCCTTTGACTTCCCATCTATGCTGAACAATGTACCAAAAAGGGCCTCACAAATATTCTTTTCAGTGTGCATCGCATCGATGTTGTGTGGAAGAAGGAGGTCTTTGAAGTAAGGCAGACTCCACAAGCATGTCTTGTGAGTCCAGGCGTGTTCCGAATTATACCCCTTGAAATACCCTGGACGCTCTTGATCAGGCTCAAGAGCGTTTAACTGGTCCATGATCTATTGGCCAGTCAACGCAGGTGGTGTAGAGTTTTTGACAACTCTACCTTTGGTGAGGTTCTTCTTGTCTTTTTGGAACTTATGGCAAGGATCTAGGAACTTTCTATGCAAGTTGAAGCAGGAATACTTGCGATCCACCTGCAGCCAATGATACTGAAGAGCTGCCTTGCATGTGGGGGACGGGAACCTTCCATGCGTACACCAGCCAACGAATAGCGCATACGCCGGCAAGTCATACATCGAGTACATGTACCAGACACGCATTATGAAGTTTCATTTGCTAGCGGCGTCGTATGTCTTGAACCCATTATCCCAAGCTTCTTGTAATTCATCCGTAAGCGGCTGCATGTACACATTTATATTCTCCCCCAGATAGTTGGGCCCGGGAATTATCAACGTTGTGAAAATGTCCTTTCTTTGCATAATCTATCCGGGGGGAGATTCGGACTGACAAATACATGCCAACAACTATATTGGGTTGCCGTCATGCCAAATGGATTGAACCCATCCGTGCCGATGCAGACTCGAGGATGCCTTGGATCTGCCGCTTTTTGGTCATGTAATGCATCGAAGTGCTTCCACGCAAAACCATCTGATGTGTGTACCATCATCTGATTTGCATCTGCATCTAGTTTGGTTCTTTTGCCCATTTTGTGCCATGTCATCTGCCTGGTCGTCTCTTCGACCATGAATAGACGTTGAAGTCTTGGTACGATTGGCAGATACCGAAGAACATTAACGGGGATTTTGGTCTACCTCTTCTCACCCATACCGTTGTCTACCACAACATACCTGGAAGAGTTGTAAATGGGACAACAGTTCAAGTCCGCATACTCAAGCCTAAATAAGGCACATCCTTTCTCACAGGCATCTATCTTCTCGTAGGGCATCTTAAGTGCATGGACGATTTTGTCCGACTGATGTAGGTTTGCAGGCATTACATGGCCTTTGGGTTGAAAGCGTGCAAATATTGTGATCAACGCATTGTAGCATTCTCTGCCCCAAGTTGAATCGAGCCTTCAGAGACATTACTTGTGCGATGGCATCCAACTAACAAAGCTTACAGTGCTCGTGGAGAGCACGTTTTGAAGACTCCAACATTTCATTGAAGGCCTTTGCAAATTCCTCCATCTCATCGTCCGAATCCTGAGCAGCATCAAAGTCTTGCACCATGTCTTCGATCCCGATACTATGCTCGTCGGTGCGACGATGAACCACCTCAGCTCTAGTACATTGGCAGACTCACCATGAAATGTCCACATCATATAATCGGACGTAAAACCCCACTTCTGGAGGTGTTTACCCATTTCATCATCTGCCTCTGTTGAAAGTTGTCACACCTAGCACAGGGGCACCAGGTTTTTCTCTGGCCATTTGCAAATGTGAGTTTCACAAACCCCTTTGTTTTTGTTAACCATTCAGTGGTCATGTCTTTGTGACTAATGTAGCGACCAGACTTCAAATAGTCTGTGCTGCTGTGCACCAGTGTCATCCCTGGATCAGTAATGCTGACACGCACAGTACAAATGGAGGATTTATAACAGAGTAGAAATCACACACTTATTACATCAAATATCTCAAAAGATAATAAGTATGATAAATATGGCTTAAGGCCATCTAAATACGATAACAGCGGAAGACTTGGAAGATAAGTGAGTCCATCAACTCCAGCGGCATCACTGAGTATAAGACCACGACCTAAGGCACCTTACTCGTCGTCTGAAAAGTCTGCAACATGAAACGTTGCAGCCCGAAAACGGGTCAGCACATGGAATATGCTGGCAATGTAACACATAGAGAATAATGAACATAATAATGCTATACTACATGCATATATGGCTGGTGGAAAGCTCTATGGTACAGTTTTGCGAAAAGCCAATTTTTCCCTACTGCAAAGGAATAAGTTATGTTTAACTATCATGGTGGTTGTTAAACATTGAGAAGGTACCCCCAACTCAATCCCAATTAAAGTGTCATCATTAACCCAACAAAATTAATTAAAGTAACATGGTGATGAGATTCACATGATAATCCAGCTACTAGATACTCAAGTTGTCCATAACCGGGGACACGGCTAACCATGATTAGTTTGTACACTCTGCAGAGGTTTGCACACTTTTCCCCACAAGACTCGATCGCCTCCGCTTGATTCTCGCACTGCGTGGTGTTTGAGAAACGGATGACCGAGACACAGTCTTTCAGAAACAATCACCCTTTACTCCGGATGGACAGTTACACCTACTTTCCCCTACATCTGCTAGCCCACCTCTTCAAGAGATCATGTAACCTACTCAACTATGCTAGAGCCCATAATAGCTTGTGGCTGCACACGGAAGTTTCTAGCATGAATAATCTTATGATCCCTTTGAGCCTGGGTGGCGGTCCATAGGATGATCACACGGGTACCCCGGGATATCCAAAATACAGGCAGCACTGGGTTCCCCAGGTGCCTCAATCCACCCAGATGTGAGTTTTAGTTGCCACCTTAAGTAAACCATTATTAACAAACTCACATCTGTCATGAATATCTCTCAAAACCAATCCACGTCTACGAGCATAGCATGGCAATATAATAGCAAACGTAGAAGTAACTCCCAAGGGTTTGATAAATAAAACAGGTAATAGGTACTACCTCAGCTACTTCCCAATACCCACAGTTTAAATAGATCCTAACCATGCAATGTTTGAGGATTGATCTAATGCAATAAAAACTGGGTATGGAAAAAGTATGATCAAAGTGTTACTTGCCTTGCTGATGATCCGCGAAACCTAGAGATTCGAAGTAACAAGCGGCGCACTCCGGGTACTCTATCGCAAACAAACAAGAAAACAATAAGTACTCATTTAATGCACAGGTAAAACTCGAATAAAAGATCCAACCAGAAAGTTCAACTTAAGAACTCCGGTTTGCAAAAAGAATCAACTCGAACGAAGCAACGAAAGTCAAACGGCGAAAGAAACAAGCTTCGTTTACTAATCTGGATCTAGGTCAAATTTTACAGTAGCAAAACTTGTTTGAGCAGGTTAAACGGAAAGAGAATTTCGAGACGAAACTCTAGGCGCTTGAATCGCCTGATTCCGATAGACGACCGAAAAGTTAAACGAAAACGAAGATCCGATCAGAAATCGAGATCTGGAATAATCGCGGAAAAATCCGACGAAAAAGAAAACCGACGAATGGTTAAACGAACGAACGTTCGTTAACAGCGAAAATCCGACGAACACGTTCGTTAAAACGAACGGGTCGGTGAACGTTCACTAAATAATAAAACCGAAGAAAATAAACCGATCTAGGGTTTAAAAAAAAACAAACGGTTTTTTTTAGAAAACCGGCAGACGGCGGCGGATCGGTACCTCGTCGGGACGGGGCTCCGGCGGGGTCGGCTGGGCTACGGCGGGGCTTGGCGAGGGGCGGCGAGGGCGGCGGGGCTCGGGCGGCGAGGGGCGGCGAGGGGCGGCGGGGGCGGCGGGGGCGGCGAGGGGCGGGCTACAGCGAGCGGGGCGGCGAGCTCGGGCGGCGGTGTTGCGGGCTCCGGCGAAGGCGGCTTGGGGCGGGGACGGGGTGAAGGGGGGCGGGCGGCGGCGGTATTTAAGAGAGGGGGGGCTGGTGGCGTGGGGGAGGGGCAAGGCGGCGGCGGCCGTGCTCGGGGCGGACTCGGGCGCGGTGGCCGCGGCGTACGCGCGAGGGAGACGGCGCGGGCTGGGCCGGCCGGCTTGGCTGGGCCTCGGCCCGGTCGGGCGCGGTGGATTTTCTTTTAAAAAAAATATTCTGCTGAATATAAACAAATCCCAGAAAAATAAATAAAAATCCAAAAAGATAAAACAAATTTTCCCCGTCTAGTTAAAATAATTAGAACAGGGTGAACATTTTTTTGACACAAAAATGCAGTTTTGAAAACGTGCAATTTTTTAATTGCAATTAAAATTGCAAATAAAATCCGAATAAATCCAATATATGATTTTATTATTTTACCTCCAATATTTCAATTGTTTTGGAGAAGTCATATTTTCTCCTCTCATTTAATTTTAATGTGAAATATTTTTCCGGAGAGAAAATAATTAAAACCAAAATCCTCGTTTTATTATTTGATGAAAATCAAATATGATAAATCGGGAAAATCCCCAACTCTCTCCGAGGGTCCTTGAGTTGCTTAGGATTTATCGAGGATTTGCCAAAATGCAATAAAATATGCTATGCAATGATGATCTATGTATAACATTCCAAATTGAAAATTTGGGATGTTACAACTAATGTGACCGGTGTACATCCACGCACGATCACTCATCATGCCTAGCTGCTAAAGACACCATATATATAATTCAACATGTATATTCATCAGTTAATCTAGTTTGTCAATTTATTACGTCCATGCAACCTACACGCTAATAGGTAAAGATAAGTCCTAATCCCACCTGAGTATGTGTAGATTGGTTTTGTTTTCCCATGCTCTGCTCTGGATTCAACGCAAATTTCGGCAGCACCTCCCCGCTATTCTTCTGATAAATGTCTCGGCATTAAACAGAGAGGATGTGTACCCGGAGAACAACAAGGAGGCACTGACATCTGCATTGGATCCAGAGCAGAGCATGGGAAAACGAACCCAATCTACACATACTCGGGCTGTCCATGGATAACATGGACAATTTGAAAGGATGGCGGTTATAAATATTCAAAGACATGCATATTTATAGATGCCACCCTTTTGAATGGGAGACGCCTAGGTTACGAGACTTGACATGAAAGTAAAATCTAGTGTCAACAACACGATTATTGGAACGAAGCAAATAGGGGGAGGGGGAGGAGATGACAGTCGAGCTCACCCCTAGACCGTATAGGCGATAGTCGCACGACGATGATTCTCCTAGAGGTGAAGAGAAGATCCCTGCACATGAAAATTGAAAGTGCGTTATAGACTAGAGGGGGGTGAATAGGCGATTTTTACAAATTCGTCACTGAGGAAATTCAAGATGAAGAATTTCCTAAGTCATGAATAAGTACTCAGATGCATGCATAACAGAACAGAAGCACAGTTAAAAGGGTAAATCCTAGGCCTCATTAGCCCATACTGCTCCACAAAGAATACCTACGGTTAAAAGGGTAAATCCTAGGCTAATGACACGATAACTCCAAGAATCCAAACGCTCCGTTAATTGATATTTGTAATAATTTGGAAATGAAGGGACAGAGGTTCTTTTTAAAGCACTTCTTTTTGCATAAAAATATTTAATATCACTAAAGAAAAATGTTTTATTTAAAACATTTTTTTCTTTTTAGAAAAGAAATGGAAATTATTTCAAAATCTAATGATTAGAATAGCGGCAGATAATAAGGATCCGTACAAAAGAGTTGCATAGCTTAATAACATCATACTGACATGCATCATTAACCACTGAGATTGTAGAGCAAGTAGTATTATAGTGGATTTATGCATTTCAGTTAAAAGACCCGATGTGGCAAAGCCTTGCGTTAAAATAGTACTTGGCGTAGTTATTATGCTTAAATCATTTTTAGAGTTCTCTATTTTAGGAATGGTATGAAGAACATATAGGGCCCATGAAAGGAAGATCAATGACTCATATAAATTACTTAATGGAAAATTTCCCGAGGAAGCCCAACGAGAAACTAAGGATCCTGTTATAGAGAAAAAAGTAACTATCATTCCTTTTTCTGACGAATCATGTAATCCTCCAAGTTCACGAACTAATAAGGTTATAAAATGAATCGTAATCAAAATTGAAATCGTTGAGAAAGAGATATGGGTTAGTATATGTTCTAAAGTTGCAAATAGCATAAGGGGAAGGTCCCATTACAAAATTGTAAATTTCAAATTGATTTCTAATCTATTGTATTCTTTTTCAAGAATGCCGCCACTCGGATTCGAACCGAGATGCTTGAGCACTGCTTCCTAAGAGCAGCGTGTCTACCAATTTCACCATGGCGGCTAACTTCAAATAATAGGTAACTTAATAGAATAATAGCTATTATCTTGGGAATCGTCGATATTGGGGAAGTCCATAAAATTTAGGAACATTAGAGTTTTCATTAAAATAGACTTCGTTTGGTAGTATCGTTTCCATTTTCTTTTACAATAAACTCTTGCTTTGCCCAACAGAAACACAAACACTGCTTGAAAGAGTTGGAACTTCTTTTTTCTAACTTGCAATTATAGAACTATTTTTTTCTAATTAATTCCTCGTTTACATTTTGAAAATTCTTTCAATACAATGAAAAAAATCCAAAAGGGTTTCTATTTAATGATGAAATTAAAACGGATAAATAGAAAAGGCTTTTTGGATTTTAAAAAAATTTATAGAATGAAAGTCTTTATGCTCTTATTAATAAGATTTACTAACCTTATGATTTTGGAGAAGATGGGTGGAAGTTGTAAGTCCTATTGTAAGAATACTCCACTTTTCATAATTTTCATAATAGAATCCTCATATTCTATTATGAAAATTATGAAAAGGTAATTGATAGGAAAAGAATACTTAGCACACAGTATACCAAACAAAACTTTTTTTCTTGTATATATAAGATAAGAGGGGTTTTTTGTTCTAAGAATAATGTACCGAGTAATTCGACACATCAAAGTACATTCAAAAAAGAATGATGAAATGAAAACAAGCACAGAGTACAAGTAGCATAAACACAGGATAAGTAGGCTGAAGACAAACTGACTGAAGATATAGGATTGAAGAAATTGAGAAAGTCTTCAGTCAAAGTCTTCAAACAGTAGCGATCAAGTACTTCAACACATGAATGAAGAAATGAAAGGGTTGAGGAAATAGAACCAGCAGCTTCGTGAAGACGATGATTCAGTAGACCAGTTCCAACTATTGTGACAGTCGTACGTCTGGTTGGAGCGGCTAGGTATTTAAACCTGAGGACCCACAGTCCCGGACACACAGTCCTCACTGTATTCTCCTTGAGCTAAGATCACATAGACCTCGCCCAATCACTCGTGGTAAGTCTTTAGGTGACTTCCAAACCTTCACAGACTAGGTCAATCAGCGATCCACAATTTCCTCTTGGATGGTCTAGACCATGACGCCAAACTGTCTGGAGGATGCACAGTCCTCAAAGGTAACAATCTCTTAAGTGATGCTCAATCACTTTGGGTTTGTAGGTGTTTGGGTTTGGGTTTTCCTCACATGATGATTTTCGCTCAAAGTCCTCGGAGCATGGGATGCTCCCAATGACAAGTGTCAGTTTCTCTCGGAGCAGCCAACCAGCTAGTGGTTGCAGGGGGCGGCTATTTATATCCTAGGGAGCAACCCGACATGATAAGACATAAATGCCCTTCAGTGATATGACTGTTAGGTGGGTAGATATTTTGGGATAGCTGGCGCGTAGCACAACCACGGTCGGATATTTGAGTATCAAATTCCTTAGGGCTATCATGATCCTCACTTGTAGGCAATCCGCACTAGCGAATTCCTAACTCCTCAGTCAGAACAAATTCCTCAGAGAGCAGAAGATCTTCGTCTCTGTCACTGAAGAAATTGACTGAACTGTATGAGATTTCCAATGGCTTCACTCGAAAGGATTGGTAGGTGTTGGATTTTGAGATGAGCATCACTTGGAAACTTTTCTTTAGTTTTACCTTGACCCCCTTTAACAGTCTGGTCTTTCCTATCACTCAAGAAGGAGAAAAGAAACTACGAAAACAAAAGTCTTCACGCTTCGTATTCCTCGTATGAATATTATGTCTTGAGGATCAAACCAATTTCTTCACTTTCAGAGTCTTCAGAAAGCCAAAGTCTTTAGTTGAAGAAATTCATTTTTGGGGTCGACTTTCTCTGTAAATATCAAACTCCTCGTAGACTTATAGACATGTGTACACTCACAAACGCATTAGTCCCTTAACCTATAAGTCTTCAATACACCAAAATCACCAAGGGGCACTAGATGCACTTACAATCTCCCCATTTTTGGTGATTGATGACAATATAGGTTAAGTTTTCAACGGGGATAAACATATGAAGTGTAAATACTGATATTGAGGAATTTGATTGCAAGATATAGAAGAACTCCCCCTGAAGATGTGCATATGTGAGGAATTTGCTTTCAATAGCAATGCACATTGTAGAGTAGAATCATGGAGATCTCCCCCTATATCTTGTAATTTATACACGCATTTGACATATGATATGAAGAATTTGAAATGCTTGATGAACTATGGTGACAGATCTAATTCAGCATGCGTGCATTAACATATATGAGGAAATAACATGCAGAAAAACAGAGTAAAAGTATCAGACCACCATCGGACTTAAGTTTACAACTCGATCCAACAAAAACTTCAGAAGAACGACAGTTGTAACTTAGCAAAAAAACGCCCATATATATATAGACCCGCTTGAAGACTAACTCAAATTTCTCCCCCTTTGTCATCGAATGACCAAAAGGGACGAAAGATGGGGAATAACGCCCCTGAAGAATATCATCATGATGTCGATGGAGGAGCTCCAGCGTTGTTGGGGTCGCCCGTTGATGTAGGGCCTGCTGCAGTGTCCTCCAAGTATTCATGTTCATCAGTCTCGCGTGATGAAGAATATGAGCTGGCCACCAAGTGAGGAATTTTGACCTTCTTGAATTTCTTTGACGGTGGCTGAGACCAGTCAAAGTCCTGCTTGAAGCCCATTTGCTTGAGATCTTCTTCACCGTAGAGGTGAGACAGTACAGCCCAGGTGCGATCAAACACTTCATGCAAGTAGTAGTGGTTCTTCTTCACAGTGTTTTGTGTGATTGTCATGTTCTGAAGAATTGAGCCAAACTATCGCTTGACCCATTTGTGGTTGCGATCGACCTTCTGATGAATACTGAGGAGAAGCTCACGATCAGTCATCACCCTTGGAGCAGTGGCATGAGGATTTTTCTTTGAAGCATTTGCGGTAGAGTCATGAGTGGCAGAGTCATCATTGGTGGAGTAGGATGCAGCTTTGCGAAACTATCCATCCAAAGGACGAGTGCCTTCATCAATTACAGCAGCCTTGCCCTTCTCATCAGCTGAGGAAATAGTCCGTTTGAGGACTTCAATTGGCGGCAAGTAGCTTAGGTGATTTTGAAAAGCAGCCTTGTAATGAATTGAAGACCTTGATCTGACGAATCTCATAATCCAAGGAGTGTAAGGCTTCAACTCAAAAGGTGACAGAGCGACATTGGCCAAAGTCGTCATGAAGAAATTGTGGTAGTTGATAGGAATACCATGTATGATGTTGAAAAGAAGATTCTCCATGATGCCAACAACCTCTTCTTCATCAGAGTTGTGGCCCTTGATTGGACTGAGGGTTTTGGTCAATATCCTGTAGATGGTCCTTGGCACATAGAGCAGTTCCTTGAAGAGGAATTTGGTCCTTGGAGCCTGGCCTGGCTTCACATCAGCACTTGCATCGGATGATCTGAAAGTTCAATTTTAGCATAGATAAGCCTTGCACTTTCAACGGGAGGACTGACTGGGACGGCATGAAACAATTCAGAGGCCGGTGCTTTGTAGTGAGTATTTTTGGTCGTCCAGTCCAATACCCATGAATTGACATCTTCAACTTTGCCAGTGATGTGTAATGTGGCATAGAACTGAAGAATGAGTTCTTAATTCCAGTCGCAGATGTTGGTGCAGAAGTTGAGCAGCCCATCGTCATGAAGAACACTGAGGAATGGGCTGAAGCACGGCAGCGACTCCATGTCCACATGAGGGATTTGCTCATGGTCAAAGATCTTGTCTTTATGGAATAGCAGTGAGGAATAGAAATTCATTTGACTTGCTGTCCAAAAGCACTTCGTCTAAGTCTAGCAGCATCATATGGGTTGTAATCAGTGAAGAATATATGCTCATTGAAGAAGTCTTCAGCCTTGAACTTCTTCTTCTTGGAGAGAGAGTTCTATGGCTTGGGATGAAGATTTGCAGTTTATGTCTTCACAACCTCTAGAGGTATAGCCACTGGAGCCACAGACTGAGGAATTTCAGAAGCAATGTCATCAGCAGTAGCCTGGGTCTCCATTTCTTCAGCAACATTTAGATCAGCACTAGTGGCTGGAACTTCTTCAGGAATGGTGAGAAGAGAAGCTTGACGTTCCTCAAAGCCCGTGTGAATTTCTTCAGTTTTAACTGGGGACTGAGGAATCTGTTGCAGAGGGATGTAGAGTGTTGAATTGGGGTGATGACTTTCCCAGAAGTCATCATTCAGAATTGGAGTTGTACACCCAGTGTCCACATCTTCATCTTCCTCATCTATTTCCTCAACGCCTGCCTCTTTAGCTGTGAACTGAGGCATGGGCGATGATACCAGTGGTGTCGAAGTGATGTTATCCACTTCAATTTCTTCATCAATCTGCTCTGACGTAGCAGCAGAAGGATCTTCTTCATCAGATTCACTTGGAATTACATATTACTCACCAAAGGGAATAATCTCCTTTGATGGCATGCTTGATACAGGAACAACATCTATGGTATTTTCATAGGAGCTCGTCAAAGTCTTCACTTTCTTTGGAGCTGAAGACTCTGAGGAAGCAGATGCTTTCCTTTTCTTCACAGCTGCTCGCTCCGCAGCTTTGGTTTTCTTCGCATCTGATGTAGATGGAAGAATAGACTCGTCGTCTGTGCAGGAGGAGCAGAGGAAATTGGTGGAGTTTCTTCAGGCGCAACTGATGCAGTTGCCCTGGCATTGTCAATTTCTTCAGGCGCAGCAGCAGATGCTTCAACTGGACTGGCTTGTTCTTCAGGTGCAACACTAGAGGTTGCCCTGGCAGTTTCTTCAGCGGCTGGAATATCTTCATCAGCCCTGGTGCTTTCAGAATCATCAACAGCCTGATTTTCATCAGTTGTGCTTGCATGTTCTTCAGCTGGCTAAGCAGAAGCTTCAGCCTGAGGAATTTCACGTTGCATTGAGGCTGCAACATTTCAGGTGAATCCTTCCGCCATTCTGACAAATCTGACCTTGGCTCCTAGCCAATCTGCACGGTATGCGTCAAATTTCATCACTGAGTGCTTTGATCGCAGTTTGTATGGCCACAAGTTCATCCGTTATCATTTTGACAACATTCTTCTTCAGAAATCGCTCTTTCTTGTACTGAGCTTTCTTCAGTTGCTTGGCCTTTTCAAACTTCCATTTTTCTTCGCCTATGAAGGCAGTCAACATATGATTTTGGCCAGGAGTGTTGGGGTCCTTGTGCTAGAGATCAATGAAATCGAGGATCAACTTGGGATCCAACAGAAGAGGCATATTGCTTCCTTTGGCTCTAGCGGCCCTTTGCTATCTGTCTCTGATGATTTCTGCTAGTTCGTCATCATCAGCTTCGTATTCACTTGACGGCACATGGAAGGCAACCTACTTCTTGTGAGTACTTGGTCTTGTGCCTCGTCCAGCAGTGGCCTTTGTCTTCAGCAAAGTTGGACCTATTGAGGTCTGAGGAGGACCTGAAGAACTTGCAGATGCTCCAGAAGCAATAGAGATACCAGTGGTCCTTTGGCAAGAGGCAAGATGCGCAGGTGCCGAAGACTTTGCAGCAGCAGCTGAAGGTTTTGCAATAGGGGGAACTAGAGCTGCTTGAGGAATATGTCGTGAGGGCTTTGATGAGCTTGGTCATGAGGGCATTGCTGAGGAACTGGGCTTGTGCGCAAGCTTCTTGGGCATAGCCTTCTTGGGCTTGCTAACAGAGGCCTCAGCAGCGGCAATAGCAGGATCTTCATTGAGTTTCCTCACTGCTTCTTTGGCCATTTTGGCCAACTTGGCTTGCCGTTTAGCCCACTCCTTGGGAAATTCCTCACCTCTTCTGATGCTTGAGGGATCAGCAACTTAGCCTGGTGCCAGTGGAGGTCTTGGGCGAATTTCTTCATGTACTTGGGAGTCACATATCTGTACTCCCTCCATTCTATGGCCCATCTCCTCTCTATCCTTTGTATGCGCACCTTGCTCTGATTTTTGTTCTCCTTGCCATGTTTGGCTTCATCAGGAGTGCAATATTCCTCATAGATGTCATCTGGGATCTCAAAAACAGTGCTTGCTGCTGGTCTCTTTCCTCCCTTCTGAGGTCTCTTGTCATCAGCCATTTTCTTCAGCTGAGGATTTTGAACAATGGAATTCTCTAACGAGGTATGCAATTTGTCTTTGAGGAACGCTGCAAATGAGTTAAGTTGATGAGAACCTAGAGATTCAGCAGCGGACATGTGTACCTGTGAACAGAGTATAGGTGCGAAGAGTTTGGAGATGTCATATGCGTTCTCAGAAGTTTTTCAAAAAGAAACAAGTTTGAGGAATTTGACCAGGAATGTCTTGAGGAATTTCACTAAGCGGTCTTTGACTTAGGTTCCAGAGTTGTATATATTGAAAATCGACACAATTGAGGAATCTTGAAGAAAAACATAGCTTAGAGAAACAAATCAAGAATAGATGCATGTGTGGTGTTTACGAGTGTGGAAGTTGAAGAATAAACACCGTTTGAAGATTTTGTGGAAGTCATGAAAATCAACAAGGGCAGTAAAAATATATTTTTTACCCTTGACGAAGAACAAGACGAACTGTGAGTTGTAGATGGGAAGTTTGTCCGTTCAGATCTTCCACGCCCTAACTTGGCGGAGGAAGACAGCTACGGCGGCGACGGAGTGAAGATTTCCACGGCCGGCGTGAGTACGATGGCGACGAGGTCGAGGCAGTGAAGCTCTTCCTCACCGGCGACGATGGAAGTAGTGGCGGCGCTAGGTCTGAGAGCTCGAGCGGTGGTAGTGAGGTCGAGCAGGGTAAATGAGGTCTGAGAAAAATGGACGAACGTGCCCCTGACCCTTCTCATCCTAGCGACAAGTGTCACCCATGTACAGTGAGGTGGAGATCGTGTGAGATCGTGGGTGAATAGGATAATCATATCGTGGGATGTGGAACAATTTGAGCGGCAAAAGCTGAAAATTCAGATAAGAATATTTATAGTTCCATTCGCAAATTCTTCAGCTGACAAGGACACAGTGAAGATTTTGAATGGGTTTCAAATAGAACGCACATGAAGAATTTGTGAACATACTAGGTTGATTTTAGCATAGAGGGGGACGGGTCCGATCACATTCACTTAGCAGAAAAGTCAACTTAAAGAATTAGCAATAAGTGAATGATGTAGAGGACAAAAAACTCAAATATATATATATAGTCAATGAAGAACAAGGTCAGAAAGAGAGAAGACATTGCAAAGTTTAAGAATTTGACCAACTGAGGAATTAAAAAAAAAGTCAAATTGAAGATTTTCAACTTTTGTTGGTGGCGTGACCCATCGTATAAGAATGATGATTTCAGACGCCGCGTACAATTGTCGTAGGGTCTGAGAATCAAATTCTTCATTAATTTATTCACACTTACAGGGTTAGTCTTCATTGGTTGAAGAAAAATGTTACTTCGTGTGTTGCACATCTAAGTCATCAATTTTGCATAAGTGTTAGGATGTGTGTCCTTTTTAAAGAACATTCGAAGATTCTAAGATATTTTGCTCACACCGCAACTTGCTAAATCTCTTCTCATCCAAGGGCTTTGTGAAGATATCGGCTAGCTGTTCTTCAGTCTTCACGTGCTCGATAGAGATGTCGCCCTTCAACACATGATCTCGAAGAAAATGATGATGAATCTGGATGTGCTTTGTCTTCGAGTGCTCGACTAGGTTATGAGCAATCTTGATGGCACTCTCATTGTCACAGAAGAGTGGCACATTCTTCACATTGATGCCATAGTCCTTGAGGGTTTGCTTCATCCATAGCAATTGAGCACAACACGAACCAGCAACAATGTACTCAGCTTCAGCAGTAGAGAGTGATACGCAGTTCTGTTTCTTCGAGGACCAACATACCAAGGATCGTCCGAGGAAATGGCATGTGCCTAATGTTGACTTGCGGTCCACACGATCACCAGCATAGTCAGAGTCCGAATATCCAATGAGATCAAAAGTCGAGCCCTTGGGATACAATATTCCAAGTGTTGGAGTGTGAGCTAGATATCGAAGAATATGCTTCACAGCCTTATGGTGTGATTCCTTCGGTGTAGCTTGGAATCGGGCACCCATGCAAACACTAAGCATAAATCTGGCCTAGATGCACACAGATATAATAAAGAGCCAATCATGGAGCGGTATACCTTTTGATCAAAGTCCATACCATTTTCATCAGTGCATAGATGGCCATTTGTTGGCATAGGGATTTTGTCGCCTTCCCAATCTTGCATGCCGAATTTCCTCAACACATCCTTGAGGTATTTCTCCTAAGATATGAAGATGCTGTTGCGCTGTTGACGAATTTGAAGACCTAAGAAGAATTTCAATTCTCGCATCATAGACATTTTATATTCCTCACTCATCGTATAGGCAAATTCATCACTGTAACGTTGGTCAGTACAGCCAAAGATGATATCATCAACATATGTTTGGCACACGAATAATTCATCATCATATGTTTTGGTGAAAAGCGTTGGGTCAAGTGAACCGGGTTTGAAGCCTTTCTTCATGAGGAATTCCTTCAAAGTATCATACCACGCCTGAGGGGCCTGCTTGAGGCCATAGAGGGCCTTATTGAGTCTGAAGACTTTGTCAGGATGCTTTGGATCTTCAAAACCTGGGGGTTGAGCAACATATACTTCTTTCTCAAGCTTACCATTGAGGAATGCACTTTTCAAATCCATTTGATATAAGATGGTATTATGATGGTGAAAGCACAAGTGCTCCATGGGTGTTTTGGTAATTAATGTCAACATATCTCTTATTGGACTAATACTTTTACCTAGTATATTTCAGATGAGTTCAACAGCGGAGTGGCGTGGACAAGTGTAGCGACCAGACCTCAAACAGTCTAGTCTCTGTGCATCAGTGTCATCCCTGGATCGGTAATGCTGACACGCACAGTACTTTGAAGGATTTATAACAGAGTAGCAATCACACACTTATTACATCGAATAGTTCAAGAGAACGCAATACAATAAATATGGCTTAAGGCCATCTAAAATACGATAACAGCGGAAGGCTTGGAGGATAAAGTGAGTCCATCAACTCCAACGACATCACTGAGTATAAGACCACGACCTAAGGCTCCTTACTCGTCGTCTGAAAAGTCTGCAACATGATACATTGCAGCCCGAAAATGGGTCAGCACATGGAATATGCTGGCAAAGTAACACATAGAGAGTAATGAACAGAATAATGATATCACTACATGCATATTTGGCTGGTGGAAACCTCTATGGTTACAGTTTTGCGAAAAGCCAATTTTTCCCTACCACAAAGGAATAAATTTTATTTAACTATCATGGTGGTTGTTAAACATTAAGAAGGTACCTCCAACTCAATCCCAATTAAGAACGTGATTAACCCAATCAAATTAAATTAAGTAACATGATGATGAGAATCACATGATAATCCAAGAACTAGGTACTCAAGATGTCCGTAACCAGGGACACGGCTAATCATGATTAGTTTGTACACTCTGCAGAGGTTTGTGCACTTTTCCCCACAAGACTTGATCGCCTCCGCTTGATTTCTCGCACTACATGGTGTTTGAGAAACGGATGACCGAGACACAGTCTTTCAGAAACACTACTCTTTACTCCGGGTGGACAGTTACACCTACTTTCCCCTACATCTGCTAGCCCACCTCTTCAAGAGGTCATGTAACCTACTCAACTATGCTAGAGCCCATAATAGCTTGTGGCTGCACACGGAAGTTTCTATCATGAATAATCTCATGATCCCTTTGAGTCTGGGTGGCGGTCCATAGGATGATCACACAGGTACTCCGGGATATCCAAAAATACAGGCAACACTGGTTTCTCCAGGTGCCTCAATCCACCCAGATGTAAATTAAAGTAGCCACCATAAGTTGATCCATTAATTAACAATCTCACATCTGTCATGAAATACACTCAAACCCAATCCACGTCTACGAGCATAGCATAGCAGTATAAGCAAACGTAGAAGTAACTCCCAAAGGTTTGATAGTAAACAGGACAATAGGTACTACCTCATCTACTTCCCAAAACCCACATATTAATCAGATCCTAATCATGCAACTGTTTGAGGATTGATCTAATGCAATAAAACTGGGTGATGAAAAGTATGATCAAAGTGTTACTTGCCTTGCTGATGATCCGTGAAACCTAGAGACTCGTAGTAGCACGCTTCGCACTCCGGGTACTCTATCGCAACAAACAATACATACATAAGCAATCAAGCAAGGGTGCACGAAATAAAACTCAAAATAAGAGATCTAACCAGAAATTTCAACTTAAGAACTCCGGTTTGCAAAAAGAATCAATTCAAACGAAGCAACGAAGGTCAAACGGCGAAAGAAACAAGCTTCGTTTACTAATCTGGATCTAAGTCAAATTTTACAGTAGCAAAAACTTGTTTGAATGGGTTAACCGGAAAGAGAATTTCAAGACGAAACTCTAGGCGCTTGAAACGCCTGATTCCGATAAACGAGCGAAAAGTTATACTAAAACGAAATACAGATCGGAAATCGCGATCAGGAATAATCGCGGAAAATCCGAGAAAAAGAAAAACTGACGAACAGGCTAACGATCGAACGTTCGCTGTCTGTAATAAAACGAAAACCGTTTGTTAAAACGAACAAACGAACGGGCGTTCGCTATTTAACTAAACCGGAAAAAAGCCGTATAAAAAACGCATCTCGGTTTCGAAATAAAACCGAATGGTTTTTCGAGAAAAACCGGCGGCTACCTCGGTTCACGTGACGGCGGCGGCGGCGAGCGGCTCCGGCGGGTGGCGGCGTCGGGCGAGAGGCGGGGGGGCTCCGGCGGGCGGCGTAGGGCTCCAGCGGGTGGCGGGTCGGGCGGCGGGGCGACGTGGGCGGCGGCGGCTAGGGTTTCAGGGCGGCGGCGACTTGGGCTGAGGCAGGGCTCGGGCCGCGGCTTTAAAGGCCGGCCGGGCTGAGGTGTCCGGGTCGGACACGGCCCGTAAGGCGGTTGACTTAAAAAAAAAGATATTTCGGACGTGCAGAAAAAGTAAGAAAAGAAATACTAAACGGACTCCAAAAATCCCGAAATAAATTTTCCCCGTCCTCTAAAAATAAGCCGGACAAGATGAACATTTATTTGGGCCTAAAATGCAATTTTGAAAACGCATATTTTTCCTAATTTGAATAAAATCAAATAAAATCCAAATAAAATCAAATATTTGTTTTTAATATTTTTCCTCCAATATTTCATTATTTGTGGAGAAGTCATTTTATCCCCTCTCATATATTTTGATATCAAATATTTTCGGAGAGAAAAATAATTAAAACAAATGATCCTATTTTCAAAATTTGAGAAAACCCAAAAGTGAAAATAACGAAATCCCCAACTCTCTCCGTGGGTCCTTGAGTTGCGTGAAATTTCTAGGATCGCAAATCAAAATGCAATAAAATATGATATGCATGATGATTTAATGTATAACATTCCAAATTGAAAATTTGGGATGTTACAACAAAAGGATGTGGAACCCCTTCAATATGCTAAGGACAGAAGATTGGCAAAATCTCAAAGGCTCAAGACTCTACATTTTCATTTTAGTGATCTAAGATCACATTGAGTCCATAGGAAAGCAATTACTATTAAAAGGGGATGAGGTGTTGCTTAATGGCTTACTTCCTCAAAGTGCTTAGTGATATGCTCCAAAGCCCTCAACCACTTTCTCATTTCCACAAATGTCCCAAACCAAAAGTCAAACTCGGCCCCACCGATTTGATCTATCCGGCGCCACCGAGTTCATTTGACATAGCCACTGCCAGAAACCCTAATCAGTTCGGTCTCACCGATGGGATCTCGGTCTCACCGAGATGGACTTGCAAACTCTCAGTTGCCTGTTGCAATTATTTCGGTCCCACCGAGATAAGCAATCGGTCCCACCTAGTTTGCCTGACCAACTCTCTGTTTAGCTTATTACCAAAATCGGTCCCACCGAGTTTGTGTAATCGGTCAAACCGAGTTGAGGTTTTACCCTAACCCTAGCACATCGGTCCCACCGAGTTGATCATATCAGTCCCACCGAAAATCCTAACGTTCACATTTTGAACTAAATAGGTTTGGCCGAGTTTAACAATTCGGTCCCACCGAGTTTGGTGAATTGTGTGTAACGACTAGATTTTGTGTGGAGGCTATAAATACCCCTCCACCCACCCTTCATTTGTGGAGAGAGCCATCAGAACGTGCCTACACTTCCAGCATACATTTTCTGAGAGAGAACCACCTACTCATGTGTTGAGACCAAGATATTCCATTCCAACCACAAGAATCTTGATCTCTAGCTTTCCCCAAGTTGCTTTCCACTCAAATCATCTTTCCACCTAATCCAAATCTGTGAGAGATAGTTGAGTGTTGGGGAGACTATCATTTGAAGCACGAGAGCAAGGAGTTCATCATCAACACACCGTCTATTACCTTTTGAAGAGTGGTGTCTCCTAGATTGGTTAGGTGTCACATGGGAGCCTCCGTCAAGATTGTGGAGTTGAACCAAGTTGTTTGTACGGGCAAGGAGATCGCCTACTTCATGAAGATCTACCCTAGTGAGGCAAGTCCTTTGTGGGCGATGGCCATGGTGGGATGGACAAGGTTGCTTCTTCATGGACCCTTCATGGGTGGAGCCCTTCATGGACTCGCGCAACCGTTACCCTTCGTGGGTTGAAGTCTCCATCAACGTGGATGTACGATAGCACCACCTATTGGAACCACGCCAAAAATCTCCGTGTCTCCAATTGCATTTGCACTCTCCAATCCCATCCCTTTACATTCTTGCAACTTGCATGCTTTACTTTCCGCTACTCATATACTCTTGTCATGCTTGCTTGAAATGTATTGTGAATGTTTAAACTTGTGCTAAAACTCCACCTTAACTTGAAGAAATTAAAAACTGCTACTTTTCTTTGTTAAGAGTCTATTCACCCCCCTCTAGACACCTCTTCTCGATCCTTTCAATTGGTATCAGAGCATTGGTCTTTGGTTTAATCACCATTGGAGGAAGATGGATGAGTCTACGTTGGGGAGTCTTAGACGCAGAGTGCCTATACTTGACGGAGAGTTCTTTCGTGAGTGGAAAATTGAGATGCTTGTGATTTTCAATGAGTATCATTTGAACAAGTACATTACTAGCCCTTGTGCACCTCACGTTGATCCTTTGCATCCTACCCTTGATGAGTCTATTGACATGATCCGCAACCTTAGAATTGTTAATCTTATCACTAGAGGACTGCCTAGAAACTTGATTGGTTGCTTGCCCACTCTTGATTGTGCCTACACCATATGGAGATTTCTTGAGGAACAATTTCCAAACTATTCCTTGCAAAACTTAGATGAAATTCTTCATAAGCCTATTGCCTTGAGTAAGATGAATTCCAATGATCCTAAGTTTGGTGATTGTCTATTTGAGCTTACTAACCTCATGGGTGCCAAAGGAGATGTTGGAATCATTAGCAATATCATCTCCGAAGCCATTAGGATTCATAAAGATGAATATTGTGATGATCATTTATCTAATGAATCACTCTCTCTAGGAATTGATCCACCACAAGACGATGTCGAACATGGATACTATGATGAGGATGATGATAGTGACTTTGATCTCGATGAGTCTATGAGACACTTTGGTCTTATGGCTAATCTTCGTGGCTACATGGCTGGAGGAAAGGAATGTGTTCTTGATAGTGGATGTACCGATCACATGACCGGAGACAAGGACATGTTTCGTGAGCTTGCTGAAAACAACGGCCCTCGAAAGTATGTCACCTTTGGTGATAACTCAAAGGGTAAGGTGGTTGGCCTTGGTAAGGTGGCCATCTCACATGATAGATCCAAACAAAATGTTATGCTCGTTGAATCTCTTGGCTAAAATTTACTTTCCGTATCTAGAGTTGCTGATTTTGGTTTCAGTGTCCTATTTGCTGAAGTAGATTGCCAAGTGTTTCGTAGACATAATCATAATATGGTCTTTAATGGTGATCTTTACATTGTTGATTTCACTAAAAAGGCTCAACCTAGAACTTGCTTAATTGCTAAATCCTCTAAAGGCTGGTTGTGGCATAGGATATTAGGTCATGTGGGCATGCAAAATCTTGATAAGCTTATTAATGGTGATCATATCCTTGGAGTAAAAGATGTTATATTTGACAAGGATAGATTGTGCAGTGCTTGTCAAGCAGGAAAACAAGTTGGAGGAAGCCACCCTGTGAAGAACATCATGACCACGAGAAGACCGCTCGAGCTACTTCATATGGATCTCTTTGGTCCCAATGCCTATAAAAGTCTTGGTGGTAACTCATTTGGTCTAGTCATAGTCGATGATTTTTCAAGATTTACGTGGGTGTTCTTTCTTGATGATAAATCGCAGGTCCAAAAGATCTTCAAGAACTTCGCTAGGAAGGCCCAAAATCAATTTGAAGTGAAGATCAAGAAGGTTCGAAGCGACAACGGAACGGAGTTCAAGAACGCAAATGTGGATACCTTTCTTGATGAAGAAGGGATTTCACATGAGTTCTTGGCTACGTACACGCCTCAACAAAATGGAGTTGTTGAGAGGAAGAACCGGACTCTTATTGAGATGGCAAGAACGATGCTTGATGAGTACAAGACGCCAAAACACTTTTGGGCGGAAGAAGTTGAGACAACTTGTCATGCAACAAATCGCTTGTATCTTCACAAGCTACTCGGCAAGACGGCATACGAGCTTCTCACCGGTAACAAACCCCAAGTTGGATACTTTCGGGTATTCGGCTCAAAGTGCTATATTCTTGATAAGCATCGTCATTCTAAATTTGCTCCTAAATCTCATGAGGGTTTCCTACTTGGTTATGGCTCAAACTCTCACACTTACCGTGTCTACAACAATTTCACCTGAAAGATTGAAGAAACGGTAGATGTGAAGTTTGATGAATCTAACGGCTCACAAGTAGAGCAATTGCCAACAGATGTAGGAGACAAAGATCGTTCGGAAGCAATCCAAGACTTGTCTATTGGCAAGATTCGTCCAATAGAGGTGAAGGACAGTACCTCATCCGTCCAAGTGGAAGCTTCTACCTCGCGACAAGGTGAACCAAGAGTTGACATGGAAGCATCCACAAGTGCGACACGCCAAGATAAGGAAAATGAGAAAGTACACCAAGATGAACCTCATCAACCTCCTTCTCCACCTAGACAAGAGAACGACAATGCCAACAATGAAGAAGGCCAAGAAGAAGAACAAGATGATGAAGAAGATGTTCCACCCCGACCCAAGCAAAAGCTCTCACGAGTTCGAGCAAGAGTTTCAAGAGACCATCCCGTCGAGCAAATCTTCAATGATACCCAAACCGGGAGAATCACTCACTCTAAAACTCGTTTGGCTAATTTTGGTGAACATTATTTATTCATCTCTAGCATTGAACCTATGAAGGTTGAAGAAGCATTGGAAGGTCCAGATTGGATAAATGCCATGCATGAAGAGCTACACAACTTTGAGAGAAACCAAGTGTGCACATTAGTCGAGAAGCCTGACAACAACCACAACATCATTGGTACCAAATGGTTGTTTCGCAACAAGCAAGACGGAGATGGACAAATCGTTCACAACAAAGCACATCTCGTCGCCCAAGGCTACACTCAAGTCGAAGGTATTGCTAGACTTGAGTCCATCCGCATCTTACTTGCCTATGCTAATCACCATGATATCACCTTGTACCAAATGGACATTAAAAGTGCTTTTCTAAATGGTGAAATTGAGGAGGAAGTTTATGTTAAACAACCTTCCAGCTTTGTTAATCCTAAGAAACCGGACCATGTTTACAAACTTGACAAAGCCCTTTATGGTCTTAAACAAGCTCCTAGAGCATGGTATAAATGCTTGACCAAGTTACTTATTGAAACAGGCTTTGAGATTGGAAAGATTGATTCTACTCTTTTTACTAAAAGGGTAAATGGTGAATTATTTGTGGGCCAAATTTATGTTGATGATATCATATTTGGTTCGACTAACCCCCATTTTAGTGAAAAGTTTGGAAAGCTAATGTCAGAGAAGTTTGAGATGTCTATGATGAGTGAACTCAAGTTCTTTCTTAGGTTGCAAATCAAGCAAACTAAGGAGGGTACCTTTGTTTCCCAAACAAAGTATACGAAGGATTTATTCAAGAAGTTCAACATGTAAGAAAGCAAAGGTATGAAAACACCCATGCCTACTAGTGGACATCTTGACTTGAGCAAGGATGGAAAATCGGTTGACCAAAAGGTTTACCGCTCTATGATTGGTTCATTGTTATATCTATGTGCCTCCTGACCTGATATTATGCTAAGTGTGTGCATGTGTGCATGATATCAAGCAGCCCCAAAGAATGTCATCTTAAGGCTGTGAAAAGGATAGTGAGATACTTAATCCATACACCAAATTTTGGCATTTTGTATCCTAAAGGTCTTCTTTTGATCTTGTTGGCTACTCCGACTCGGACTATGCTGGTCACAAGGTTGATAGAAAGTCCACTTCGGGTACTTGTCAATTTCTTGGTAGATCTCTTGTGTCTTGGTCCTCCAAGAAACAAAACTCGGTATCCTTATCCACCGCCGGAGCGGAATACATTGCCACCGGTTCATGCTGTGCTCAATTACTTTGGATGGCCCAAACTCTTAAAGATTATGGGATATATGGGAAACATGTTCCATTGCTTTGTGACAATGAAAGTGCTATTAAGATTGCTCACAATCCCATGCAACATTCTCGAACTAAGCATATTGAAGTTCGTCATCATTTCATTCGAGATCATGTTGCTAAAGGGGACTTTGATCTTAAGCATGTTCGTATCGATTAGCAATTGGCGGATATATTCACCAAACCGCTTGAAGAGAAAGTATTTTGCCATTTGAGAGGTGAATTGAACATCATTGATGCCTCAAACTTGGAGTAGAAACTCCATTTGGATACATGCAAGGCATGAGCCTTTGACTAAATGCCTAATATTTCTCTTATGATGATGATCATATGTCTTGGATATATTTGCACCCTTGCATGCTATCTAACCCTTGTAGGTACTTGGATGAATCTAAATCTATGAGATTGCAAATCACTCACATCTTGAGCAATCTCTACATCACCAAGTCTCTACAACATGGTGATCTAAATCAAGGAAGCATGAATCCTTTCAACATATCCTTTGACAAAATCTTTATATCAAATTTCATTTGGTATCAAATTCATGATTGTCACTTTGTATACACAAGTGCTTTTCCTTGCGAGACTAACCCATGTAGGTAGATGAACTCAAACTACAAGTGGTGCTCCCAATCATTGATGAGCTACATCAACCTTGAGCATCCCACACAAGTTCAACTACATGATCAAGTTCAACACCACCACCCAAGGTATGTTATTCCATCTTAGAGAAGCTTTACCCCAAGTCATGGGTCAAAGTAGCTCAACAAGAAGTGAATACAGCAAAATGCTTAAACAAAAAATGGTAAACCCGAGCTCAAATGATGAGTATGACCTACGATCAAGTGTTCTCACTTGACTCCTCAGTCGATATACTCTAACATAGGTGACTGTCGCCGACCAATTCTAGATGAAGTTCTCTAGTGTTTTTCCGAGTGTTTGCATTTGTCTCTTGCATATTTGTTCCCCTTCTTTATTAAAAAAACTTCATTTAGATTTCTTTTCTTTTCTCTGTTATGTTCTGCATTTCCTGCATATAATTCATTGCAAATCCTTCAGTAAATTCCTTGCAAATCTTTGTGAGATCTTATTTGCCTAGTGAGGTGAGGTGACAAATGTTCTCTCTGTGTTGAACTCGGACACACCGGTTTGTCTCTTTCGGTCAGACCGAACCATCTTTGTGCCCCCGAAGAAAACAACTCGGTGTTACCGATTTCACTGCTGAGAAGACAATTTGCCATTTGCATCCTGCATAGTTCTTCCAACTCCACTCGATGCTTCTTGTCCTCTACCTGCATCAAATTCTACATACTGCTTTGTCATGTGACTCAAGGACCAAACCTATTTGACTCACACTCCAGAAGATCCCTTCTTGGAAATTGATGTCAAAGGGGGAGAGAGAGATCACACCAAAGCTTAATCACATCAAAGGGGGAGAGTGCTTAATCACATCAAAGAGCCCCAGATGCTTAGTATTCAAGAGGAGAGAAGTCACATGTCCTAAGAGGGGAAAGACATGTTAGTTTGTGTTATGTTTATTGTGCTCTGATTTGTTTTGCTCTAATTTTCTTTTCCCTATATTCTCCCATTATCCAATATAAGATTCAGGGGGAGAAAGACATCCTAGGGAAGGAAATCTTCGAATTCATTGCATATCTTTACCTTTGGGGACATGTCTATATCCAATAGAGTACCTAGTACTCACTCTGTACATGTCATCCCAATCTTGGTACTCTTGTGGTTTGCTGTTTGCTCTGTTTAGTAGATATTTCTGTGTTATCTAACCTTGTTTACTCAGGTTCATCTCTTCCAAAGCTAGCTCAAGACCACAAGGTAAGTATATGCATCACAATCATGTGCATCATGATCTCTTGCTGATGTACATATTGTTTGCAAAAAGGAATCATGAACATGAAGGTATAATTCCTATATTCACATCATTTGCTCTGATGCATATAGCCAAGATACATGTAACTCATTGCTTGCTCTGTCATGCTTATGCATTCACATGCTCTTATATTCCACATCTACATGATTGCATACATGTAGGGGGAGCCTATGCATGTTACATGTTCTTCCAAAGCTTTACTTGCTATTCCTTATATCTTTATCTAAAGCTTTGATGTATGTTGTCATCAATTACCAAAAAGCAGGAGATTGAAGCATGGGAATAGGTGTGTCAACATCATGCAAGCAATCATTGGTAAGATAGTCCACTAGTGGGACAAGAGAAGCACTATCACCTATTTTACCTTTGGAGCATCGCTCATTTGTTGTAGGTGAGGTGTCGAAGACCAACTCGTGGTCATCTTCATCTTGATGGAACCATGTGGGGGTGCATCATCATCCACCATGGCCATCGGTGTCTCCATTGGAGGTATGAACTCCTCGAGGATAGGCATGTCATCATGTCAGAGACCTAGCACCAAAAAGGAAAACACACTCGGAGTAGAGACCTAGTATATTTCAGATGAGTTCAACAGTGGAGTGGCGTGGACAAGAGGATGTGGAACCCCTTCAAGATACTAAGGACATAAGATTGGCAAAAGCTCAAAGGCTCAAGACTCTACATTTTCATTTTAGTGATCCAAGATCACATTGAGTCCATAGGAAAGCCAATACTATTAAAAGGGGATGAGGTGTTGCTTAATGGCTTGCTTGCTCAAAGTGCTTAGTGATATGCTCCAAAGCCCTCAACCACTTTCTCATTTCCACATATGTCCCAAACCAAAAGTCAAACTCGGCCCCACCGATTTGATCTATCCGGCGCCACCGAGTTCATTTGACATAGCCACTGCCAGAAACCCTAATCTGTTCGGTCTCACCGATGGGATCTCGGTCTCACCGAGATGGCTTGCAAACTCTCTGTTGCATGTTGCAATTATTTCGGTCCCACCGAAATAAGAAATCAGTCCCACCGAGTTTTCCTGACCAACTCTCTGTTTAGCTTATTACTAAAATCAGTCCCATCGAGTTTGTGTAATCGGTCAAACCGAGTTGAGGTTTTACCCTAACCCTAGCACATAGGTCCCATCGAGTTGATCATATCGGTCCCACCAAAAATCCTAACGTTCACATTTTGAACTAAATCGGTCTGACCGAGTTTAACGATTTGGTCCCATCGAGTTTGGTGAATTATGTGTAATGGCTAGATTTTGTGTGGAGGCTATAAATACCCCTCCACCCACTCTTGACTCGTGGAGAGAGCCATCAGAATGTGCCTACACTTCCAGCATATATTTTCTGAGAGAGAACCACCTACTAATGTGTTGAGACCAAGATATTCCAATCCAACCACAAGAATCTTGATCTCTAGCCTTCCCCAAGTTGCTTTCCACTCAAATCATCTTTCCACCAAATCCAAATCTATGAGAGAGAGTTGATTGTTGGGGAGACTATCATTTGAAGCACAAGAGCAAGGAGTTCATCATCAACACACCATCTGTTACCTTTTGGAGAGTGATGTCTCCTAGATTGGTTAGGTGTCACTTGGGAGCCTCCGTCAAGATTGTGGAGTTGAACCAAGTTGTTTGTACGGGCAAGGAGATCTCCTACTTCGTGAAGATCTACCCTAGTGAGGCAAGTCCTTCGTGGGCGATGTCCATGGTGGGATAGACAAGGTTGCTTCTTCGTGGACCCTTCGTGGGTGGAGCCCTGCATGGACTCGCGCAACCGTTACCCTTCGTGGGTTGAAGTCTCCATCAACGTGGCTGTACGATATCACCACCTATCGGAACCACACCAAAAATCTCCGTGTCTCCAATTGCGTTTGCACACTCCAATCCCCTCCCTTTACATTCTTGCAACTTGCATGCTTTACTTTCCGCTGCTCATATATTCTTGCCATGCTTGCTTGAAATGTATTGTGAATGTTTAAACTTGTGCTAAAACTCCACCTTGACTTGAAGAAATTAAAAACTGCTACTTTTATTTGTTAAGAGTCTATTCACCCCCCCCCCTTCTAGACACCTCTTCTCGATCCTTTCAGATGGTTAGCATAAGCAAGCAATGTGCGAATAGCCTCAAGTCTAGCAACATGTGCAAAAGTTTCACCGAAATCAATTCCTTCAACCTGTGTTTAGCCTCGAGCTACAAGCCGTGCCTTATTCCTTACCACAAGGTCATTTTCATCTTGCTTGTTGTGGTAGATCCAGTTGGTGCCGATGATATTGTGCTTGCGTGGGTCTGGTCGCTTGACAAGTTCCCAGACATTGTTGGGCTCGAATTGATGCAATTCCTCTTGCATCGCTTGAATCCACTCAGGCTCTAGAAGTGCCTCATCTACTTTGGTGGGCTCTGTGATAGAGACAAAAGCAAAGTGCCCACAAAAGTTAGACAAATGTGAAGCTTTTGAGCGTGTGAGAGGACCTGGTGCATTGATGTCGCTGATGATTTTCTTGATCTGCACTTCATTTGCAACGTGAGGATGAGCGGGTTGACGACGTTGAGTAGGCTCAGCATTTTCTTCAGAGCTTTTTTCTTCAGGTGCACCAGCATGATGTTCTTCTTGTTCTGGAATGACTTCTTGAGTAGATTCTTCGGTAGGAATGACATCCTCAGTAGCCTTGAACTTGACGGATTCCTCAGGTGACTTTTCATCTAGCACAGGAGGTAGGTGCTCTCTTTGCGAGCCATTAGTCTCATCGAACCACACTCTATAGTTTCAACAACCTTGTGGTGCACGGTGTTGAAGACTCTGTAGGTGTGCGAGTCCTTTCCGCAACCAAGCATAAAACCTTCATGTGCTTTCAGTGCAAATTTAGAATTGTGATGAGGATCTCTAATCCAACATTTAGCACCGAAGACTTTGAAATAACTCACATTGGGTTTCTTGTTGGTGAGGAGTTCATATGAGGTCTTTTTGAAGAATTTGTGAAGATATACCCTTTTGATGATGTGGCACGCAGTATCAATTGCCTTAGGCCATAAATGACGAGGCATCTTGTATTCATCAAGCAGAGTACGAGCCATCTCAACAAGAGTCATGTTCTTGCACTCCATGACGCCATTCTGCTGAGGAGTATAAGGAGTAGATAACACGTGAGTAATACCAAGTTCATCAAGATAGTCATCAAGACTAGTATTCTTGAAATTGGTCCCATTCTCACTTCTCATGTGCTTGATCTTTGCTACCTCTTGAGCATGCGTTGGTTTTCCCTTGAAGAGGAAAGGATGATGCAGCAAAATTGTGGTACCCCGGCTCAGAGCAACCGGTTTACCCTGCATTGCCAGCCTAGAGATCGAGTCTTCTGGCAATACACAACAACATGGTACAGAAATAACCGCTTTATTGATACTAGCGTGGTACAAAGGTATGATATTACATCGAGATTCGAGGCCAAGCGGCACACACGGTGCTACTAGATAGTATGTACATTGTTTAATGAACAAGGTTGGGGCCTCGATCACACGAAACTACGCGGCAGCAGAAGAACGACGTAGCGGAACTCCATGGCACAGGGACACCGACGTGCACACGGCCTAGACACGAGATGCGCTCCGATGCGAATCAACTTGCCTGAAAGCTAGCATGACATGCCAGGTCAGTACATTGAATGTACTTGCAAGCTCACAACAAACATAAGCACGATGACAGACAATATCATGAGAATTAATCAAGTTAAATTAATGCAAGAAGTTACTACAAATGCAAAGCTATACAAAGCAACCAAACAGCGCACTGAGTCACACGGACTCGCTTACCAGACGGTTACCTCGTAACCAAACGGTGACCACACTGGGGTCACACCTGGAACCAATCACTCATGAACACCTCGAGTGTTCAAGGTTCACCACGAAACAATGCATCACAACAATTACTAGTTTGCAAGATTAATTATAAAAGTTGATCCATGGTCTGACTTACTCCCGAGTCTTGCCCATAACCGAGGGCGTGGCTATCGATAGGTTAAATACACTCTGCAGAGGTAGCGCACTTTACCCACACTACAGAATACCTGGCCTCGTACTCCCATTCGGGTGGACCAAAGTATTCCGACGAAACCCTTCCTTTGCCATGCACTCTCCCCGGCCACTCCGACCATCTCCCTCTCAGGGCTAGGTCTTGGGTGGCCCCGTGTCTACCAAAGACACCAACTACCACCATCGTGGCAAAAACGGTCCCAAACGGGGACAAGGTACCATAAAAACGAAACGAGCACACAAGGTTATGTCTGCCTACCGGGCCAGGGTATGCACGCCCATAACCTTCCCTCGCGGGAGGCACCGGTGAGAGCCACGACAAAGGACCAAATCAAGACCTTCCCATTAGGTAAATGTGGTTGCACTGAATTAAAAACCCGATTCAGTGGCACCATGATGCGATCAACATCATATTCAGGTTGAACTTAATCAAGTAATAACTTTTAGAAAAACTTTTTATTACTAACATGGCATCATACCGGAAATCGTGCAACTACTTGTCACACAGAGCAAGCAACTCTTAAGCATGGATCAAAACAAGCAACATAACTATCTTGCAATACTAAGATCAGAAACTTCTGTGGTTATAACTCATTTTTATCTACAAACAACATTTTTATTAGTTCATCATTTAGTTGAAAACTATTACTAGCAAAAATAGCTACCATAACTTTCCATAACAAAATATCTAGTGCAAAATCTTACTCTACTTATCCAAACAGTTCTATGAACTCAACCAGAAGCTAAAACAAGCATATCAAGCATCATAAAACAACTAGCAATTAACCATATTAATTTATCAAATTTTAAATGCAAATAAAGACTCATATTCAAGTAGAAAATCATAGATATTGAAATAACACCATCCAAATGATGTTGTGGCTTGCCTTAGTGCAGAGGAGGGTCACACTCCTCCTGGTTAGCTTCCAGGCAAGATCCTCCTTCTGAAAATATTTTAAAACCACAAAAATAAATGTCAAAACACATTCTGAAAATCACCAGAAATTCTAGACAGCAAGGTAAAATCCACCTTTTGGTGTGCTGCTAGAGGTTTCTATAACAAAGACAATGCAAAAAGAATCAATTCATTTGGACTTATGGTTTAGAAATGGTGGCTGGTCAAAGTTTAGTCAAATTTCTGAATTAAATTTGAATAAATAGAAAATCCTGGGGGTGACGTCGAAGGCGTAAAGTGGGAGTGCACTTCCACTCGTACCGCTTCGGGCGTGAGTGGTGAGGCTGACACTGCGCCCCACCAGTCAGGAGAGAGGGAAGGGGATCGAGATCAGAGGGGAGGCGGTGCTTCGCCGGAGCTCATGCCGGCGACGAGGGGGTTTGGGGCTAGGCTAGAGGGATAGATCGGAAGCGGGGCTCGCGGCGCACCTGGCCGTACCCGTGGCTTGGCGAAAGGTGGACGGAGCTGGTCGCAGCCGAGCTCGCAAGCTTCGGTGGCGGACGGGGTTCGCCGGAGAGGTGGAAGACGGTGGCTAGAGGCAGCTCCGAGGCCTTGGCGGGGTCCAGGCAGCTCCAGCAGACCACCAAGGCCCTGCCCAAGCAGCTGCTTGAGCTTGAGAGGCCCTGGAGAGCGGCAGCTAGCCTGCAGGGATCGCTAGAGTCCTCGGGTCGGGGCGATGGCCAGAGGCCTGCCCGACCGGGCTTCTGCTCGTCTACATTTTCGTGGATGTGGTGTGGAGTGGTGTGTGGCTAGCGAGGGAGGCAGGGTGGCTTTATATAGCCGGTGCAGAGGGGGGGGAATGTGTCACCGCCGGAGCGCTCTGGACAAACGACGAACGTCGACGCGCGGCTCCAACGTGAGGGGACAGGGTGCAGCGTCAACGCCGGCGCTTGCCCATGCTCGCGGACGAGCACAGGAGGCGGTTTGAGATGGGGACAAGCACACGCGCGCACTGTGCCGTTTTGGCCGCGACTTGACCGGGCTTGCTGCAGCGGCTCCGGCGTCGGCGAGCGCCAGGGAGGTGTCATGGGTGATGGGTCGAGGGTTGTGGCACGTTGCGGCAGTCGGAGGCGAGCGCTTGCATGCACACGCGCGAAACAGAACGCAAAGCACCAGCCAGAGCGCGTCGAGACGCTGCCAGGTGTCGTGTACTCACGCGGTCACCAAGCTGGCATGGCCAAAACGACAGCCAGGAGCGGCCAAACCTTGTCTAAGAGCTCGACCGTGCAGTGCTACGTCTAGGAGAGGTGATGGATCATACCCAGGCCGACCAGACGCGACTCTACCAAGCTGGCAAGTTTCTGGTCAGAAACTTGGTCGCCAAGTTTGGCCACCTTCTACAAGGCCATTAGGTCTAATCTCCTGGGGTTTAGGGTTTCTTAGGAAGGTCTTTAAGCTCAAGAAATCTCAAGGCTAAAATCTCAAGGAAAAATGCACTTGCTGTACAAAGTGCATTTCTGGTCCAGAAGTGAAGAGATTTTCTACAGCAAAAATATTACAAAAAGTGATGCAATATTTTTGCATGGGAAGATGTGCCATGGTCCTAAGAATATTTAGGAATTATCTCAGATTTTTCTGAGCAAGAAAAATTGATGTTGCTATGGAGCACAAAGTTCTGAAATGAGCTTAAGAGAGAAAATGAATATTTTCCTTTTAGGAAAAATATTCATTTTATTATTTTGGGAATTTGTGGGAGGAATAAGGTAGATAGGTCACTTGGGTGAAAGCCAAGGATATGCCCAAGTGACAAGTCCATTTGAATTGATCCAAAAATCCAAATCAAATCAGGGCAAAAACCACGATGAAAACCAAGTCCGGAAAGGAGAGAAGGCAAGTCCGGTAAAAAGAGAGAAGGCAAAATCCAGGCTGCCACAAACCTCCCCCACTTAGGATGAATCTCGTCCTCGAGATTCGGTTGCTTGAGAAAACCATTCTGGTTATGCAGTCCTTGAAAATTCCTCTCTTTCCCAGGTTGCTTCTTCTTCGGTGTGATGCTCCCACTGAACCTTGTAAAATCTTATCTCTTTCCTGCGAGTGACCCTCTTTGTGATGCATCTTCTTAGCTGTGAGATGTGAAACACGTTGTGTACTTCTGAAAATTCTGGTGGCAATTCCAACTGGTAGGCAACTGTTCCGACTCTGGCCATGACGGGGAATGGACCGATATATCTGGGTGCCAATTTTCCTCGGGTATGAAACCTCTTGACTCCTTTCATAGGGGTGACTCGGAGATATACGTGTTCTCCGGGTTCGAAGCTGATCTGACGATGTTTGGCATCATAGTAGCTCTTCTGTCGGGATTTGGCCAGTTGCAGTCTGTCTCGGATTTCCTTGACTTGCTTCTCTGCTTTGAGCATTAAATCAGTCCCGAAAATACGGCCGGTTTGAGACCAATTTAATGGGGTGCGGCATTTCTGGCCATACATGGCTTCATAGGGTGACTCTTTAAGCTGGCCTGGAAACTGTTGTTGTAGGAAAACTCGGCGTAGGGCAGACAGTCTTCCCACTTGGTTCCTTGGGCCAATGTACATGCCCGGAGCATATCTTCGAGTATTTGATTTACTCGCTCGGTCTGTCCATCTGTCTGAGGATGGTAAGCCATGCTGTACTTCAGAGCGGTCCCCAAGGCTTGATGAAGTCGGGACCAAAATGCGGATGTGAATAGAGATCCCATGTCGGAGGTGATAGTCTTGGGTACTCCATGCAGACTGACGATTCTTGATACATATAGCTGTGCAAGTTGATTTGCACGGTATGTGGTCCGGATGGGTAGGAAGTGTGCCACCTTGGTTAGAGTGTCCACTATGACCCATATCGCGTTGTTTCCTAGATGAGACCTTGGTAATCCGGTGATGAAATCCATGCAAATATCGTCCCATTTCCATTGGGATACTGGCAGAGGCTGGAGGAGTCCGGCGGGTTTTTGGTGTTCCGCCTTTACCTTATAGCAGATAGCGCAGCAGACCACAAAATACGCGATGTCTTTCTTCATTCCATCCCACCAAAATATCTGACGAAGATCCTCATACATCTTGGTACCACCAGGATGAATTGAGTATGGTGCTTCATGTGCTTCCGCCAATATTTTCTTCTTCAGACTGTCTTGGTTGGGTACGCAAAGTCTTCCTCGGAACCTTAGCGAACCTTGCTGATCCGTAGTGAAATCCGGTGCTTGCCCTTGGTGCTGCTTCTGAACATATATCCGTAACACCTTATCATCCGCTTGAGCTCTGCGGATTTCTTCTTCGAGAGTAGGAGAAACTTCCAATATATTGGTAAGACGGGCGTCGGTGATTACCAGATTTAGCTGCATGATTTCTTCATAGAGCTCTAGAGGCAAGGAATCCATTAGGGCATTGAGGTTGGCTGGTTTGCGGCTGAGGGCGTCAGCCACCACATTAGCTTTGCCCGGGTGATAATTTATTCCGAGGTCATAGTCCTTAACCAACTCGAGCCATCTTCGCTGTCGAAGGTTCAAGTCGGGCTGAGTGAATATATACTTGAGACTTTTATGGTCGGTGAATATCTGGCACTTCTTTCCAATCAGATAATGTCTCCAGATTTTCAAAGCGTGCACCACTGCGGCCAATTCCAAATCATGAGTAGGATAGTTTCCTTCATGTTGTCACAGTTGGCGAGATGCACAGGCCACCACTTCGCCATCTTGCATGAGCACACACCCCAGTCCTTTTCTGGAGGCATCGCAGTAAACATCGAAGACTGCGGTAGATATCTGGAACAGATAATACGGGTGCTGATGTCAGTCTGGTTTTTAACTCATTGAAGCTCTGTTCGCAGTCTTCAGTCCATACAAACTTCTTGTCCTTCTTGGGGAGCTCAGCCATTGGCTTGGCGATCTTGGAAAATCCTTCGATAAAACGGCGATAATATCCGGCCAGTCCAAGGAAACTCCAGATTTTTTAGACGGTGGTGGGTGCGGACCAATCAAGTACATCTTTTACCTTGCTTGGGTCCACCGAGATTCCTTCTGCCGAGAGGATATGTCCGAGGAATCCCACTTGCTGGAGCCAAAACTCACATTTGCTGAATTTGGCATACAGTTGATGATCGCGAAGCCGTTGCAGAACTACGCGAAGATGTTCCTTATGTTCGTCCTTGATTTTGGAGTAAATGAGGATGTCATCAATGAACACCACCACAAACTTGTCCAAGAAGTCCATAAACACCTTGTTCATCATATGCATAAAGAATGCAGGAGCGTTGTTGAGGCTGAAGGACATAACAGTGTATTCGTAAAGACCGTACGGAGTGGTGAACGCGGTCTTAGGAATATCTTCCTTCTTAATCTTGAGTTGATGATATCCCGCCCTCAAATCAATCTTTGAGAATACTTTGGCCCCACTGAGTTGATCAAACAGATCGTCAATCCTCGGCAGTGGATACTTGTTTTTAATGGTGACGTCATTCAGCTGTCGGTAGTCTACACACATTCGTAGACTGCCATCCTTTTTGTCCACGAAGATTGTTGGTGATCCCCATGGGGAAGAGCTTGGACGAATGTATCCTTTTTGCAGCATCTCATCCAGTTGTTTCTTCAATTCCACCAATTCTGAGGAGGGCATCCGATAATATTTCTTATGTATCGGGGTGGTTCCAGGCACTAGGTCAATAGCGAACTCCAATTCCCGGCTGGTGGCACGCCGGGAAATTCTTCAGGAAATACATCTGGATACTCACTGACCACTGGGATTAATTCCACCTCTTCTGTCACGGCTGCGAAAACCATATCCTTCGTGGGGATGCGCTTGCGGGCATAAAAACTGGTAGTGCGACCTTCCATATTTTTCATGGTAACTTCTCTGGTCACACAGCTGATGCAGACTTGGTATTGGGTTAACCAATTCATGCCTAGAATGACATCCAATTTGTTGGAATCGATGATTATCAACGATGTTGGAAACTTGACGCCCTTGATGTCAATCTCCAAATTTCGGCAGACGAGATTGCTTATGAGAAGGGATCCTGGGGATTGTACCAGCATGTGTTTTCCCAAAATCGAGCAAGAAAAATTGTTTTGGGAAGCAAAACTCCGCGAAATAAAAGAGTGGGAAGCCCCAGAGTCAAATAGAATTATGGCGGGTATGTCGTTAACGAGAAACATACCAATGACGACTTCCGGGTCCTCATGGGCTTCGCCTGCGGAGATGTGATGAACTTGCCCTTGGATTATATCGGGGGCGGAATACTGCTCCATGTAGTTGACTTGCGGCTGAAATGGAGCGACGTGCTTGGTGTTCTTGGGACACTGTCAAGCGTAGTGTCCGGTTTGACCACAGCTGAAGCACGAATGGTTGCACTGGCAATCGTCGCGCACCGGACTGGTCACGACATTCTTGACTTGTATAGTAGTCTTGTTGACGTTCTGCTGCCAATTGGGTTTGTACTCCACCTGAGTATGTTGCCATGTACGAGCCTTTTGCACTGGTTGCATATCCTTCTTGGGCTCGAATTTGCACTTGTGGTCATTAGCAGTTGGCTTGTTGTCGTGCAGGAGCTTGTGTTCCCTCTCGATGATGAGGGCCTTGTTCACCAGAGTCAGGAAGTCCAGGAAATCAAACATACTTAGAGTGCACCGGAGATGTTGATGTAGGCCTCCAAGGAATCGGTCGATCTTCCGCTCTTCTGTGGCCACATCGTGGAGAGAATAGCGGGCCAGATGGTTGAATTTATTCAGATACTCGGCGACGGTCATGCTGCCTTGAGTGAGAGCGAGAAATTCGCGTTGCTTGATCTTCATGACTCCGGTGGGATTACGATATTTGCGGAAATGATCCTTGAATTTTGTCCAAGTAATTTCCTCGTCAGCAGGCCATATTGCTTTGGCATTATCCCACCATATAGCGGAAGCTCCTTCGAGATAATGCGTTGCAAAGGGAACCTTGTCTCCGTCGTCTGTGCGAGCAATTTCTAGTTTTCTTTCAGTAGTCCTTAGCCAGTCATCGGCGTCCGAAGGATCAGTAGCATGGTTGAAACTGGGAGGCTTGGTTCGCTGAAAATCTGATAGCTTGGAATGATGGCCATTCTGGTTTCCATTCTGCCCAACCATAACTTGTACACTTTTCAGTATTTCCAGCAGATCGTTGCTCCTTCTTTCTTCAAACATTCGCAGGATTTGCTCGGTGGAAGGCGGTTCTGGCGGTGGAGGCGGAGGTGGCTGGTATGGTTCAGGGGAATGTCCTACCTGTCTTACGGAACAACGGACAGGGACATCCTCACCAGCTTGACTGATGCTGCCTCCACGCGGCATCCTATTTTTCGTTTTCCCAATACATAGCAACCATGATGAGAAAATTCCAAAATGGGGGGAAAACCAATAACAAATCCTGGAAGAAAGCAGCGAAAAAAACCAAGTCAAAAAAGAGTCCAACATAATTATACATAGTCCCAACATGAAAAGAAACATCGCAATGGGTCTACTACCCTCGTACATGAAACTACGCATCATGACAAGTGCGATTACAGCCATACATCATGCTCATGACTACCACGATACTCTAACGATCTACTGCTCGGATGGTGCTGCTGCAGGCTCGTCTCCTGAGCCGGACCTAGATCCTGAACTGATAGTAGAGACCTCCGGGGGAAGAGAGGTGCGTTGGCGCTGCCTTGAGGGCTCTCCCTCAGGGGCAGGCGGGGGATGGGATCTAAGCATAGGAGCGGCAGGAGTAGAGACAAGAGAAGACCATGCAGCAGGAGCGCTGTGAGGGTTCACCGTCAAAGGGTTAACGGTACCCTGCGAGGTCATCGTAGGAACGGAGGTGGGAGGAGCAGAAGTGTAGATAACAGCAGGAAGAGGGTTCCTTATATGAGCAGCAGCGAGAGCGGCGCGAGCGCATGAGAGCTCCCGCGCTAACTCATAGTTAAGGAGATAGCTAGCGGTGATGTAGCGTGCAAGGTGGCTAGTGGGACGATCGCACGCCGGATTAATCAAAGGAAAGCGGATACGCCCATTCTCGTGCAGAGATGGGTAGAAGAAAAGTCCAGGGTGGGTGTGCATGCGAACCTCATTGTAGCGCAAGTCTACAAGAGCCTCGATAGCAGCAAACTGAACCGCTTGAGATGGCGTAGAAGCAAGGCCACCCTTAGACGAACGAGTGTAAGCGCAGGATGCGGAACTGTGGTGTAGAGTGACCTCAGCATAAGACTCATACAATGCGCCGGCCAGATGCTCGCGATACACCCGATACTCTGGATCAGCACCCTCTGGATAGAGTCATCGCCACACGTTCTGAAGCAGGTGCGGCGATGTGCACGGAGCTGGCTCAGGATGGTACAAGATCGGTACTGGTGCCATCTACACTCACAAACCATACGTTTAGTAATAACAACGATAAGTCATGCATGCAATGCAACAACCAATTCCTATGTCTACCGGCACTCAAACGAAACTATCTACCGTTTTACTAACGCACTACTGGTCTAGCGTGTCCTACAATCAGCGCGGCTCTGATACCAAGCGTTATGGCACCCCGGCTAAGAGCAACCGGTTTACCCTGCATTGCCAGCCCAGAGATCGAGTCTTCTAGCAATACACAAGAACATGGTACAGAAATAACCGCTTTATTGATACTAGAGTGGTACAAAGGTCTGATATTACATCGAGATTCGAGGCCAAGCGGCACACACGGTGCTGCTGGACAGTATGTACATTATTTAATGAACATGGCTGGGGCCTCGATCACACGAAACTACGCGGCAGCAGAAGAACGATGTAGCGGAACTCCATGGCACAGGGACAACGACGTGGACACGGCCTAGACACGAGATGCGCTCCGATGCGAATCAACTTGCCTGAAAGCTGGCATGACACGCCAGGTCAGTACATTCAATGTACTTGCAAGCTCACAACAAACATAAGCACGATGACCGACAATATCATGATAATTAATCAAGTTAAATTAATGCAAGAAATTACTACAAATGCAAAGCTATACAAAGCAACCAAACAGCGCACCGAGTCACACGGACTCGCTTACCAGACGGTTACCTCATAACCAAACGGTGACCACACTGGGGTCACACCTGGAACCAATCACTCATGAACACCTCGAGTGTTCAAGGTTCACCACGAAACAATGCATCACAACAATTACTAGTTTGCAAGATTAATTATAAAAGTTGATGCATGGTGTGACTTACTCCCGAGTCTTGCCCATAACCGAGGGCGCGGCTATTGATAGGTTAAATACACTCTACAGAGGTAGCGCACTTTACCCACACTACGGAATACCTGGCCTTATACTCCCATTCGGGTGGACCAAAGTATTCCGACGAAACCCTTCCTTTGCCATGCACTCTCCCCGGCCACTCCGACCATCTCCCTCTCAAGGCTAGATCTTGGGTGGCCCCGTGTCTACCAAAGAAACCAACGGCCACCGTCGTGGCAAAAACGGTCCCAAACGGGGACAAGGTACCATAAAAACGAAACGAGCACACAAGGTTATGTCTGCCTACCGGGCCAGGGTATGCACGCCCATAACCTTCCCTCGCGGGAGGCACCGGTGAGAGCCACGACAAAGGACCGAATCAAGACCTTCCCATTAGGTAAATGTGGTCGCACTGAATTAAAAACCCGATTCAGTGGCACCATGATGCGATCAACATCATATTCAGGTTGAACTTAATCAAGTAATAACTTTTAGAAAAACGTTTTATTACTAACATGGCATCATACCGGAAATCATGCAACTACTTGTCACACAGAGCAAGCAACTCTTAAGCATGGATCAAAACAAGCAACATAACTATCTTGCAATACTAAGATCAGAAACTTCTCTGGTTATAACTCATTTTTATCTACAAACAACATTTTTATTAGTTCATCATTTAGTTGAAAACTATTACTAGCAAAAATAGCTACCATAACTTTCCATAACAAAATATCTAGTGCAAAATCTTACTCTACTTAGCAAAACAGTTCTATGAACTCAACAAGAAGCTAAAACAAGCATATCAAGCATCATAAAACAACTAGCAATTAACCATATTAATTTATCAAATTTTAACTGCAAATAAAGACTCATATTCAAGTAGAAAATCATAGATATTGAAATAACACCATCCAAATGATGTTGTGGCTTGCCTTAGTGCAGAGGAGGGTCACACTCCTCCTGATTAGCTTCAAGGCAAGATCCTCCTTCTGAAATATTTTAAAACCACAAAAATAAATGTCAAAACACATTCTGAAAATCACCAGAAATTCTAGACAGCACGGAAAATCCACCTTTTGGTGTGCTGCTAGAGCTTTCTGTAACAAAGACAACGCAAAAAGAATCAATTCATTTGTACTTATGGTTTAGAAATGGTGGCTGGTCAAAGTTTAGTCAAATTTCTGAATTAAATTTGAATAAGTAGAAAATCCTGCGGGGGTGGCGTCGAAGGCGTAAAGTGGGAGTGCGCCTCCACTCGTACCGCTTTGGGTGCGAGTGGTGAGGCTGGCACTGGGCCCCACCAGTCAGGAGATAGGGAAGGGGATCAAGATCAGAGGGGAGGCGGTGCTTCGCCGGAGCTCATGCCGACGACGAGGGGGTTTGGGGCTAGGCTAGAGGGATAGATCGGAAGCGGGGCTCGCGGCGCACCTTGCCGTACCCGTGGCTTGGCGAAAGGTGGACGGAGCTGGTCGCAGTCGAGCTCGCAAGCTTCGATGGCGGACGGGGTTCGCCGGAGAGGTGGAAGACGGTGGCTAGAGGTAGCTCCGAGGCCTTGGCGGGGTCCAGGCAGCTCCAGCAGACCACCAAGGCCCTGCCCAAGCAGCTGCTTGAGCTCGAGAGGCCCTCGAGAGCGGCAGCGAGCCTGCGGGGATCGCTAGAGTCCTCAGGTCGGGGCGATGGCCAGAGGCCTGCCCGACCGGGCTTCTGCTCGTCTACATTTTCGTGGATGTGGTGTGGAGTGGTGTGTGGCTAGCGAGGGAGGCAGGGTGGCTTTATATAGCCGGTGCAGAGGGGGGATGTGTCGCCGCCGGAGCGCTCTGGACAAACGACGAACGTCGACGAGAGGCTCCAACGTGAGGGGACAGGGTGCAGCGTCAACGCCGGCGCTTACCCATGCTCGCGGACGAGCACAGGAGGCGGTTTGAGATGGGGACAAGCACACGCGCGCACTGTGCCATTTTGGCTGCGACTTGACCGGGCTTGCTGCGACGGTCCAACATCTGCGAGCGCCAGGGAGGGGTCATGGGTGATGGGTCGAGGGTTGTGGCACGTTGCCGCAGTCAGAGGCGAGCGCTTGCATGCACATGCGCGAAACAGAACGCAAAGCGCCAGCCAGAGCGCGTCGAGATGCTTCCAGGCGCCATGTCCTCGTGCGGTCACCAAGCTGGCATGGCCAAAACAACGGCCAGGAGCGGCCAAACCTTGTCTACGAGCTCGACCGTGCACTGCTACGTCTAGGAGAGGTGATGGATCATACCCAGGCCGACCAGACGTGACTCTACCAAGCTGGCAAGTTTCTGGTCAGAAACTTGGTCACCAAGTTTGTCCACCTTTTAGAAGGCCATTATGGCTAATCTCCTGGGGTTTAGGGTTTCTTAGGAAGGTCTTTAAGCTCAAGAAATCTCAAGGCCAAAACCTCAAGGAAAAATGCACTTGCTGTACAAAGTGCATTTCTGGTCCAGAAGTGAAAAGATTTTCTATAGCAAAAATATTACAAAAAGTGATGCAATATTTTTGCATGGGAAGATGTGCCATGGTCCTAAGAATATTTAGGAATTATCTCAGATTTTTCCGAGCAAGAAAAATTGAGGTTGCTATGGAGCACCAAGTTCTGAAATGAACTTCTGAGAGAAAAATGAATATTTTCCTTTTAGGAAAAATATTCATTTTATTATTTTGGGAATTTGTGGGAGGAATAAGGTAGATAGGTCACTTGGGTGAAAGCCAAGGATATGCCCAAGTGACAAGTCCATTTGAATTAATCCAAAAATCCAAATCAAATCATGGCAAAAACCACGATGAAAACCAAGTCCAGAAACAGAGAGAAGGCAAGTCCGGTAAAAAGAGAGAAGGCAAAATCAGGTGTCACAAAAGTAGCGTAAGTATTTCCCTCAGTTTTTGAGAACCAAGGTATCAATCCAGTAGGAGACTTGACGCAAGTCCCTCGTACCTGCACAAACAAATAAGAACCTTGCAACCAACGCGATAAAGGGGTTGTCAATCCCTTCACGGCCACTTGCAAAAGTGAGATCTAATAAAGATAATAAGATAAATATTTTTGGTATTTTTGTGGTATAGATAAATATTCCAAGATAAATAGTAAACTAGAGTTGTAGATTGAAAACTTATATGATGTAAAGTAGACCCGGGGGCCATAGGTTTCACTAGTGTCTTCTCACAAGATAGCATGTATTACGGTGGGTGAACAAATTACTGCCGAGCAATTGATAGAATAGTTCATAGTTATGATGGTATCTAATGCAATGATCATGAATATAGGCATCACGTCCATGTCAAGTAGACCGAAACGATTCTGCATCTACTACTATTACTCCACACATCGACCGCTATCCAGCATGCATCTAGAGTATTAAGTTCATAAGAACGGAGTAACGCATTAGGCAAGATGACATGATGTAGAGGGATAAACTCAAGCAATATGATATAAACCCCATCTTTTTATCCTCGATGGCAACAATACAATACGTGCGTTGCTGCCCCTGCTATCACTGGGAAAGGACACCGCAAGATTGAACCCAAAGCTAAGCACTTCTCCCATTGCAAGAAAGATCAATCTACTAGGCTAAACTAAACCGATAATTCGAAGAGACTTGCAAAGATATCAAATCATGCATATAAGAATTCAGAGAAGAATCAAATAATATTCATAGATAATCAAGTTCATAAACCCACAATTCATCGGATCTCTGCAAATACGCCACAAAAAGAGTTAGATCGAATAGATCTCTAAGAGAATCGAGGAGAACTTTGTATTGAGATCCAATGAGAGAGAAGAAGCCATCTAGCTAATAACTATGGACCCGAAGGTCTGTGGTAAACTACTCACGCATCATCGGAGAGGCCATGGTGTTGATGTAGAAGCCCTCCATGATCGATTCCCCCTCCGGCGGAGCGCCGGAAAAGGCCCCAAGATGGAATCTCGCGGGTACAGAAGGTTGCGGCAGTGGAAATAGGGTTTCGTGGTGCTTCTGGATGTTTTCAGGGTATATGAGTATATATAGGCAAAAGAAGTAGGTCGGTGGAGCCACGAGGGGCCCACGAGGGTGGTGGGCACGCCTACCCCCCTGGGCGCGCCCTCCTACCTCGTGGCCGCCTTGTTGCTTCCTTGACGTCCACTCCAAGTCTCCTGGATTGTGTTTGTTCCAAAAACGACCCTCGCAAAGGTTTCATTCCGTTTGGATTCCGTTTGATATTCCTTTTCTGCGAAACACTGAAATAGGCAAAAAAAACAGCAATTTGCACTGGGCTTTCGGTTAATAGGTTAGTCCCAAAAATAATATAAAAGTGCATAATAAAGCCCATTAAACATCCAAAACAGATAATATAATAGCATGGGACAATCAACAATTATAGATACGTTGGAGACATATCAAGCATCCCCAAGCTTAATTTCTGCTCGTCCTCGAGTAGGTAAATGATAAAAACAGAATTTTTGATGTGGAATGCTACCTAACATAATTTTCAATGTAATTCTCGTTATTGTGGCGTGAATGTTCAGATCCAAAATATTCAAGATAAAAGTTAAATATTGACATAAAAATAGTAATACTTCAAGCATACTAGCCAAGCAATTATGTCTTATCAAAATAACATAGCCAAAGAAAGCTCATCCCTACAAAATCATATAGTTTGGCCATGCTTCATTTTCGTCACACAAAATGCTCCCATTATGCATATCCCCGATGACAAGCCGAGCAATTGGTTCATACTTTGTAATGCGCTTCAGCCTTTTCAACCCTCACGCAATACATGAGCGCAAGCCATGGATATAACACTATAGGTGGAATAGCATATAATGATGGGGGTTATGAGAGAAGACAAAAAAGGGAGAAAGTCTCACATTGACGCGGCTAATCAACAGGCTATGGAGATGCCCATCAATTGATGTCAATGCGAGGAGTAGGGATTGTCATGCAACGGATGCACTAGAGCTATAAGTGTATGAAAGCTCAAACTGAAGACTAAGTGGGTGTGCATCCAACTTGCTTGCTCACGAAGGCCTAGGCCATTTGAGGAAGCCCATCGTTGGAATATACAAGCCAAGTTCTATAATGAAAAATTCCCACTAGTATATGAAAGTGACAAAACAAGAGACTCTCTATCATGAAGATCATGGTGCTATTTTGAAGCACAAGTGCAGAAACGGATAGTAACATTGTCCCTTCTCTCTTTTTCTCTCATTTTTTTGTTTGGGCTTCTTTGGCCTCGTTTTTTTATTTGCGCTTCTTTGGCCTCTTTTATTATTATATTTTTATAGTCTTTCCTCACATGGGACAATGCTCTAATAATGATGATCATCACAATTTTATTTACTCATAACTCAATGTTACAACTCGATACTAGAACAAAAATATGACTATGTGAATGCCTCCACGGTGTACCGGGATATGCGATGAATCAAGAGCGACATGTATGAAAGAATTATGAAAGTGGCTTTGCCACAAATACGATGTCAACTACATGATCATGCAAAGCATATGACAATGATGGAGCGTGTCATAATAAACTGAACGGTGGAAAGTTGCATGGCAATATATCTCGGAATGGCTATGGAAATGCCATAATAGGTAGGTATGGTGGCTGTTTTGAGGAAGATATAAGGAGGCTTATGTGTGATAGAGCGTATCGTATCACGGGGTTTGGATGCACCGGCAAAGTTTGCACCAACTCTCAAGGTGAGAAAGGGCAATGCATGGTACCGTAGAGGCTAGCAAATTGCGTAAAGGTAAGAGTGCGTATGATCCATGGACTGACATTAGTCATAAAGAACTCATATACTTATTGCAAAAGTTTATTAGCACTCAAAGCAAAGTAGTACTACGCATGCCCCTAGAGGGATAGATTGGTAGGAAAAGACCATCGCTCGTCCCTCACCGCCACTCATAAGGAAAGCACTCAAAGAACACCCCATGCTTCAAATTTGTCACACAACGATTACCATACGTGCATGCTACGGGACTTGCCAACTTTAAGACAAGTATTTCTAAATTTCACAATTACCCAACTAGCATGACTCTAACATTACCACCTTTATATCTCAAAACCATTATCAAGTATCAAATTTATCATAGTATTTAATGCACTCTATATGAAAGTTTTTATCATACCCATCTTGAATGCCTATCATATTAGGACTAATTTTATAGCCAAAGCAAATTACCATGCTGTTCTAAAGACTCTCAAAATAATATGACTGAAGTATGAGAGATCAATAATTTCTATAAAATAAAACCACCACTGTGCTCTAAAAATATAAGTGAAGCACTAGAGCAAAATTATCTAGCTCAAAAGATATCAGTGAAACACATAGAGTATTCTAATAAATTCTGATTTATGTGTGTCTCTCTCAAAAGGTGTGTACAGCAAGGATGATTGTGGTAGACTAAAAAGCAAAGACTCAAATCATACAAGACGCTCCAAGAAAAACACATATCATGTGGTGAATAAAAATATAGCATCAAGTAAAGTTACCGATAGACGAAGATGAAAGAGAGGATGCCTTCTGGGGCATCCCCAAGCTTAGGCTTTTGGTTGTCCTTGAATTTTACCTTGGGGTGCCTTGGGCATCCCCAAGCGTAGCCTCTTGCCACTCCTTACTCCATAATCCATCAAATCTTTACCCGAAAACTTGAAAACTTCACAACACAAAACTCAACAGAAAATCTCATGAGCTCCGTTAGTATAAGAAAACAAACTACCACCTTAAGGTACCGTAATGAACTCATTCTTTATTTATATTGGTGTTGAACCTACTATATTCCAACTTCTCCATGGTTCATACCCCCCCGATACTAGCCATAGATTCATCAAAATAAGCAAACAACACACGAAAAACAGAATCTGTCAAAAACAGAACAGTCTGTAGCAATCTGATTTGTTCGAATACTTGCGGAACTACAAAAATTCTGAACAACTAGGAAAATCTGGATAATTTGTATATTTATCTACTGCAAAAAGAATTGGCAATTTATCACATTATGGTGAATTTTAACAATTAGTTCTGTGAGTGCAAAGTTTCTGTCTTTTTCAGGAAGATCAAACAACTATCACCCAAGAAGATCCTATTGGTTCTACTTGGCACAAACACTAATTAAAACATAAAAACACATCCAAACAGAGGCTAGATGAATTATTTATTACTAAACAGGAACTAAGAGCAAGTAACAAAAATAAAATTGGGTTGCCTCCCAACAAGCGCTATCATTTGACGCCCGTAGCTAGGCATTGAGATTTCAATGATGCTAACATGAAAGACAAGAGTTGAAGCACAAAGAGAGCATCATAAAACATGTGAAAAACACACTTAAGTCTAACATACTTCCTATGCATAGGTATCTTATAAGCAAAGAAATTATCAAGACAAGCAAAAACTAGCATATGCAAGGAAGGAGAAAGAAAAAAATAGCAATCTCAACATAACGAGAGGTAATTTAGTAACATGAAAATTTCTACAAACATATTTTCCTCTCTCATAATAATTACATGTAGGATCATAAGCAAATTCAACAATATAGCTATCACAAAACATATTCTTAACACGATCCACATGTATGCAAAGTTGACACTCTTCCGAAATAGTGGGATTAACATTAACTAAAGTCATGACCTCTCCAAACCCACTTTTCTCAAAAAATTCATAAGATTGAACATTCTCAAAATATGTGGGATCTAAAGTTGACACTCTTCCGAACCCACTTTCAGTAATATTGCAAACACTATTATCAATCTCATATTCATCATGGGCCTTAAATAAATTTTCAAGATCATAAGAAGAATCACCCCAATCATGATCATTGCAACAAATAGTAGTCATAGAAAAACTAGCATCCCCAAGCTTGAGGTTTTGCATATCATTAACACAATTGACATTAAGAGAATTTTTAATAACATCATTGCAATCATGCTTTTCATCGAAGGAACTATCAAGTATGGGTGCAATAGCAACGATCTCATGTTTAACATAAGGAACTATAGCAAATTCATCTTCATAAATATTGGCATCATGGCCACAAGAATAGCAAGCATCATGTTTATCAAGGGATATTTCAAAGAAATCATCGGAATCATAATTATCTATAGATTTGTGCATATCATTATTTTCTTCAGAAGCAATGGTCATTCTTTCAATAAATTCTTTGACATAGACATTATGAGCATAGTTTTCATAGCAACATTTAAGTATGTCAAAATTTTCAGATTCGTAGAGAGTGATATCATACTTTTCAACCAAAGAAGCAGCTTCATAAGCACCCTTAAAAGCAACAAATTCTTCAATTTTTTCGATATCCTAGTAACTATAAACACCCATTGCATAAGAAGAGAAGATTTCATTATCATTAAACTCACATAGGTAGGGGAGGTGTTTTTTTGGGTTCTTAGAGCAACAAGCAAAATCATAAATTTCACAAAGATTCCAAGCATAACACAGCAATCTGTTTATTTGATCCCATAAGAGTCTCCCTTTTTCAGACAAACGGTGACGCACAAAATGAGCATGCTCATTTAAAGATTTCCCATCAACTAGGCTAGTTGGGGTTTCAGCACGAGCGCATAAGGATCGAAGATTATCCAAGTAGAACACTTTAAGTGGATCCATATCAATAGATTTTTAGCAAGCAAAGATGCAAGCAAATAGAAGGCACATGGAAACACAAACAAAGATACATATGGGAAGAAGGCGAAGAAAAAGGCAAAGGTGAAGTGGGGGAGAGGAAAACGAGAGGCAAATGGCAAATAATGTAATGCGAGGGATAAGAGTTTGTGATGGGTACTTGGTATGTCTTGACTTGTGCGTAGATCTCCCCGGCAATAGTGCCAGAAATCCTTCTTGCTACCTCTTGAGCATGCGTTGGTTTTCCCTTGAAGAGGAAAGGGTGATGCAGCAAAGTAGCGTTAGTATTTCCCTCAGTTTTGAGAACCAAGGTATCAATCTAGTAGGAGACTACACGCAAGTCCCTCGTACCTCCACAAACAAATAAGAACCTTGCAACCAATGCGATAAAGGGTTTGTCAATCCCTTCATGGCCACTTGCAAAAGTGAGATCTGATAACGATAATAAGATAAATATTTTTGGTATTTTTGTGATATAGATAAAGACTGCAAGATAAATAGTAAACTAGAGTTGTAGATTGAAAACTTATATGAAGTAGAGTAGACCCGGGGGCCATAGGTTTCAGTAGTGGCTTCTCTCAAGATAGCGTGTATTACGGTGGGTGAACAAATTATCATCGAGCAATTGATAGAATAGTGCATAGTTATGATGATATCTAAGGCAATGATCATGAATATAGGCATCACGTCCGTGTCAAGTAGACCAAAACGATTCTGCATCTACTACTATTACTCCACACATCGACCGCTATCTAGCATGCATCTAGAGTATTAAGTTCATAAGAACGGAGTAACGCATTAGGCAAGATGACATGATGTAGAGGGATAAACTCAAGCAAGATGATATAAACCCCATCTTTTTATCCTTGATGGCAACAATACAATACGTGCCTTGCTGCCCCTGCTGTCACTGGGAAAGGACGCTGCAAGATTGAACCCAAAGCTAAGCACTTCTCCCATTGCAAGAAAGATCAATCTAGTAGGCCAAACTAAACCGATAATTCAAAGAGACTTGCAAAGATATCAAATCATGCATATAAGAATTTAGAGAAGAATCAAATAATATTCATAGATAATCAAGTTCATAAACCCACAATTCATCGGATCTCGGCAAACACACCGCAAAAAGAGTTACATCTAATAGATGTCTAAGAGAGTCGAGGAGAACTTTTGTATTGAGATACAAAGAGAGAGAAGAAGCCATCTAGCTAATAACTATGGACCCGAAGGTCTGTGGTAAACTACTCACGCATCATCGGAGAGGCCATGGTGTGGATGTAAAAGCCCTCCGTGATCGATTCCCCCTCCGGCGGAGCGCCGGAAAAGGCCCTAAGTTGGGATCTCATGGGTACAGAAGGTTGCGGCGGTGGAAATAGGGTTTTGTGGTGCTTCTGGATGTTTTCAGGGTATATGAGTATATATAGGCGAAAGAAGTAGGTCGGTCGAGCCACGAGGGGCCCATGAGGGTGGGGGCGCGCCTACCCCCCTGGGCGCGCCCTCCTACCTCGTGGCCGCCTCGTTGCTTCCTTGACATCCACTCCAAGTCTCCTAGATTGCGTTTGTCCAAAAACGATCCTCGCGAACGTTTCATTCCGTTTGGATTACGTTTGATATTCCTTTTCTGTGAAACACTGAAATAGGCAAAAAAACAGCAATTTGCACTGGGCTTTCGGTCAATAGGTTAGTCCCAAAAATAATATAAAAGTGCATAATAAAGCCCATTAAACATCCAAAACAGATAATATAATAGCATGGAACAATCAAAAATTATAGATACGTTGGAGACGTATCAATCTTCACACCAAAGTTGGTTGAAGCCCTCGAGGAAACTCGTTTGAAGACTTCCTGCACTTCATATTTGTAAGTGACGATATGCACCCATGTGTAACGAGAATAGTCATCAACAATAACAAAGCCATATAAAGATGCAGCATTAGTGAATGTGGCATGATGAGTAGGGCCAATGATATCCATGTGAAGCCATTCAAATGGATGAGTGGTAGTCATGATAGTCTTTGAGGGATGTTTGTCCTTGGTCATCTTTCCAGCTTCACAAGCTCCTCACAGGTGATCCTTGAGGAATTTGACATCCTCGATGCCAATGACATGCTTGTTCTTCGCAAGAGTGTGCAAGTTCCTCATTACAGCATGACCAAGTCGCCGATGCCATAGCCAGCCTTCTGAAGCTTTTGCATGTAGACATGTAGCAGGTTTTGTCCTGTAGAGAAATCAACAATATACAGGTCTCCTCTCCGAAAGCCTTCGAAGACTTTGGAATGGTCAGCTTCCATGATCACAACACAACGATACTTGCCAAAGACAACAACCATATCAAGATCACAAAGCGTTGAGACAGGCATGAGGTTGAATCCTAAGGACTCGACATGCATGACTTTGTCCATGTGTCGATCCTTTGAGATCGCAACCTTACCTAGACCCAATACCTTGCTTTTGCCTTTGTAAGCGTAGGTGATATGCTTCAGATGCGATGGAGTAAAGCAGTGTCCACCAATAAGTTCCTGTCACCAGTCATGTGATTTGTACATCCACTGTCGAGGACCCACTCAGTAGCTTTTGGTTGATCATCCTGTAGATGTATTAGTGCATCTTTTGAACTCATATACTTCATTAGTGAAGAATATGACATCAAATTCATCAAGGAATAGAACAGATATAGCAGTATGAGGACGTAAGAAATGGAAATTCATTTCTTCATGATTAGCTTGTGTCCTTTCAAGCATATTCAGGTCTCCAGCAAATTCTTCAGACGATTGGGTTCGTCTGGAGACCTGACCCTGCATAAAAAATTAGTTCTTTTTCTTCACCACCCACATCTGGAGGGGTGGCAAAGTGTTCATCATTCTGCGAGCTCCATAAGAGAAAGGTGGCATAGAAGCCAATCCACTTCGTTTCATAGAAGAGGGGTTAGAGTAAGCATATGAATAAGTAGAGAAATTCTTCAAGGACTTATGAACATAATGATTTGAAGAATAATGCACATATTCATAGCCCTTAGGCTTTCCCTGCGAAACAGAAGTGTTAACACGATGATGTTCATATGAGGATTTTGATCCATATGAGGAATTTGGTCCTTATGAGGACTTGGATCCATATGAAGACTTTGGTCCATGAAGAATTTGATTTAGGGTTCCTATTTTTCACAGGTGGTGTCATGATGACATTCACCTGAAGACTTTCAAGGCACCTTTTGGGAACCCAGATTTTCTTCACAGGGGGGCCTTTCCTGCAGTTAGTGCCAACATATCTAGCAAATACTTCACCATTCTGATTTTTGAACAGTTTATAATTGGAGTCAAATGACGCATCAGAAGAATATGAAGATTCACATGTAAAGCCAGATAAAGTGGATGGATCTACGGGAGGTCCCTTTGCAGCAACCCATGAGATTTTGGGGTACTGCTCAGGTTTCCAGTAAGTTCCATCAGCATTGAGTTTTCTCTCAAAGGCAATACCCTCTTTCCGAGGGTTCCTGTTGAGGATCTGCTTTTTAAGCACATCACAAAGAGCCTGATGCCCTTTGAGGCTTTTGTACATGCCTGTCACATACAATTCCTTCAGCCCTGCATTGTCAGTGATACTAGAGGTATCCTCAGATGAGGAATTTGTGATAGCAGAGACAATTGAAGAATTTGCAACAATAGAAGCATTTGAACTTTCAGGTGAAGAATTAGCAGATTCACATTCAATGCATTTCAAACATGGTGGAATGAATTCATCCTGAGCGGCACTGATCTGTTGAGCAAGCAATGAATCACGTTCCTTCTAAAGATCTTCATAACTCTCCCTTAGCTTTTCAGGATCTTGCTTTCTTTGAATAAATTCATAAGAAAGCTTCTCATGATCAGATAAGAGAGTGTTATGATGACTTTGAAGATTGCCAAACTTAGACTGAAGTCTCTTAAGATTATCAGTCAAGGTTTGGGTGCGATCCATTTAATCACCCAACAGGTCATCACTTTTGTCTAGCATATTTTGAACCTTTTCAAAAGCCTTTTGTTGATTCACAGAAATCTTAGCAAGTTTAGAATAGCTAGGCTTGAGGTTTTCATCAGATTCATCCTCACTTGATTCAGAGGAGGGATATTTGAGTACCTTGGTACCCTTTGCCATGAAGCAATAGGTAGGAGCGTAGTCATCATCACCGTTGTTAGCCGGGTTGGGGAAGTCATTTTCCTCAGAGTTGAAGATGGACTTGCTGACGAAGGCAGTAGCGAGGGCTAGGCTCGCCACACCAGATTCTGACTCCTCAGATGCCTCCTCTTCCTCATTTTCTTTAGATTCAGCTTCTGAGTCCATTTCTTTGCCAATGAATGCCCGAGCCTTTTTGGAGCTGCTCTTCTTGTGAGATGAAGACTTCGAGGATTTTGACAATGAGGACTTTGAAGATTTCTTCTTCTTCTTTGAGTCATTGGAACTGTAATCCTTGTATTTCTTCTTCTTTGATTCCTTTTCCCACAGAGGACAATCTTGAATGTAGTGACCAGGTTTCTTGAATTTGTGGCAAGTTTTCTTCTTGTAGTCACGGGATGAGGAATCTGATCTCATGTCATCACTTCTTGAGGATTTACCAAAGCGACCACGCCTTGAGAACTTCTGGAATTTTCTCACGAGCATTGCTAGCTCCTGGCTCAGTTCTTGAGGATCACCAAGGTTGCTACCAAAATCCTCACCTTCAGATTCAGAGACTGCCTTGGCCTTCAGAGCGCGTGATCTGCCATAGCTCAGTCCATAGAGATCTCTCTTCTCAGCAAGCTAGAACTCATGGGTGTTTAGCCTCTCGAGGATATCATCGAGATCAAGTGACGTGTAGTCTCCATGTTCTTGTATCATTAGTGCAAGAGTGTCAAATAAGGAATCAAGCGATCTCAGCAATTTCTTCACCACCTCATGGTCGGTGATGTCAGTGGCACCAAGTGTTTGAAGCTCATTTGAGATGTCAGTGAGGCGATCGAAGGTTTGCCAAACATTTTCATTGTCGAGTCTTTTCAAGTGGTTGAAGAGATTGCGAAGAACGTCAACTCGAGAGTCACGCTGTGTTGAGACTCCTTCGTTGACCTTGGATAGTGATAACCCACAAGTATAGGGGATCGCAACAGTTTTCGAGGGTAGAGTATTCAACCCAAATTTATAGATTCGACACAAGGGGAGCCAAAGAATATTTGAAGGTATTAGCAGCTGAGTTGTCAATTCAACCAAACCTGGGGATTAATTATCTGCAGCAAAGTGATCAGTAGCAAAGTAGTTTGATAGTAGTGACAGCAGCAACAGTAACAGTGATAGCAGTAATTTTGTAGCAAGTGTAACAGTGATGATAGCAGTAGTAACTTAGCAGAACTATATAAGATAAATTCGTAGGCATTGGATCGGTGACTTGTTGGATCATATTCATCATTAGACATTTATAACCTAGGGCGATACGGCACTAGCTCCAGTTCGTCAATATAATGTAGGCATGTATTCCGTAAATAGTCCTACGTGCTTTATTAAAAGAACTTGCATGACATCTTTTATCCTACCCTCGCGTGGCAGCGGGGTCCATATTGGAAACTAAGGGATATTAAGGCCTCCTTTCAATAGAGAACCAGAACAAAGCATTGACACATAGTGAATACATGAACTCCTCAAACTACGGTAATCACCGGAAGAAGTCCCGCTTATTGTCACTCCAGGGTTACCGGATCATAACACGTAGTAGGTGACTATAGCTTGCAAGATCGGATCTAGAACATGGATATAATGGTGATAACATAAACGGTTCAGATATGAAATCATGACACCCGGGCCCAAAGTGACAAGCATTAAGCATGGCAAAGTCATAGCAACATCAATCTTAGAACATAGTGGATACTAGGGATCAAGCCCTAACAAAACTAACTCGATTACATGATGAATCTCATCCAACTCCTCACCGACCAGCGAGCCTACGAAGGAATTACTCACTCCCGATGGGGAGCATCATGGAATTGGCGATGGAGAAGGGTTGGTGATGACTAAGAACGAAGATCCCCCTCTCCGGAGCCCCAAATGGACTCTAGATCTGCCCTCCCGAGGAAGAATAGGGCTTGGCGGAGGCTCCCTCTCGTGGATCGCGATAATTCTTTCTCCCTCATTTTTCTCCGAAAATATGATTTTATAGCATCGTTTTCGGGGTCTACGGGGCCTCCAGGTGGGGACAACCCACCTGGGAACACCAGGAGAGGGGGGCACGCCCTGGTGGGTTGTGCCCACCCAGGGGCCCCTCTCCAGTAGGTCTTGGCTCCAGAAATTCTTATTGTTGATATAAAAATCCTCGCAAAGTTTCGTTCCACCCCGAGAACTTCTATTTCTGCACAAAAACAACACCATGGTAGTTCTGCTGAAAACAACGTCGGTCTGGGGTTAGTTTCATTCAAATCATGAAAATTAGAGTCCAAAACAAGAGGAAAAGCGTTAGGAAAAGTAGATACGTTGGAGACGGATCAACTCCCCCAAGCCTAAAACTTTGCTTGTCCTCAAGAAATTCAGTTGATAAACTGAAAGTGAAAAAGAAAAACTTTTACAAACTCTTTTGCTCTTGTTTGCATAAATAAGCTTAAACAACACCCAGGTTTTCAGCCAACATTATAACTAACCATGCCGACAACAACTCTTAAAGATTATAATGACTCATATCAATGACATAATCAGCTAGCGAGCAATAATAAGATATCTCAAACGGCAACACGTTGTCAAAACAACTATGATATAACATGACAATAGTGGTATCTTGCTAGCCCTTTTTGAGACCGCAACACATAAATGTAGAGCACCTCTAAACTTCAAGCAGCGACTAAACATTGTAATTCATGGTAGAAAAGATCCAGTCATGATACACCCAACATTAGCTACACACAATGCATAAGTCATGACAGCTATGCTCTCAGGTTCTAGGTTTTTTTTAGAAGGTGATGACACGACATAAAAGTAAATAGATAGTCCCTTCGCAGAGGGAAGCAGTGATTTGCAGAGGTGCCAGAGCTCAATTTTTAAAAAATAGGTAAATGATATTTTGGGACATGCACCCTTCTCATTTACTTCACGACCATCAGTTATCAATATCTTCCATGCTAAGCACGCTAGTGGCGGTTCCCAAGCGATAAAAGTAAAGCTTTTGACTCCATTGGGAGTTTTTGTTTGATTATTCGAGCTATTAACTCTTTTTGTATTTTGCAGTTTGGGACTGGGCATCCCTATTACGACCCTTTTCTCGTGCGTTGGCGAGTGAATAAACACTCGACCTGAGAATAACCCGCTTAGCATGGAAGATACCGACCACCTCCTGTCGTTCCATGAACGATCCAGGCACACAAAACGGATATTTATTTAGAACTTTTTAGAGGTGGCACATGCAAATTTACTTAGGACGGCTGGGTAATACCGCATATAGGTAGGTATGGCGGACTCATCTGTAATAACTTTGGGTTCAACGTTTTTGATTTACAAGCAGAATTCCCACTTAGTACAGGAGAAGGCTAGCAATTAGATTGAGAAGCGGCCAGCTAGAGAGCAACAACGATCATAACCATGCATTATGCATAAGTAACATTGGACACTAGCATGAGTAGGATATGAACACCATGAATATAAATATCATAGAGTCTATGTTGGTTTTGATTCAACTACATGCATGAACATGTGCCAAGTCAAGGCACTCGAACATTCAGAGGAGGATACCATATCATCATACTACATCACAATCATTTTAACGCAATGTTGAAATCCAAGATAAATCATTATCCACTCCCAGCTACTTATGCATGGCATGAGAAACTATAATCTCTAATTGTCATTGCAAACATGTTTAATCATAATGGGTTGAATCATGGGTACTAGGTTAAACATATTTACAGAAACAGAACAAGTCGAGTTCATACCAGTTTCTCTCTGCCACGGCCAGTTCATCGAATGTTGTCAATATTGCCTTTCACTTGCACGACAGAATGATATGAAAATAATAATATTGTAGGAGTGCCGTGGACAAAGCTGGAATCTGCAAACATTTTATTCAATAGGAGAAGACAAGGTAAAATGTGCTCTCTATTAGTTCAACAATTATTCATATGAGAGCCACTCAACATTTTCATCATGGTCTTCTCCTCAGTACGACTTGAATAAAAAGAAAAGAAATTCAGAGAAACACACTGAAATATTTTTGGAGTTTTTGGTCTTCTTAAACAATTAAATATAAGGGAAAAGCAAAAACGAGATAAGCTATTTACACGGGAAAGCTCCCAACAAACAAAAGAAGAACAAGGAAATCTTTTTGGGTTTTCTTTTTAGGGACAATTGCATTTTTACCCCTAATTGGTTCCTACCCATGGGTTTTGCCCTTACTTTTCGAGCTTGCTCAGTTTTGCCCTTACTTTTTCCGTCGAGGTCCCTCGAATGCCCTTTGACCGTTTGACCGAAACTTTGAAAATTCATAACTAATTCATATGAACTCGGAAAAATGCAAATAAGATATCAAATTGTTCAGATAAACATTACCTTTATGTGCATATTATTTGCATTCAGGACAAAAGCACCCTTTAAACTACCTGAGGTAATTAATGTTATTAACATTATCAAAAATAAAAAGGTATAAATAATATTTTTTTCATGAATAAAAAATACATGCAAATGTAGGTGATGTTTTCTGAACATCCAGATATCTTATTTGCATTTTTCTGAGTTCGTATCATCTTGTTAAGAATGTTCTAATGACTTTGACCATTATTTGGAAACTTCATAACAAGTTGATACAAACTCAGAAAAATGCAAATACGATACTAGGATGTTCAGAAAACATCACCTACATTTGCATGTAATTTTTATTCATGAAAAAAAATATTGTTTATACCTTTTTATTTTTAATAATGTTAATAATAATAATTACCTCAGGTAGTTTAAAGCTTGCTTTTGTCCTGAATGCAAATGATATGCACATAAAGGTAATGTTTATCTACACATTTTGATATCTTATTTGCATTTTTCCGAGTTCATACGAATTAGTTATGAATTTTCAATGTTTTGGTCAAACGGTCAAAGGGCATTGGAGGGACCTCAACAGAAAAAGTAAGGGCAAAACTGAGCAAGCTCGAAAAGTAAGGGCAAACCAGTGGGTAGGAACCAACTAGGGGTAAAAATGCAATTGTCCCTTCTTTTTAATATCACTACTGAGCATGCATGGAAGTAAACTAGCTACAACTAATTTTTTTGGTTTTTCTAAGTTTTTTCAAACACACAAGAAGAAAGCAAGAAATATAAATCTAAGCATGGATGATACAATGAAAAAGTGTGGACACTGACACATGGAATAAGTGAACATGAATGTAAAGTCGGTGGAAACACGTACTCCCCCAAGCTTAGGCTTTTGCCCTAACTTGGTAGTCGATCAGTAGCCTGGAGGGTAGTATGGGTGCTGAGGAGCGGGCATCCACTCATCCCATTAGTGAGGCTCCTCCTGTGCCGCCTCTGCAGCAGCCTGAGCGTTCCGGTAGGCGATTGTAGCGACCAGACCTCAAATAGTCTGTGCTGCTGTGCACCAGTGTCATCCCTGGATCAGTAATGCTGACACGCACAGTACAAATGGAGGATTTATAACAGAGTAGCAATCACACACTTATTACATCGAATATCTCAAAAGAGAATAAGTATGATAAATATGGCTTAAGGCCATCTAAATACGATAACAGCGGAAGACTTGGAAGATAAGTGAGTCCATCAACTCCAACGGCATCACTGAGTATAAGACCACGACCTAAGGCATCTTACTCGTCGTCTGAAAAGTATGCAACATGAAACGTTGCAGCCCGAAAACGGGTCAGCACATGGAATATGCTGGCAATATAACACATAGAGAATAATGAACATAATAATGCTATACTACATGCATATATGGCTGGTGGAAAGCTCTATGGTACAGTTTTGCGAAAAGCCAATTTTTCCCTACTGCAAAGGAATAAGTTATGTTTAACTATCATGGTGGTTGTTAAACATTGAGAAGGTACCTCCAACTCAATCCCAATTAAGTGTCATCATTAACCCAACAAATTAATTAAAGTAACATGGTGATGAGATTCACATGATAATCCAGGTACTAGATACTCAAGTTGTCCATAACCGGGGACACGGCTAACCATGATTAGTTTGTACACTCTGCAGAGGTTTGTGCACTTTTCCCCACAAGACTCGATCGCCTCCGCTTGATTCTCGCACTGCATGATGTTTGAGAAACGGATGACCGAGACACAGTCTTTCAGAAACAATCACCCTTTACTCCGGATGGAGAGTTACACCTACTTTCCCCTACATCTGCTAGCCCACCTCTTCAAGAGATCATGTAACCTACTCAACTATGCTAGAGCCCATAATAGCTTGTGGCTGCACACGGAAGTTTCTAGCATGAATAATCTTATGATCCCTTTGAGCCTGGGTGGCGGTCCATAGGATGATCACACGGGTACCCCGGGATATCCAAAATACAGGAAGCACTGGGTTCCCCAGGTGCCTCAATCCACCCAGATGTGAGTTTTAGTTGCCACCTTAAGTAAACCGTTAATTAACAATCTCACATCTGTCATGAATATCTCTCAAACTCAATCCACGTCTACGAGCATAGGATGGCAATATAATAGCAAACGTAGAAGTAACTCCCAAGGGTTTGATAAATAACACAGGTAATAGGTACTACCTCAACTACATACGAATACCCACAGTTTAATTAGATCCTAACCATGCAATGTTTGAGGATTGATCTAATGCAAATAAAACTGGGTATGGAAAAGTATGATCAAAGTGTTACTTGCCTTGCTGATGATCCGCGGAACCTAGAGATTCGAAGTAACAAGCGGCGCACTCCGGGTACTCTATCGCAAACAAACAAGCAAACAATAAGTACTCATCTAATGCACAGGTAAAACTCGAATGAAAGATCCAACCAGAAAGTTCAACTTAAGAACTCCGGTTTGCAAAAAGAATCAACTCGAACAAAGCAACGAAAGTCAAACGGCGAAAGAAACAAGCTTTGTTTACTAATCTGGATCTAGGTCAAATTTTACAGTAACAAAAACTTGTTTGAGTAGGTTAAACGGAAAGAGAATTTCGAGATGAAACTCTAGGCGCTTGAATCGCCTGATTCCGATAAACGAGCGAAAAATTAAACGACAACGAAGATCTGATCTGAAATCGAGATCTGGAAAAATCACGGAAAAATCCGACGAAAAAGAAAACTGACGAACAGTTAAAGAACGGACGTTCGTTAACAGCGAAAATCCGACGAACACGTTCGTTAAAACGAACGGATCGGTGAACGTTCACTAAATAATAAAACCGAAGAAAAATAAACCGATCTAGGGTTTAGAAAAAAACGAACGGTTTTTTTTTCAGAAAACCGGCAAGGGCGGCGGCGGCTCGGTACCTCATCGGGACGTGCTCCGGCGGGGCGACTTGGGGCTCCGGCGGGGGTCGGCGAGGGCGGCGGGGGTGGCGGGGCTCGGGCGGCGGCTCGGGGCGGCGGCGCACGGCGAGCGGGCGGCGAGCTCCTCGGGCGGCGGCGCTGCGGCTCCGGCGGGGCGGCTTGGGGCGGGCTCGGGGTGAGGGAGGGGCGGCGGCGGCGGGTATATAAGAGGGGGGCTGCTTGGAGGAGGGGGCAAGGCGGCGGCGATGGCGTGTCCGAGCCGGACACCGGCGGCGGCGCAGGCGTGCGTGCGAGGGAGACGGCGCGGGATGGGCCGGCCGGCTCGGCTGGGCCTCGGCCCGGTCGGGCGCGATGTTTTTTTTAAATATATTCCGCCAAGAACAAAAAAAAATTGTAGAAAAATAAATAAAAATCCAAAAATGATAAAACAAATTTTCCCCGTCTAATTAAAATAATTAGAACAAGGTGAACATTTTTTGGACACAAAAATGCAGTTTTGAAAACGTGCAATTTTTTTAATGCGATTAAAATTGCAAATAAAATCCGAATAAAATCCAATATATGATTTTAATATTTTTCCTCCAATATTTCAATTGTTTTGGAGAAGTCATATTTTCTCCTCTCATTTATTTTAATGTGAAATATTTTTCCGGAGAGAGAAAAAATAATTAAAACCAAAATCCTCGTTTTATTATTTGATGAAAATCAAATATGATAAATCGGGAAAATCCCCAACTCTCTCCGAGGGTCCTTGAGTTGCTTAGGATTTATCGAGGATTTGCCAAAATGCAATAAAATATGCTATGCAATGATGATCTATGTATAACATTCCAAATTGAAAATTTGGGATGTTACAGCGAAGATGTCCTCAGGCATAATCCTATATCCGCCCCTCGCAACAGAATCAAACAAAGCAGGAGCAGGCAATGGAATAACATCACGAGTCCTCACGCTAAAAACCAGGTTATACGGAATAGGGATGTGAGGAGATTTGACATCAGTGAAATGGTGGTGATCCATGGCCGCACGATCTAGGTAAACTTTGGTAAGAGGGTAGTCGTGATGGCGTATCTCAACAAAGTGAGCCGCCAAACGAGTAGCACAAATCCCACCATGTATTTTTCCTGAGATTTATTTAGATGGAGGCGACGAGCCACAATAGCTCCCAAGATATAAGTGTTGTCGCCCTCTAATGCACGACGTAAAACAACAAGGTATGGTGAACTAAGTGCACCCACCTCTCCCTAGCAAGCAAGCATTTTGTAATGAAAACTGCAAAGTAATGAACAGCAGGAAAATGCAAGCCAGCGGCAGTGGTAGCTGACACTCCTCTCTCATCTCTCACTGTCAAAGTGCGATAAAAGGCCTCAAACCTAGCCGGCCTAGGCTTGGCTAAGCTCCCATCAGAAGGGATCAAGCATATGTCACAAAATTCAGTAAGTGGTATCTGATGGTTTTCAACATATAAATCAAAGCTCACTTCAGGAGGATTATTCCTAGGCAGGAAAGTAAAACTCTAAACAAAGATATTTGTGAGGATTTGGTGCTGGTCACACTCATCTGCAATGAAGTCAGCGAGGCCGGCATTTGCAACATATTGTGTGAACTCCTGAAGGATTCCAGCCTCTTCCAGGAATGGGGTGTGCGACCATTCACATGGTCGTACTTCCGCCAACCTCCGAGGATGGAGATCACTATCAGATGATTACCCAATAACACCCTTGGAGTTCTTCTTGGAGCCAAACTTCCTAAAGATATTCATGGTTTTCCTATGAACAAAATTCTGAAATTTATTAACCCACAAAAATTTCTGAACACAACTTCACAAAAATGATACCAACTACTCATAGGGATGCATAGAAGCCATAGCAAGCAATCAAACTACTTAGAACTCTAAAAATGCAACATGCAGGCACATCTACAACAACACCAAGAGTAGCTCATTATTCGAAATATAAACCACTAAAACAAAAACTAATTGGACAAACGGTGGAGTCACATACCAAGCAACAATCCCCCGAAACAGTTTCAGAAACGGAGCTTCGAGCAAAGAGATCGAAATCCGCGGGTTTGAGGGCAAGAACACGGGAGGGAGAGCAAGGGAGATTTTTTTCTGGAGGTAAGTGATGAAGTGGGCTGAAGGGATAAGTGAGGGGGGCCACGTGGGGACCACAACCCACTAGGGTGCGCCTGGGGGTCCTGGTGCACCTCCCTCTGATATTATTTGCACCAGAAATTCAGAAATATTCAGAAAAAAATAGTATTAAATTTTTAGGGCATTCTGAGAACTTTTATTTTTGGGTCATTTTTTATTGCACGGGAAAAATCAGAAAACAGACAAATCATGGAATTTTATTTTATTTAACTAATAAAAACAGAAAATGAAAAGTAGGGATAGAAAGTAGTGCTTACTAAATTCATCAACTTCATACCGTTCAAAATTGATCCATTAATAAGGTTGATCAGGTCTTATTAACAACCACTTTCGATTAGCATGAAATAGAAGAACTTTCGTAAATCACTAAGTTACCTCAATGGGGATATGCATTTTCCCAACAATAAGTATTTCATATTTCTTTTTGACAGTAGGTAGAGGTATTTGAAAACTTCCAATAGTGATTGTCGGAGTTTTTTCAATAACATTAATACCATTCACTTGGAATTGTTTCTTCGGAAAGTGCACCGTATGCTCATTACCATTGAGATGAAAAGTGACCTTGCTTTTATTGCAATCAATAACAGCCCCTGCAATATTCAAGAAGGGTCTACCAAGGATAATCGACATGTTGTCGTCCTCGGGCATCTCAAGTATAACAAAGTCAGTCAAAATAGTAACATTAGCAACAACAATGGGCACATCCTCACATATACCGATAGGTATGGCAGTTGATTTGTCAGCCATTTGCAAAGATATTTCAGTAGGTGTGAGTTTATTCAAGTCAAGTCTTTTATATAAAGAGAAAGGCATAACACTAACACCAGCTCCTAAATCACACAAAGCAGTTTTCACATAATTCTTTTTGATAGAGCAAGGTATAGTTGGTATTCTCGGATCTCCAAGTTTTTTAGGTACTCCATCTTTAAAAGTATAATTAGCAAGCATAGTGGAGATTTCAGCTTTCGGTATTTTTCTCTTATTAGTGATGATGTCTTTCATATAATTTGCATACGGAGCCATCTTCAAGATATCAGTCAAGCGAGTACGCAAAAAGCCTGGCCTCAGCATCTCAGCAAAGCGTTCAAATTCTTCATCATCTTTCTTTTTAGTTGACTTGGGTGGAAAAGGCATAGGTTTTTGAACCCCCGGTTCTCTTTCTTTACCGTGTTTTCTAGCTATGAAGTCTCTTTTGTCATACCTTTTATTCTTTGGTTGTGGGTTATCAAGATTAACATGTGGTTCTATCTCAACATCATTGTCTGGTTCTTTATCATTGTTTGGTTGAGAGTCTTCATGAACCTCATCATTATCTTTTTCATTTTCACTAGGTGAGTGTTCATTACCAGATTGAGTTTCAACATCAGAGATGGAAGTTTCATTATCATTAACAGGAGGTTTTTCTATTTCAGGTTCACTAGAAGTATGCAAAGTCTTATCATTTTTCTTTTTCTTTCTCGAAGGACTAGGTGCATCAGTGTTAACTCTTTGTGAATCTTGTTCAATTCTTTTTGGGTGTCCCTCAGGATAAAGTGGTTCTTGAGTCATTTTACCTCCTCTAGTTGCAACTCTAACAGCAAAGTCATGCATATTATGATTCATTTCATCAAGCAATTCTCTTTGTGATTTAGCAACTTGTTCTAACTGAGTTTTAACCATAGCAGCATGTTTTCCAACACCTCTAACATCATTTGAGATTCTAAATAACAAGTCACTCAAGCGAGCAATCGTATCGGAATTATATTTCAATTGTTTCATAACATTTGCGTTGAAGTGATCTTGTTTTCTATTATAGTTTTCAAACTCATAAAGGCATTGGCTAGGATGCATATTGTGAGGATTATCATTATCATTAAACTACATTAGAGAATTTGCCTCTACCACCTTAGGCAGTGGTGGTGTATTAAGCCCATGTATTTCTTCAATAGGAGGTAAATTTTTAACATCCTCAGCTTTAATACCTTTTTCCTTCATAGATTTCTTTGCCTCTTGCATATCTTCAGGACTGAGATATAATATACCCCTCTTCTTCGGAGTGGGTTTCGACGGTGGTTCAGGAAGAGTCCAATCATCATAATGTTTCAATATGTTATTCAATAATTCTTCAGCTTGTCCAATAGTTCGTTCCCTGAAAACACAACCAGCACAACTATCTAGGAAGTCCCTAGAAGCATCGGCTAGTCCATTATAGAAGATATCAAGTATTTCATTTTTCTTAAGAGGATGATCAGGCAAAGCATTAAGTAACTGGAAAGCCTCCCCCAAGCTTGTGGGAGACTCTCTTCTTTAGCTTGAACAAAGTTAAATATTTCCTGTAAGGCAGCTTGTTTCTTATGAGCAGGAAAATATTTTTTAGAGAAGTAATAAATCATATCCTGGGGACTACGCACACAACCATGAGCAAGAGTATTGTACCAAGCTTTAGCATCACCCTTTAATGAGAATGGAAATAATTTGAGAATAAATTAATAACGAGTTTTCACATCATGAGTAAAAAAGGTGGCTATATCATTCAACTTAGTAAGATGTGCCACAACAGTTTCAGTTTCATAACCATGGAAAGGATCAGATTCAACCAAAGTAATTAACTCTGGGTCGACAGAGAATTCATAATCCTTATCATCAATAAAGATAGGCAAGGTAGCAAACTTAGGATCACATTTCATTCTAGCATTCAGAGATTTTTCTTTATACTTGTGTAATAATTTCTCTAGATCATCTCTATCATTACAAGCAAGAATATCTCTAGTTGTTTCTTCACTCATAACATAACCTTCCGGTACCTTAGGCAATTCATATCTAGGAAGGCTAGTTCTAGCATGTGTTTCAGGAGTTTTAGTTTCAAGCTCATCATCAGATTCAACAACATCATGTTGTATTACTCTAGCAATTTGTTCATCAAGAAATTCACCAAGTGGCACATCATCATTATCAAGCAAGGTACTAGCATCATCATAAGCATCATTCATAGTAGAAGTAGCATCATCAATTACTTGCGACATATCAGAATTAATAGCAGGTGGTGGTGTTGCAAGCTTATTCATAACAGAAGGTGAATCTAAAGCAAAACTGGATGGCAGTTTCTTACCTCCCCTCATACTTGAGGGAAATATCTTAGTCTTAGGATCCTTCAGATTCTTCATAGTGATAATATGATAATAATGCCAGGTGACTTACAAATATAGCTATGCTCCCCGACAACGGCGCCAGAAAAAGGTCTTGATAACCCACAAGTATAGGGGATCGCAACTGTTTTCGAGGGTAGAGTATTCAACCCAAATTTATAGATTCGATACAAGGGGAGCCAAAGAATATTTGAAGGTATTAGTAGCTGAGTTGTCAATTCAACCACACCTGGAGATCAATTATCTGCAGCAAAGTGATCAGTAGTAGGGTAGTTTGATAGTTTTGATAGTAGTGAGAGCAGCAATAGTAACAGTAACAGTGATAGCAGTAATTTTGTAGCAAGTGTAACAGTGATGATAGCAGTAGTAACTTAGCAGAAAAATATAAGATAAATTCATAGGCATTGGATCGGTGACTTGTTGGATGATATTCATCATGAGACATTTATAACCTAGGGTGTCGGTGTACAAAAGTAGGGGCACACGTTTGTACCCCTTTACTTGTGCACGGGCAGTCGGAGCCACGCGCCACGGCCTCACTAGGCAGGGCGGAGGAGGGGAGCCGGAGAGAAGCTGAAGCCCAAGGCAACGCCAAGACCAAGAACACAAAGAACAGAAGGGCAAAGCAGGCTCCTTGCCGGGGCAGCACGCCCGACGCCAACGGAGTGAGCCACCCTCGAGTCCACGGGTTCCAACTCAACCAACTACATTGGAACTAGGGCTCGGGAGGCACCTCCGTGGTGGCATGCAGATCTTTGTCAAGACCATAGAGATGTGAGATCAGATGAGAGCCAGAAGACAGCGAACCTCGGCGGGATCCTTGCCGAGGAGATCCACAAGACCCCCGGCAAGCGCCTTGCCGGGGACGCCTGCAACGCCACGGCAAGACCCTTGCCGGGCCCCCGGCAAGGCCCTTTCCGAGGGCGTCAGCAGGGCCACAGCCAGGCCCGCGTCGACCAAGACTCCACCGCCGTCCCCAAGCAGCTGCTAGCTCAACCAGCTGGGCAAGCACCTGCGTGGCGACGGGCGGCCTCTACGCCAACTCAGCAAGCACCTGCGTGGTGGCATGCAGATCTTCATGAAGACCCTACCACCGCGCCACCTCTGCTGCCTGCCTGCCTACATGGCGCCGAATGCATCACTGGCTTGGGCACGTGTCGAAGCAAGGCGAGGCGGCGACGGACGGGACGGGCCTCATTCCCGTCCCCGATAAAGCTAAGGGACACCTAAGCTGCGCATTAAATGTGTCTTGTCTTGTAATACAGGCGATAAGCTCGCAGCATTGTAGCCCTTTCCACCTCCTGTGTGCCACTGTGGCGGCCCCTTTTGACTATAAAAGGAGGCCCATGGCATACTTGAGAGGGATTTGGCTCTTTGGGACTACGCAGCCACCATAGCTAGTTCGAGAGCTCAAGAACTCTCTCAAATACACACCAAAGCACGACTAGGGTATTACACATCCTCGCGGCCCGAACCTGGGTAAATGATCCTTGTGCTGACTGCTAATCCTGCTCTTCTCACAACCCGGCGCCCCGGCAACTGTAGTAGGGATTCTTGTGATCCCATAGGTGTCGTTTCCCACCGACATAGGACGATACGTCAATATAATGTAGGCATGTATTCCGTAAATAGTCATACGTGCTTTATTAAAAGAACTTGTATGACATCTTTTGTCCTACCCTCCCATGGCAGTGGGGTCCATATTGGAAACTAAGGGATATTAAGGCCTCCTTTTAATAGAGAACCGGAACAAAGCATTAACACATAGTGAATACATGAACTCCTCAAACTACGATAATCACCGGAACAAATCCCGGTTATTATCACCCCGGGGTTACCGGATCATAACACGTAGTAGGTGACTATAACTTGCAAGATCAGATCTAGAACATGGATATAATGGTGATAACATAAACGGTTCAGATTTGAAATCATAGCACCCGGGCCTAAAGTGACAAGCATTAAGCATGGCAAAGTCATAGCAACATCAATCTTAGAACATAGTGGATACTAGGGATCAAGCGCTAACAAAACTAACTCGATTACATGATGAATCTCATCCAACTCCTCACCGACTAGCGAGCCTACGAAGGAATTACTCACTCCCGATGGGGAACATTATGGAATTGGCGATGGAGAAGGGTTGGTGATGAAGAACAAAGATCCCCCTCTCCGGAGCCCCAAACGGACTCCAGATCTGCCCTCCCGAGGAAGAACAGGGCTTGGCGGCGGCTCCGTCTCATGGACCGCAATAATTCTTTCTCCCTGATTTTTCTCTCCGAAAATAGGATTTTATAGCGTCGGTTTCAGGGTCTGCGGGGCCACCAGGTGGGGACAACCCACCTGGGCTCGCCAAGAGAGGGGGGCGTGCCCTGGTAGGTTGTGCCCGCCCAGGGCCCCCTCTCCGGTAGGTCTTGGCTCCAGAAATTCTTATTGTCGATATAAAAAGTCCTCGCAAAGTTTTGTTCCATTCCGAGAACTTTTATTTCTGCACAAAAACAACACCATGGTTGTTCTGCTTAAAACAGCATCAGTCCGGGGTTAGTTCCATTCAAATCATGCAAATTATAGTCCAAAACAAGAGGAAAAGCGTTAGGAAAGTAGGTACGTTGGAGACGTATCTGATAGCCTATCCCAGATAAGCTTAGTTGTCTCCAAGGCACTCACTCTGCCATACTGCCCTTTGCTCAGATGGCCACATATGATGTTCTTCACTTGAGAGTCGAGTTGCTTGAATCTCTTCACGTCAGCAGCGTTGATGGTGGGAGTGACAGAGGGAACGCCATTTTCCACAACGTACCAGAGATCGTTGTCAATTGCCTCAAGATGCATTCGCATCTTATACTTCCAGTAGGGGTAGTCCATCCCATCAAAGGTAGGACACCCAGCAGAGACCTTGATCATACCTGCAGTCAACATAACTAAAACTCCAGGCGGTTAAACCAAAATCACACAGAACAAGGGAGTACCTTGCTCTGATACCAATTGAAAGTGCGTTATATCGACTAGAGGGGGGTGAATAGGCAATTTTACAAATTCTTCACTGAGGAAATTCATGATGAGGAATTTCCTAAGTCACGAACAACTAGCAGCGGAATAAGTACTCAGATGCATGCATAACAGAACAGAAGCATAGTCATCATGATGAATTTAAAACAAGCATAGAGTACAAGTAGCATAAACACAGGATAAGCAGGCTGAAGACAAACTGACTGAAGAAATAGGATTGAAGAAATTGAGAAAGTCTTCAGTCAAAGACTTCAAACAGTAGCGATCAAGTACTTTAACACATGAATGAAGAAATGAAAGGGTTAAGGAAATAGAACCAGTAGCTTAGTGAAGATGATGACTTGGTAGACCAGTTCCAACTGCTGTGACAATCGTACATATGGTTGGAGCGGCTAGGTATTTAAGCCTGAGGACACACAGTCCTCACCATATTCTCCTTGAGCTAAGATCACACAGACCTCGCCCAATCACTCGTGGTAAGTCTTCAGGTGACTTCCAAACCTTCACAGACTAGGTCACTCGGTGATCCACTATTTCCTCTTGGATGCTTTAGACCATGACGCCTAACCGTCTGGAGGATGCACAGTCCTCAAAGGTAACAAGCGTCGGTTCCACACAGGAACAATCTCTTCAGTGATGCTCAATCACTTTGGGTTTGTAGGTGTTTGGGTTTGGGTTTTCCTCACTTGATGATTTTCGCTCAAAGCCCTCGGAGGATGGGATGCTCTCAATGACAAGTGTCAGTTTCTCTCGGAGCAGCCAACCAGCTAGTGGTTGTAGGGGGCATCTATTTATAGCCTAGGGAGCAGCTCGATATGATAAGACATAAATTCCCTTCAATGATATGACCGTTAGGTGGGTATATATTTTGGGACAGCTGGCGCGTAGCACAACAACGGTCGGATATTTAAGTATCAAATTCCTCAGGGCTATCATGATCCTCACTTGTAGGCAATCCGCACTTGGGAATTCCTAACTCCACGGTCAGAACAAATTCCTCAAAGAGCAGAAGATCTTCGTCTCTGTCACAGAAGAAATTGACTAAACGGTATGAGATTTCCAATGGCTTCACTCGAAAGGATTGGTAGGTGTAGGATTTTGAGATGAACATCACTTGGAATCTTTTCTTTAGTTTTACCTCGACCCCCTTTAACAGTACAGTCTTTACTATGTCTCAAGAAGGATAGGAAGAAACTATGAAAACAAAAGTCTTCACGCTTCATATTCCTCGTATGAATATCAAGTCTTCAAGATCACACCAATTTCTTCACTTTCAAAGTCTTCAGAAAGCCAAAGTCTACAATTAAAAACATTCATTTTTAGGGGTCGAATTTCTCTGTAAATATCAAACTCCTCATAGACTTATAGACCTGTGTACACTCACAAACGCATTAGTCCCTTAACCTATAAGTCTTCAATACACCAAAATCACTAAGGGGCACTAGATGCACTTACAAAAAGCACCAGCATGACCAACATAAGTGTCAGGACCCCAAACCTAATTCACACCGACCTAGCATGTCACACATCTTATCACTTTGCGGCCTCACGCATGGTATCCCCACGGGTGCCACCTTACCTGGCCCGGGACCGTTTGTGCCTTTTGGCTCACGTATATGATAGTGTCGCTAGCATCCATATGACAGAGAACTCGGGCTGACATGACTAGTCGTAAACCCAAGGTGGCACTAACTTACACGGACAGGCATACATGACCCAGCAATGCACGTGTCGGTCATCAACGTATGAACCCAAGTCGTAGAAAGCAACAAGGACTTAAAGGAACAACGCGTGACATTTCCCCGAAGGGAGAAACACAAGAGCAAAGAACACACATGCCGATCATCCCATTTGTTCCGGAATAGTAGCAAGCTACCATGGCTCAGTGGAAGCACTAGGAGACATTTCCCCATAAGAGAGGCTACCAAGAATAAACAACTTGAGTGTCGGATCCCACACATACCAAGTATTTCAAAATCATACACACAATATGCTCGATATGTGCAAATACAACATGACATCACAACAAAACTCTACAACTCAAAGTATTTATTCAGACGGCTCCGAAGAGTCATACATAGTAAGAATTACAATCATGGGTCACATGACCCAACATACAAAGCATACAGGCAACAGAAGCATAAACATGTCTGGGTACAGAAATCTGAAAAGCAAGAAGGCTTTAGAGCCTGACTATCAAAAAGACCCTCCCAAGGGTACAAGATCGTAGCTGAGGTAACAAGCTAAATGTCAAAGTCCACGCATACTACTAGTGAGACCGAAGTCTCTCTACAAAAACATAAATTAAGCAAATGCGAGTACAAATGTACACAGCAAGACTTACATCAGAACTATCTACATATGCATCAGTATCAATAAAGGGGGTGGTGGAGTTTAACTGCAGCAAGCCAGCTTTGACGCAGTGGCTATCCTATACTACGACTGCTGGTAACTCTTTTGAGGTGGGGCACACGAGTCCACATATTCACCATATCAATACACCACTATGGATCCGCTTCCGTCTCCATACGAGAAGGCCATCCATAGCACTCACGCTTATCTTGCGCATTTTAGTGTATCCACTTCAAGTTATCTATGAACCATATAAGCGTTCCAAGTAGTCCATATCCACGGACGCGGCTATTCGAATAGATCATATTACCCTGCAGGGGTGTACTTCTTCACACACGCTCACACCACTTATCGTCGTTAACATGACATGTACTCGGCAAACTTCAAGTGGAAGCCAGCGAGGGTGTCGGCCACGACCTGACTAACAACACAAGTCTCTAGTCCACGTTTATCGCCTATTCGGGTTCCATCCGCAAGTAAATCCGGCCGGGGTTTCCACTACAGCCACAAATGATGTCTGCAGGGTTCCCAAGCCCACCAAACGGGCGACGCTTGGTAGACCTGGCCACGGTGCCTAGTCTGTCCCAAGCCCACCTGTACCGGGTGCCACTTGGTAGACTACTAACATGACCTACAAACAACAGAAACTAGTTGCAACACCTGGACAAAGATTGAGGCGATTAATAAGCCGAGAGGGGTCGAGTTACCGGAACCCAATGTGTGGTAGTAACTGTCTTGGATCTCAAACACAGAACTCAGTTCCAGAGTACGATTTGAATGAGACAACCCACCATGTACTCCTACATGGCCTCTCATCTCTACCTTTACCAAATCGTGTTCACACACTTAACTCTCAACAGTAAGACATGTTCATCACCATCCCGATCCATCCCAGATGAATTAGCCCTGACACAACTCTAAGCATAGCAGGCATAACAAACAAGCATGAATCAGTAGGCACATCATGGCTCAAACAACTCCTACTCATGCTAGTGCGTTTCAACTATTTACTGTGGCAAGGACAGGTAATGTAGAGGAAAGGGGTTCAACTACCGCAGCATCTAACAGTTGAATCGTTGTTGTCCTAATGCAGTAAAAGAGAGCAAGAGCGGGAGAGTGGGATTGTATCAGAATGCTCAATGGGGGTTTCCTTGCCTGGCACTTCTGAAGATAGCATAGCTCTTCATCGGTGTCATCGATCACAACGCCGGAATAATGTCCATTGAGACGGAACAACACCGGCAAATAGAGAAGGAACACAATCAATGCAATGCAACAATATGATGCATGATGATGACAAGGCAACATGCTGTGATTTGGGCTAATGCAGCTAGGAACAATTTAAATGGAGTTGGTTTGGATACAAGGTTCAAATTCAAACTCCATATGTGATTATTCAACTGCCATTTAATTGATTTGACCTGATCAGTAGGCATAAGTTGCTCAAACATGCATGGAAATGGTACAGTCGGAAAGATTGGATTTTTCATCATTTTTCATATATAATTTATTTCATCCGAGTTATAGATTATTTTCTATTATTTTTAGAAGTTTTAGGCATTTTCTAAAATAAATAAATCATTTCTGACTTATTTAAAATCCTAGAAAACATTTTTGCGTCAGCACTAGGTCAGGAAGTCAACTATGGTCAGTCCAGGTCAAACCTGACGTGTGGGGTCCACACGTCAGTGACACAACTAATTAAGAGTGTTAATTGGTGTTAAGATTAACCCTAAATAAACTGTTAGAAGGTGCCTGGTCCACATGTCAGTGACTTAGTGGGTTAACTAAAAGTTAATTAGCACTAAGCTAAAATTAGCAGGGCTCTGGGCCCACCTGTCATTGACCCAGGGGAGTCAAACCGCTGGTCAAATGGGTCAACACGCCGGCCATGACAGACGCGGCGGAGAGGCTTGGGTTTCGCCGTCCGGTGATTGATCGACTCGTGGTTTGGCCCTACGGGCTGCTGGACGTGCGCCGCATCCAACGGAGTAGGTGGCTAGGCGAGAGGATGCCAGAAATGACGACTGCAACAACGGCAGGCGGTGGCCGGAGTTTGGGTGACGACGGATTCGTCAATACGGTGTGCAAAACAACCGGTTCTCGACACCTACGATACCTACGCATGCCAACAAGCCCTTTGGACATGCTGGCATGACCAAATGGTCGCCGGAGCAACTCTGGCAACGAGCCCGAGCGGCGGCGGGATTTGTCCATGGTGGAAATCGCAGCTAGAGGGCGAGAGGAGGAGTGGGGTTAGGGGGAAGAGAGAGGAGCTCATGGCGGTTGCTGCGGTGGCCTCGACGAGCTCGGGGAGGGGCTGGTGACGGCAGGAGGCCGGAGGCGATCTCGGCGACTGAATGGCGAAGGCCAGGTCGGGGAGGTCGCGTCGGTGCGTTCGAGCACTCGAGGCTCGGCTAGCTCGACGAAGCAGACCATGGAGATGCCCGTAGACACGTCGGGGAGACGAGGGGAAGGTGGTGGATACGCGGGCGACACCGGCGAACGAACAGCGGCTACGACCTTGGCGGGGAGAGGGCGAGGGAGAGGGCTAGGGGGGAGTGAGGTGTCGCCTGGAACGGGACAACAGCGGGCATTCAAGCACGCGTCCAGGAGCTCAGCAGCAAGTAGGAGGTGGCGGGGCGTGTGCTCGCGCGCGGCTGCCACACGCTTGCTGTCCTCCTGGCGGGAGGTTCATGCTGACTCGCAGAGGCGAGTGGGCTAGGCCTCAGCTGGTCTGGAGTGGGGCGCCAGGTAAGTGGCACAAGTGGTTCTCTCTCTCTCTCTCTGTTCCATTTTGTTTTGTTGTTTTTCTATTTTCTGTAATTTGTTAGATTTGATTTGAAGCATCAAATCATTTAGAAACTTTCTGTAAATTTTTATGTGAGTTCAGGAAACTAGTCCAAGGTCACATGCAAACTTACAAAAAAATTTGAACTTTATCTCTTATATAATAGAAATAAATCCAACTCAAATATGTTATTGATTTAATTCAAAGGCCCCAAATAAATATCTCTAAGATTCCAAAAATATTGTTTTGAGTTTTACCTCTTGGCAATATTTTCAGAGACTAAGATGAATATTTTCTTGGACTTCTTTGAAGAGATTTTAATCTTGATTATTTCTAAAATGATTTCTGAGGGTTTCAACTAACCTCATTTCAACTTTCATAAACATAACTATGATGATGACATGATGAGATGCAAAGACAAATAAGGCTAATCTAGGGCTATGACTACTCACCCCCACTAAACAAGAATCTCGTCCCGAGATTCAAGATTTGAGGTAAGAAGACAGAGGGGAAACAAAACTACACTATCTTCATAATCCAACTACCCTTCTCGGAGATGTTGATTCATCGCGTCATATTGATCTTGACGTCTTTGCCTTCGGGAACTTCATCCAACATGATGACGACAGAAAGAAACTCTACTCGAAACGATCTTCTTGAGATCGGGCAACTCAAGATCAACTCATGGAGTGAGACATAATAACACATCTTTAGTTGAGACTCAAAACACACATCTGAGGGATGGAAAAATAACAGATGACGAAGGTTCAGTTTGGTAAGCAACAATTCCACGCTTGGTTAAGGTCGCGAAGGGGTTTTCGAAGTAGTGAGGAGTTAATTGCCCTTAATACCATAACGGGGCACCTTAGGGATGTTAACTCATAGAATTATTCCCTTAAGTGGCAAAAGGAATTACTTTTGATCCATAGATAATTGAAACTCTTCATACTAGCTTGAGGCAATTCACAATTGAGCGTTTGAAGGAACTCGAAAGAATGGCATACTCAGTTTGGAAAGGAAACTAGAGTTATAAGACAACTCGGCAAACGGAAGGCACATTCCAATTGATACCAAGGATATAACCTAGTGTCTAAGCGTGCTCTCAAGAACTTGAGCATTTCCATATTCATCAGGGTCTTACCAACATCCGTCCCGAGGATCCTGGCAACACATCGTAGTACCATGATGAATAGTCATGGACGATGCAGATGCAAAGGAAGGCAACTCTTTCTCGGATTTCACCTTAGCCATGCCAAGGAAGCGAAATCTAGATGTTGACCAAGAGACATTTAGCACTCCGCTTCTAATGTTCTCCTTGATGTACCAGCTTAACCCAATACCATTCGGTATCTGGAACATCAAGTAAAGGTCTGACTTCAGTAGCTCAAAGAACCCATAACACTTATGGACTAAGTCATAACAACTCCTCATGTAAGTATGGCCAAATTGCTGACTCAAGATACTACAATAAGAGATCTCCCGGATAAGTGTGTTGGCCATGACATCCACTTAACAGTTCAAAAGACCAATATTATAATTCTTGGGAATGTCCCAACCATCATATTTGCCTGAGATTCAGATCTAGTTGGTGGCAGGATATTCCAGACTCAGCATGTGTGGAAGGAAAGTTTGCAACACAAAACGACAAGATGACGTTGCGAGATTCTTGGGAAATGAACTATGATACGAAGCTCCAAAACATGTTCTGGTTCTGCTACACACATGTGAACACACTGTTCCAGACAAGCATGACCACATAGTAGTCTTATAATAGAACACTACCGAGTTCTGGCTGGGAACCATCATTGAAGATAACGAAGTCCTGTGCATGTCCGTCTAGGCCCTTCAGGATTAGCACTTGAACTTCTTTTCTTTGAACAAATCAATTAGTGGCTTGGTGTGCTAGGAAATACATGTGGGATGGAGGTAGCTAATCTCTCAAGCCATAGTATACTTCGCACCTGCATGATTGACTTGGGATGATTCCATAGGAAGCAAAACTAACTTTCTCGATTTCATGGCGGCAACTTAAATCGGATGCACATGAACTGGGAGGAAGTCACTTCTTTCATCCAGACATATACCTCATGAATGGAACACGAAGGCAACGCTTACAAAGTTTCCAAGGCTAGCTTTAACATTCATCATGAATCATGGAGAAGATAAAAATATTGCCGATGGGCTCAACAACAATTTATCCAGGCTTCCGTATAGATGGAATTCCACAATTAAGTGAACAAGGTGATAGCATTGGTAAGACTAAAAGATATAATAGTGTATGCTCGAGGGATCAACCACGAGTAGGACAACATTACGAACATCGTTGGTTTTGATTTGATTTGACGATAGCCCACACTCAAATCAAATTTTTGACAAGACAATAGATCCAACAACCGATCTTGAGGACCAATCGATGAAGATATCATCTTTCTTCAACACACACACACAAAAAGATATCCCTTAGTGATGAGCTAAGTCGGACAAGCTTTTATCTTCCAACTCTCCAAGTTGTTGCTTAGCTTAACCAACTAGCTCAGGGGTATTCGACACAAATTCTTGGAGAAGGGGTGGTTCATAGGAAACCAACTTGACCACGAGCTCAACATAATGGTCAGGGAACAACCTGGTGATACTTCCGAGAAGATATCCAGAAAATCATGAACCACCGATATGTTATTAAGCTCGAGAACAATCTTGCTTTTCAGGGCAAGATGATATGATCAAAGAGCAGGGGATTAACACAATTCTAACTCACTGATCGAAGGGTGCACCAGGAAATATGGACTAGGTAGAACGACTAATCTTAGAATGATAATTAAATAACCAACACGCTAAGACTGAGAGTATTGTCCATTAGCTACCAAGCAACGGGGTTGCTAGGAGTATTGATTTCACAAATCACGGTTCACTTGTCGGTATTCCGGTTACAACCAACACGGAGACCAAAAAATGAATAATGATGGCAGGAGTATCACTGTATCAAGAATTCATAAGACGTTGTACAATTCTCACGTCATTCTTGATGAGAAAGAGGGTGACACTCCATGGTAGAACAGAGTAAAAAGCTGGATTGGCATTTTGATCTGCGGATTACAACAGCTTTGACCCAATCCTAGAAATGGATAAGGTACTGTAGTTTTTTCTCCTAGTCATTCAAAAATAGAATGGCCTGACGGACCACAAGAATATTAGACTTCGATGAACGAATGCAATGATATACCCTTGACTATCAATTGATAGATGAGGGTTGGAATGCAGCTACAAAGGGAACAACTCAAAAGAACACATGATTTTTTGAGTTGTCGATGCATAGATTAGTATGTCGAACTAAGTTCAACCTATTTCTTCCAGATAACCCACGCAAAAAGATAAGACGGGCAGATTCACAATGTGAATGGAGAACTCATCAGAAGCACTCTAGTTGTGATCTTTTGGTTCAAAGGAACTTCTGTCATGTTAGTCCGTGGTATTAGAAGAACGATATACCACAGACCTCGAAGACTATCACAAAGCTTACTAATATGCTGAAGGAACGAGAAACCACTACCAACACGAGGTAAGTAGAGTAAGTCTTGGGGTTCAAGAACCCAGAAATAGAATACTTGCATACTAAATAACATCAGGAGATGCTTTCGAGAATGATGGCCAGAATCATCACACTGTGAATATAAAGCATTGCTAGATTACTAGGTGGTTCTCTAGGATACCCTAGTGTCATAATAATAGTTTCAACATATATGTCGAGGCAACAGAGTACCTCTACTCGGCGATTACTGTGGTTAATCTGGCCCGAAAAGATAGCGGAAACAGGGAGAAAGGATTTGCAAATGCATCAAATTATTTAGAAACCTGGGATGACTCGGGCAGCATAACGATTGTAAATGCTCAAAACTGATTTTGAGACATCCTTCAAAACGGTGGCATAACCACTCAACATCACAATATCAAGGTACCGAGACCAGCTGTTAACACACATGGAAGAACTAGAAACAGAACTGAGACTGGAATCCACCGTTCCTATAAGTCCCTAGCATAGTGACTCGTCATCCTGATAGATAGATGAGAAGGCCTAGTTCCTTAACCCCATATAAAAGATGAGGGTGACTCAGATCAGAAAGGATGTAAGGTAAAGGAGTAAAAAGAGCCTTACATTCCCTTCGACAATCAATTCCCTTATATAACTAAAGCATTTCTAGACTCAACTTCGACTAGTTTGGCTTGGTAATCCTATAGGCAGTCAGGCTCTGATACCAAAGTTGTTAGTACCCCGATCCTAAGTCACATTGATCTAGCATGTAACACATCATATCACTTTGCGGCCTCACGCACGGTATCCCCACGGGTGCCACCTTACTTGGCGCGGGACCGTACGCGCCTGGCTCACGTATATGATAGTGTCGCTAGCATCCATATGACAGAGTACCCGGGCCGACATGACTTGTCATAAACCCAAGGTGGCACTAACTTACAGGGATAGGCATACATGACCTAGCAATGCACGTGTCGGTCATCAATGTATGAACCCAAGTCATAGCAAGCTACAAGGACTTAAAGGAAGAACGCCTGACATTTCCCCGAAGGGACAGACACAGGAGCAAAGAAGGACACATGCCGATAAGCCCACGTGTTCCGGAGCAGTAGCAAGCTACCATGGCTCAGTGGAAGCACTAGGAGACATTTCCCCATAAGAGAGGCTACCAAGAATAAACAACTAGATTGTCGGATCCCACGCATGCCAAGCATTTCAAAATCATACACACAATATGCTCAATATGTGCAAATACAACATGGCATCACAGCAAAACTGTGCAACTCAAAGTATTTATTCAGAAGGCTCTAAAGAGCCATACATAGTAAAAATTACAATCATGGGTCACATGACCCAACATACAGAGCATACAGGCAATGGAGCATAAGCATGTCTGGGTACAGACATCTGAAAAGGAAGAAGGCTTTAGAGCCTGACTATCTACAAGACCATCCCAAGGGTACAAGATCGTAGCTGAGGTAACAACCTATATGTCAAAGTCCACGCGGACTACTAGTGAGACTGAAATCTCTCTGCAAAAACATAAATTAGGTAAACGTGAGTACAAATGTACCCAACAAGACTTACATCAGAACTATCTACATATGCATCAGTATCAACAAAGGGGGTGGTGGAGTTTAACTGTAGCAAGCCAGCTTTGACTCGGTGGCTATCCTGTACTACGACTGCTGGTAACTCTTTTGAGGGGGCGCACACGAGTCCACATATTCACCATATTAATACACCACTATGGATCCGCTCCCGTCTCCCTACGAGAAGGCCATCCATAGCACTCACACTTATCTTGCGCATTTTAGTGTATCCACTTAAGGTTATCTATGAACTATATAAGCGTTCCAAGTAGTCCATATCCGTGGACGCGGCTATTCGAATCGACCATATTACCCTGCAGGGGTGTACTTCTACACATAAGCTCTCACCACTTATCGTCGTTTACACGACATGTACTAGGCAACCTTCAAGCGAAAACCCAGCGAGGGTGTCAGCCACGACCTGACTAACCACAAGTCTCTAGTCTAGGTTTGTCGCCTATTCGGGTTCCATCTGCAAGGAAATCCGGCCGGGGTTTCCACTACAGCCCCAAATGATGTGTGTAGGGTTCCCAAGCCCACAAAACGGGTGACGCTTGGTACACCCAGCCAAAGTGCCTAGTCTGTCCCAAGCCCACTTGTACCGGGTGCCACTTGGTAGACTACTAACACGACCTACAAACACCAGAAACTAGTTGCAACTCCTGGACAGAGATTGAGGCGATTAATAATCCGAGAGGGGTCGAGTTACCGGAACCCAATGTGTGGTAGTAACAGTCTTGGATCTCAAACACAGAACTCAGTTCCTGAGTACGGTTTCAGTGAGAAAACCCACCATGTACTCCTACGTGGCCTCTCATCGCTACCTTTACCAAATCGTGTTCACACACTTCGCTCTCAATAGTAAGACATGTTCATCACCATCCCGATCCATCCCAGATGAATCAGACCTGACACAACTCTAAGCATAGCAGGCATAACGAACAAGCATGAAAATAAGTAGGCACATCATGGCTCAAATAACTCCTAGTCATGCTAGTGGGTTTCAACTATTTAAAGTGGCAAGGATAGGTCATGTAGAGGAAAGGGGTTCAACTACCGCAACATGTAACATTTGAATCATCGTTGTCCTAATGCAGTAAAAGAGAGCAAGAGTGAGAGAGTGGGATTGTATCGGAATACTCAATGGGGGTTTGCTTGCCTAGCACTTCTGAAGATAGTATAGCTCTTCATCGGTGTCATCGATCACAACGCCGGAATAACGTCCACTGAGACGGAACAACACCGGCAGACAGAGAAGGAACACAATCAATGCAATGCAACAATATGATGCATGATGATGACAAGGCAACATGCTGTGATTTGGGCTAATGCAGCTAGCAACAATTTAAATGGAGTTGGTCTGGATACAAGATTCAAATTCAAACTCCATATGTGGTTATTCAAATGCCATTTAATTGATTTGACCAGAACAGTAGTAATAAGTTGCTCAAACATGCGTGGAAATGTTACAGAAGGAAATGTTGGATTTTTCTGATCATTTTTCATATATAATTTATTTCATTCTGACTTATAGATTATTTTCTATAATTTTTAGAAGTTTTAGTCATTTTCTGAAATAAGTAAATCATTTCTGACTTATTTAAAATCCAAGGAAACATTATTGCGTCAGCACTAGGTCAGCAAGTCAACTGTGGTCAGTCCAGGTCAAACCTAACGTGTGGAGTCCACACGTTAGTGACACAACTAATTAAAAGTGTTAATTGGTGTTAAGATTAACCCTAATCTAAAACTGTTAGCAGGGGCCTGGTCCACATGTTAATGACTTAGTGGGTTAACTAAAAGTTAATTAGCACTAAGTTAAAATTAGCAAGGCTCTGGCCCACCTTTCATTGACCCAGGGGAGTCAAACCCTTGGTCAAATGGGTCAACACGTCGGCGGCTCGACGCCGGCGACGCAGACGCAGCGGAGAGGCTCGGGTTTCGTCGTCCGGTGATTGTTCAACTCGTGGTTTGGCCCTACGGGCTGCTGGACATGCGCCGCATCCAACGGAGCAGCTGGCTGGGTGAGAGGAGGCCGGAAACAGCGACTGCAGCAACGGCAGGCGGCGGCCCGTGTTCGGGTGACGACGGATTCGTCGCTACGGTGTGCAAAACGACCGGTTCTCGACGCCTACGATACCTACACACGCCCACAAGCCCTTTGGACACTCTGGCATGACCAAATGGTCGCCGGAGAAACTCCAGCAACGAGCCCGAGCGGCATCGGGATTTGGCCACGATGGAAATCGCAGCTAGAGGGCGAGAGGAGCAGCGGGGTGGCCTGCCAGCAAGATTTTATCTGAATTCTTGGGGCTATGAAATTTTGTGTATTGTTTGTGGACAAACAGGACTACCCATGTCGGTAGTAGTCCCTAAGGCTTGGGATGAGTCGCTAGGGCCATGCCAAGGCTTGAAAAACAACTAATGGTTGTTGCCCCTTTACAGGAGGCTTGAAGTAAGAATGATCGGTTGGCCAGGCGCTGACCCAGAAAAAGGGGAAACTTGACGCCGCTCTGACCGAGGTAGAGCAGGCAAAGAAGTTCACCCGGGAGTCGCACACTATTCATACTGATCTGTACGTATGCTATGAAGGGAATGAGATAGACCTAATGTCAAAATTCCTTGTAGCAGCAAAAGCCCTAGGTCATCCTGAAAGGGACCTGAAGTAGGCCCACGAAGATTTGTTGTACGCGGAGTCGCAACGCCAAGCGAGCCACCATCTGGCTAGTCAAAAGAGTGGACGATGTTAATGCGCTTAGGGCTAAAAACGCCCAACAGGCCCAGGAGGTTGAGGGCTTGAAAGATCGTCTTGCTGCCGCAGAATCAAAGAATCGGCAGACCGATGACTTGATTTTTGGTACACCAATTTTTCCGAAGAATGTGCCTTTCATGTAGTGTAGCCGAGAGGTTTTTAAACTAACATCACCTAATGTGACAGCTTCTTTGACTAGTTTGATGTATAATGCCCGAGGTCCAATGCCCGAGGAGATGGAGAATCATCTACCCGTGGTGCATGGAAGTGCGTGGAAATTGATGAAAGATGTTTACCAGGCTTTATGACCCGAGGTGGAGCAGGTTCCTGAAGACATGGTGGTTCTGGCCAAACAGCTGAGAAGAGCTCGACACCGGCTTCAGGCTTGGAAAGTATTCGCCTGCCGAGTGCAAGGTAAGCCTGGGCTATGGTGAAAACCCATTACACTGGCTTGAAGATGACGAAGTTAACCGAGGAAGGACCCTTGGGATCTAACGGGGAAGAAATCCCAACCAGCAATGCATAGGAAAGTGTAATGCCTGCAGCACGATTCTCACAGAAAGATTGCACACTGGACACCTTAATAGATGGGCTAGACCGCGCGTAATTCATTTTTTGTATGACTTTATGTATCAAAGTACTTTATGTCAATGGTCAATCCATAAATCCAAAATTGTGCCAGTCAGCCGTCGGCTTCTGCCTCCCCGGCTAATGGCTAGGAGTGCCTCGTACTACTGGCCGAGGTCATCAGACCAGGTGCTTCGGGTGACAAGGCAATCGGGCTATGCGGCTCAAAAGACAAGAGGGAGACGGAAAGTTATGTTATATTCAAGGTTGGAAAAAGCGGTAGGCGTAAGCGGGGCGGTTGGCCTTCGCCTAGTGCCTAGGCGGTGCCTAAGCGCCCTACGCGCGGCCTAGTCGGTAATATAGTTTTTACTCGAAGTGTATTTGTCATTATTATATGGGTGTAGATATTAATTTAGGGCATATAAATAAGTTAATTACCGGCTACTGCCATTGTAATATAACCTGTTTGGCATATCAGTGCAGTACATGGCATGATTTCTTGCTTGGGTAGGCAATTCCTTGCTTGCCCTTCCTAGACCTCCATTTATGCCCTAGGCGAGGCGTTTGGCCATTGCCTAGCGCCTAGGCATGCCTAAGCGCCCCCTAGGCACTGCCTTTTCCCACAGAGGTTATATTACTATTTAACGTAAGAAACATCTTCCGAGGAAAATAGTTCTTCCAACAGTTCCTTTCCTTGGGTTTTTGTGTTGAACACCTTGGTCCTAAGACGAGTGACCTCGGGGTTAAAGCCCCTAGCCGAGGTTTGAAAAGACCTCCCTCCACATTTAACCCTATGTCATGGCCGACCGATCTGAACTATAAGACTGCTAGCTTTCGGCTTTGTCCATCTGAGGTACTGCACTGGCTGACCCGGGAGTAACAATCACAGCGGTGCTCCCTTTGCCCCCTAGCCGAAATATCAGAAACATAAGAGGCAAACACAGGAGCCGGGCAACCCAGCTCGGCCAAATCCTAAGTCAAATCGATGCATATCATGGCTTTAAAGACAATAGTGCGTAAGAGGTGGAACCATGCTTGTTTTGAAATGAACATGCTTAATTTGTCCACTGAGATCATTTCAAAATGGTCTGAGGTACGAAAACAAGGAAAAAAGGAACAAAAACAAAGAATAAGAGGTGTAAGTTATATACATCGGCAATGTGCAGGGCGTCAGCCATAGAAGCGTTAGAGTAGCGCCACGTTCCAGGGGTTGGGATCTAGTCGGCCGTCCTCTCGATCTCTAATTCGATAGGCTCCTCCAATTAGAACTTGGTCGATGATGAATGGCCTGTCCCATTTAGGTGAGAGTTTGTGCTTCTGCTTTTTCAGGATGTAATCTCATGACGAGGTCCCCGACGTTGAAGTCCTTTGCACGGACCTCTCTGCCATGCTAGCATCGGCCCTGCTGTTGATATATGGGGGACCTAGCCCATGCGACGTTGTGCTCCTCTTCGAGAGCGTCTAGGGAGTCTTGCCAATCAAGCTCGGCCTCGAGATCCTCATACATACGTTCCCGAGGTGCGTCGTGTATAATATCGGAGGGGAGGACTGCCCCGATGCCATATACCATAAAAATGGCTTGTAACCAGCGAATCTATTGGGCATAGTACGCGCGCCCCACAGGACAGAATAGAGTTCCTCGACCCATTTGCAGTCGGCTTTTTAAGGGAGCACACGAGCCTTGGTTTGATGCCGCTAAGGATTAGTCCATTGGCTCGCTCCACTTTCCCATTGGATTGTGAGTGGTAGACGAACGCGTAATCGAGCTTGATGCCCATTTTATTGCACCATTCCTTGACCTATTTGGCCATGAAGTTTGTTCTGTTGTCCGTGATCAGACTCTGGGGGACACCGTAACGATGTACCACTCCGAAAATAAATCTGATGAATTGGACAGCTTCAGTCGAGGTAGTAGGCTTTGCTTCGATTCATTTGGTAAATATATCTACCATTACGAGTAGATATTTGTTTTTGTTTGCTCCACCCTTGAGTGGCCCGACCATATCTAGCCCCAAACCACAAAAGGCCAGGTGATGGGGATGGTACGAAGGGCCGTGGGGGCATATGGCTTTGCTTGGCAAAGACCTGACATCCTGGGCAAACTTGTACAAATGTCGAGGCGTCAGCGCTAGCAGTAGGCCAATAGAAGCCGACTCGAAAAGCATTGCTTACCAGGTTCCGGGTAGCGGTGCGATGACTGCTCATGCCGGAGTGTATCTCTTGAAGCAGGAGTCTTCCTTCTTCCTCGGATATGCATCGCTGAGGACGCCCGTTGATGAGGACAACAATACCATTGTTACACCCACATCCCCTGCTACTATACATACGCGGGACCAATTACTAGAGCTCGTGCACACCAACTAAATTACCAGGTACTTTCGTTTCTTGGTAATGATTCTAATGTTCATGAGAATATGATGCTGCCTAAATTGGATATATTTGTTTTGATTACAAATGAAGGGCCTAGCTTGGAGAAGGATGAACATTGGAGCAAGAACAAGCATGGAGATGATGGCATGCGCGAGGGAAACAAGAACGAAGTGTCAAGTGATGATTTCAGGACTTTGAAGCCACTGTAATGAGTGCATGAAGTCTTGGACGAAATATACAAGATGCCACTTCACAAATTTCGTCAAGAGGTTATTATAGGTGCTGCGTCACCTTATTATTGGGCCAGTCCCATGTAATTTCGAAATACATAAGTATAGGCTATTTTTAGAGTCCATATGTGTGGGGAAACAAGAGATAGGGTTGGTTTCGGACCCCTTCCCCAAGGGCCACGAAATCCCCCCCCTCTTCCTCCATATATACAACCCTTAGGGCGTCCTTTAGAGTTTGGGTTTTGTTTAGATTATGAAAGTGCAACTATCCCTGGGTGGTTTGGTAATTCCTAACAACATATAGCTCATTGAACTAATGCTCTTTCAAGATGACCATTTTAGAAAGTTCATTGATTGGCATGGCATGGATTAGGAATGTGGACCCTCAAAATGCTAAGGACACATATTGGCTCAAGCTCAAGACTCTACATTTTCATTTTAGTGATCCAAGATCACATTGAGTCCATAGGAAAAGCCAATACTATTAAAAGGGGATGATGTGTTGCTTAATGGCTTGCTTGCTCAAAATGATTAGTGATATGCTCCAAAAGCCCTCAACCACTTTCTCATATCCACATATGTCCCAAACCAAAAGTCAAACTCGGCCCTACCGATTTGATCTATCCGGCGCCATCGAGTTCACTTGACATAGCCACTCCCAGAAACCCTAGTCACTTCGGTCTCACCGATAGGGATCTCGGTCTCACCGAGATGGGATTACAAACTCTCTGTTTCCCTTTGTAACGTTTCGGTCCAACCGAGATGAGCGATCGGTCCCACCGAGTTCGCAATGCAAACTCTCTATTTCCCTTTCGTAACATTTCGGTCTCACCGAAATGAGTGAATCGGTCCCACCGAGTTTGCCTGGCCAACTCTCTGTTTGCCTATTACAGAAATCGGTCCTACCGAGTTTATGTGACCGGTCTCACCAAGATTACGTTATGCCCTAACCCTAATAATATCGGTCCCACCAAGTTGACATGTCGGTCCCACCAAAAATCCTAACATTCACATTTTGAACTAAATCGGTCTGACCGAGTTTCATGATTTGGTCCCACCGAGTTTGGTGATTTGTGTGTAACGGTTAGGTTTTGTGTGGAGGCTATATATACCCCTCCACCCTTCCTTCATTAGTAAGGAGAGCCATCAGAACGTGCCTACACTTCTAGCATACATTTTCTGAGAGAGAACCGCCTACTCATGTGTTGAGAGCAAGATATTCCATTCCAACCACAAGAATCTTGATCTCTAGCCTTCCCCAAGTTGCTTTCCACTCAAATCATCTTTCCACCAAATCCAAATCTGTGAGAGAGAGTTGAGTGTTGGGGAGACTATCATTTGAAGCACAAGAGCAAGGAGTTCTTCATCAACACACCATCTATTACCTTTTGGAGAGTGGAGCCTCCTAGATTGCTTAGGTGTCACTTGGGAGCCTCCGACAAGATTGTGGAGTTGAACCAAGGAGTTGTAAGGGCAAGGAGATCGCCTACTTCGTGAAGATCTACCCTAGTAAGGCAAGTCCTTCATGGGCAATGGCCATGGTGGGATAGACAAGGTTGCTTCTTCGTGGACCCTTCGTGGGTGGAGCCCTCCATGGACTCGCTCAACCGTTACCCTTCGTGGGTTGAAGTCTCCATCAACGTGGATGTACGATAGCACCACCTATCAGAACCATGGAAAAAATCTCCGCGTCTACATTGCGTTTGCTCCCTTCTAACTCCTCTCTTTACCTTCATGTGCAATGTTTTACATTCCGCTGCTATACTCTTAGACTTGCATGTGTAGGTTGATTGCTTGACTTGTGCTAAGTTGCTAAAATCTGCCAAAACTTAAAATTAGGAAAAGGCTAGATTTTTATTTGGTCAAGTAGTCTAATCACCCCCCTCTAAACATACTTTCGATCCTACAAGTGGTATTAGAGCTTTGGTCCCCATTTGCCTTGATTTCCATAGCTTTTGGTGATCATAGCATTGGTTTCACAACCTAGGTGAGTATGGCGTCTAGCGAGGGAAATTACCACCGTAGAGGTCCTTACTTTGATGGTACTAATTTTGCTAGTTGGAGGCATAGGATGAATGCATATTCTTAGACATAACCTCGCCGTTTGGACTATTGTGTGTATTGGCTTGCAAGGTGAATTCTTTGATGGGAGAGAACCGAACCGTGAAGCTACCGTGGAAGAGTTGAAGATGCGGCAATAAAATGCTCAAGCTTGTGATATCCTCTTCAAAGGACCATGCCTCGAAGAATTCAACAAAATCAGCCATCTTGAGAAGGATATTTGGGATACTTTGATTGATATGCACGAGGGTACCTACTCCCTCAAGGAATCCAAATTGGATGTGCTTCAAAGTCAACTTGACAAGTTCAAAATGAAGGATGGTGAAGGTGTCGCTGAAATGTACTCTAGGCTTGCTCTCATCAAAAATGAGATTGCCGGCTTAGGAAGTGAGGAAATGAGCGATAGATTCATCATCAAGAAGATCCTAAGAGCCTTGGATGGAAAATATGATACCGTGTGCACATTGATCCAAATGATGCCCAATTACAAAGATCTCCAGCCAACGGAAGTCATTGGAAGAATTGTTGCTCATGAGATGTCACTCAAGGATAAGGAAGAGCTTCACAACAAGTCAAGTGGTGCTTACAAAGCCTCATGTGATGCTCCTACATCATCAAGTGAGAAACAAACCTTCAATGAGGAATTGAGTCTATTGGTGAAGAACTTCAACAAGTTCTACAAGAGTAGAAGCAAGGAAAGAAGTTCCAAGTCAAGGTCCTACAATGACAAAAGATCTTCGAGTCATGAGCGTAATTGCTACAATTGTGGAAGACCCGGACACTACTCCAATGAGTGTACGGCCCCCTACAAAAGAAGAGAAGATTCACCCAAAAGGAGAGGTAGAAGAGAAGAATCACCACCTAGAGAGAGGAGGAGTAGAGATGATCGTTATGAACAAAGAACCTCTCGAAGAAGCAAGGATTCGGAAAGGAAGGACAAGTCATCAAGGAGCTACACAAAACGAAGACATCAAGCTCATGTTGGTGAATGGGTATCCGGCTCCGACTCCGACCATCACTCCGAAAGAAGTTATCACTCCGACTCCGAATATACTCAAGATGAAGGTGTTGCCGGTCTAGCACTTGTGTCAACCAACTCCTATGACATATTTAACTCACCAAATGAAGGAATTGGGAGATGCTTCATGGGTACAGGCCCAAAGGTATCACACCCCGATTATGTTGATTTCAATAGTGATGAAGATGACTTGCTAGGTGATGATGATTTACTTGTTGACAACTCTAGTAATGATAACTATGACGAAATTGCTATTAATCATGCTAATCAAGATAAAACGAATGATGATGATAAGAAGGAGATTGAGCATCTAACTAAAGAACTAAACACTGTTAGCTCATGAAACTACCTTGGAAGATCATCGATAACTTTTAAAGACTCATGAGAAGTTACACTTTGAAAAGCTCAACCTTGAGCAAGAGCATGGGTTCTTAAAAGCAATCAATGATGATCTTCGCAAGAAAAGTTCTTCTTACATTGCCAAGCATTTACTCTTGTCTACTTACATGCCGCAAGTTAAATCTAGCAACATGAGTAAGAAAGATTCTTCTTCTAGTAGTAACAACAACAATCATGATAAATCCAATAGTGTTGCTTCTAGTAGTTCTCTTGATTCCACTAACGATTCTCTTAGACAAGTTACACTTGAGTAAGAAAATAGCTTATTGAAGGGAATTATAGAGAAAGGTGTTTACAAGAGCCTTGCCGAGAGTAAGCAATTTTAGGAAATTGTACGCAAGCAAGGAAGGCACCGGAAGAATCAAGGTGTTGGTTTTGAACGAAAGTTCAACGCCAATGGAGTTGAGTGGGAAGAAGATCAATACCACAAGACGAAGTTTGTTCCTCAACAAGAGAAGTATGATCCTACTTCTTTCCAAGGGACACAAGCACAAGATGGTCTTCCACCACGAGACCACAAGCAAAAAGGCAAGGACAAGCTTCAAGAGGAGATTGATGCATTTGAAGAAGCTCCTAAGGCCTTGGTCAAGTGGGTTCCCAAGACTACATCAAGTTCTACTTCATCAAGTACGACTACAACTCCAAGGATTCCTGTCAAGATGATGTGGATCCCGAAGAAGAAGAACTAGAGAGTTCTTGAGGGTGACTCCACCAACATACTTCACTCACATCATTTTGGCGAGGACAAGTGCAAACAACTTCCACATCTTGCACTAGTTCAAGGAGTCACAAACCCTCTTGTTGGTAAGACAAGGGACAAGGTAACCTAATGCTTTCATGGACATCATCTATGTGTACATCACTCTATGTCTATGGATATCCTTGTTTGTTCCTTGTGGGACTAACCCGTGTAGGTATTGAAGGTGCAACTCACTCCAAGGATTGCTCCAAATGATCTACATCAACATTGAGCATCCACATCCTCAACATCTACATGAAGTCATCATCGACAAAACCCAAGGTTAGTTCATCCCTCTTAGGGGGGATATCACATCTAGGGGGAGCTTTACTCTAGTCCATTGAACTAAAGCAAGTTTAATGGTGTGAACACAACAATGCTTTATGTAAAAGTGGCACCCCATTTGTGCTTAAACGATGAGTATGACCTATGACCAAATGTTCTCATTTGACTCCTAAGTCAATATACTCATATATAGATGACCCAGTCATCGCCAATTGCTTGATAGATGCTAGAGTGTTTGTGCATGCTTTGTCACATATTTCATTTGCCATTTTATTGTGTGAGCATGTTGATTGCATATTTACTCATTCAAGGACATCCATTTGTTGCTACGATTGTTTGGCATTTTCTTCTTTTCCCAAATGGATGGACAAGACTGCCTAAGAACTTCCTCTAGCTATCTATGCTTCTCTCGTCTCAAACTCTATTCATGCTACATCACAAAGTTTGATCAAGTCAGATTCGAACCACTGTGTGAGGAGCACTCGGAGTCCCCGATTCGCCATAGACTTAAACTTCCAAAACCTGTCTGTGCATTTTGGTCTGACCGATCCATCCACTTCGGTCACACCGAGTTCACTGAGTTGATCTAGGTTTTCAATCTCGGTGCAACCGATTTGAACTTTTCGGTCACACCAATTTGCAGTAACCGCTTGCGATTCTGCATCTCGGTGCCACCGAGTTGTTCCACTCGGTCACACCGACAGGGTCAGGATATATAAACCCACAGGTGAGATTTTGGAAATTTCTTCAAAACTCCTCAGCCCGCACGTGTCCTGCTCTGCCTTCTCGGGTCTCCGGATCGTCTTCTCGTCGCCAGCGACCTCCCGCTGCTGGTTTCGGTCGCCGTCAACGGGATTTGACCCCACCGTTGCCGCCATAGCAAACTCACCGCCGAACTAGGGTATGAGTTCAATCTTTTGTGCTAATTCCTTACTCCGATTCTTAGCACAATGCAATGCCATGTTCTTTACCACATATGAAATCAATCTATCCAGAGAAAACTTCCTTTAGGTTAGATTTGATTAAAAAATTTAGGGTTAGGTTTCTGCCGAACTCATCTCGGACCGACCGAGCTGTGGAAATTGGTCTCACCGATTTGGCTTAGGCCATTGCACTTGCACTTTTCGGTCTGACCGAAAACTGCAAATTGGTGCGACCGAATTCAACTCCTTATGAAACCCTAGCAATCTCGGAGCCACCAAACTGTGACTCGGTCTGAGTGAGTTCACTAGTTTAGACTCCAAAAGTTGCTTCGGTGTCACCGAGTTTCACAAATCGGTAGCTCCGAAATGCTTTATGTGGAGAACTAAAACTAAGTTTTTGACTCATCTGTTTTGCAAAAACTCTGCACTTTGTGATGCTCATACACTCTACCTCATCTATATCTATTCACAGGGTCTGCTATCAGTTTGCTTGCTAGAATGTCTAACCAGAGTGATAGCCAGAACAAATCAGAAGAGCAAGTGCACATGAGTGAGGGCACTAGTCCCTCAAGCAGCTATGATGAGGGCAGCAGAAGCACTCCAAGCAACCTGCCCAAGGAAGCCACCAGATCAAGGAAGAAGAGAACCTTAGGCTCTGAGGATGAGGACTATGTGGCTGTGGAGGAAGGAGTGAGCTCCAAAAAGGAAGTGTTGAAGAAGGAATATGGAGCTGCAGCTGCAACAAAGCCTGGTTTGAACAAGAAGGCACCAATTAAGGGAGTTCCAATGTCTAAGGCCAGGGCCTCCACTCAGGAAATCTCCAAGTCAACTTGGGGAGAGGCTGCTGGTGAGGATAAGAAAAAGAAGGAAAGAAAGAGGGGAAGATGGTGCAAGAAGGTGGACCCCATGGTAGAATTTGAAAGGCATTCATCTGATGATGAAGAAGAAGAGGAAGAGGATGCACCAACACCCAAGTCCCAAAAGCTTATGGGGGATGCTATTAAGTTTGGGGCTGCTCCTTCAAAGCCCAAGACTGCCCCCAAAGCTGTTGCTCAAGCTTAAAAGACTTCTAAGCCCAAGAGAAGCACTAGGAACATTCTAGCTGAAGAGAAGAACAAGGACCCAGTGCCTGAAGTTGAGGAAGAAGATGCTGAAGCCCAAGTGCTAAGGAAACTTAAGCCAAAGATTCCAGATCACAATGATAGTCATCCAGTGGCAGAAGATATGAGCATCAGGAAGGATTCTGGCTGAGACTTTGGAGACAGTCTGATCCATATGCTGTGAGGAGGAAGACTGCAGTGGACTACAGGTTCCACACCAAAGAACAACAAGATTTCTATGAGACCACTTTGCTTGACAAGAAGCCTATTGTCTATGATATGAAGTGGGTTGATTGGGATTACATTGATGAGAATGAAGACTATTTTCCAGGTGTACATGAGAGCTTCAGATCATGTGGTGTTGACAAGTTTGTGGGTCAAAAGCTGACAAAGTTGAATGATGAACTCATCATGCAATTCTACTCCACTGCTCATTTTTATCCAGATGGTAGGATTGTATGGATGTCTGAGGGTACAAGGTACCGGTCAATAGTTGATGAGTGGGCCAAGTTGATAAATGCCCCTGAGGAGCATGAAGATGATTTGGATGTCTATGCCAAAAAGAAGAAAGACCACAACTCTATGGCAAATATGTACAAAGAGATCCCAGACAAAGCATTGGATACACATAGATTGGGATCTGTACATTACTTGTTGTCTGGTCTAGCTACAATCAACACAATCTTGAGGCATACTTTGTTGCCCAAATCTGGAGATCACAAGATGATCAGAGGACATTCAATCAACTTGCTGCAGATATTTGATGTTCCTCAGAAATTCAAGGTCATGAGTTTGATTGTTGAGACAATCAAGAGGACAGCTGCTGATCAGAAGAGATCTTGTGGGTATGCTCCACACATTCAGGTGCTCATCAACTCCAAGATGGGCACATGCACTTATTTGTTGGACAAGGAGCACTTACCTTTGAGACCAGATTTTGAGGATAACACAGTTGTGATGAATGAGGATGATCCCACATCTGTGCAAGCACAAGAGAAGAGAGCAAAGGAAAAGGCTGAGAAGGCTGCAAAGATGCCAAGTGTTGAGGAGGCATCTCAAGTTTTTCTGAAGACAAAACAAGATCAGCTTGGATATCTGATTCAAGCAACTTTGAGGATTGAGAAGGGCTTGGCCACCTTGACTCAGAATCAGGATAGCTTGGAAAGGATCATTGAGACCAAGTTCTATGATCTTGATCCGAAAGTAACAGAGATGCAGACAGCTGTTGAGCAGCTCCAGGAGGAAGCAAAGGAGAAGAAAGGGAAGGCTACTACAGATGCTTTTCAGAGAGTGCCTAGAGGTCAGAGATGTACTGCAGTGCGAGTGCCTGACACTAGAGCAACTACTTTAGCACCAGCAGCAACAGCTTCAGTGCGACCTCCAGTTGCCACTCCACCAGCTCCAACAACAACTACTGATGCCTTCGTCCTAGGAGTCCTCTCTACACCACCTCCCAAAGATCAAGCCTAGAGAGGCGCATAGCACTATGCATTTTCAAACTTTTTGGTAACTTGTTGCCAAAGGGGGAGAAATGTATAGATCATAGGCTTCGAGAGAGAGTGTTGCTTCTTTGTCTTTCTTGCTATTTGCTTGATACTTATGTGTGTGCTCGTTTGATACTTTATGATCGTGTATTTGATCATATCCTACCTTAATGCTTATGCTTGGATGATATTATCTTTTATATCCCTATATGATCATTCACTTTGCTTGGTGATGAGTGCATGTTTTAATTCCTATCATTTTGAGCGCTCCACCAAGATGTATGTGACATGGAAGAGTGACCCATGATCCTAATCGATTGTGCATTTGCATTCAAAAGCAAATTTTAAATAATGCACAAATTTAGGGGGAGCTCTTGCTTATCACATACTTCTCAAAGCGACGACGCATTTCAATCTTATTATCATTTGTCAAAGCTTTGTTCTATATGTTGTCATCAATTACCAAAAAGAGGGAGATTGAAAGTGCAACTATCCCTGGGTGGTTTTGGTAATTCCTAACAATATATAGCGCATTGAACTAATGCTATTTCAAGATGATCATTTCAGAAAGTTCAATGATTGGCATGGCATGGATTAGGAATGTAGATCCCTCAAAATGGTAAGGACACATATTGGCTCAAGCTCAAGACTCTACATTTTCATTTTAGTGATCCAAAATCACATTGAGTCCATAGGAAAAGCCAATACTATTAAAAGGGGGATGAGGTGTTGCTTAATGGCTTGCTTGCTCAAAATGCTTAGTGATATGCTCCAAAAGCCCTCAACCACTTTCTCATATCCACATATGTCCCAAACCAAAAGTCAAACTCGGCCCTACTGATTTGATCTATCCGGCGCCACCGAGTTCACTTGACATAACCACTGCTAGAAACCCTAGTCACTTCGGTCTCACCGATAGGGATCCCGGTCTCATCGACATGGGATTGCAAACTCTCTATTTCCCTTAGTAACGTTTCGGTCCAACCGAGATGAGCGATCGATCCCTCCGAGTTCGCAATGCAAACTCTCTGTTTCCCTTTCCTAACATTTTGGTCTCACCGAAATGAGCGAATCAGTCCCACCGAGTTTGCCTGACCAACTCTCTGTTTGCCTATTACAGAAATCGGTCCTACCGAGTTTATTGATCGGTCTCACTGAGATTACGTTATGCCCTAACCCTAATGAAATCGGTCCCACCGAGTTGACATGTCGGTCCCACCGAAAATCCTAACATTCACATTTTGAACTAAATCGGTCTGACCGAGTTTCATGATTCGGTCCCACCGAGTTTGGTGATTTGCGTGTAATGGTTAGATTTTGTGTGGAGGCTATATATACCCCTCCACCCTTCCTTTATTAGTAAGGAGAGCCATCAGAACATGCCTACACTTCCAGCACACATTTTCTGAGAGAGAACCACCTACTCATGTGTTGAGACCAAGATATTTCATTCCAACCACAAGAATCTTGATCTCTAGCCTTCCCGAAGTTGCTTTCCACTCAACTCATCTTTCCACCAAATCCAAATTTGTGTGAGAGAGTTGTGTGTTGGGGAGACTATCATTTGAAGAACAAGAGCAAGGAGTTCATCATCAACACACCATCTATTACCTTTTGGAGAGTGGTGTCTCCTAGAATGGTTAGGTGTCACTTGGGAGCCTCCGACAAGATTGTGGAGTTGAACCAAGGAGTTTGTAAGGGCAAGGAGATCGCCTACTTCGTGAAGATCTACCCTAGTGAGACAAGTCCTTCGTGGGTGATGGCCATGGTGGGATAGACAAGGTTGCTTCTTTATGGACCCTTCGTGGACTCGCGCAACCGTTACCCTTCGTGGGTTGAAGTCTCCATCAACGTGGATGTACGATATCACCACCTATCGGAACCACGAAAAAAATCTCCGCGTCTACATTGCGTTTGCTCCCTCCAAACTCCTCCCTTTACCTTCATGGGCAATGTTTTACATTCCTTTGCTATACTCTTAGACTTGCATGTGTAGGTTGATTGCTTGACTTGTGCTAAGTTGCTAAAATCTTCCAAAACTTAAAATTGGGAAAAGGCTAGATTTTTATTTGGTCAAGTAGTCAAATCACCCCTCCTCTAGACATACTTTCGAACCTAGAGATTAAAAGTTCGCCATAGCTACAACTTCGCGTACTTCGTTTGTGTTCAACGACCAGACCAAGACGTCACAGAACCCCACCTTGATCAATAAAGCTTTCCTCTTATAGTCACAATATCCTGATTCCAATCTTAGTTTCTTGCGTGTTCTTCGTTTGCTTGCAGGAAATAGACCCTCGTGGTCAGGTTGATCGTGCTCCGCTGTGGTCAATAACCTCTCAGAGTTGGTTTAGCGATTGCTAAGGCGCGACGTCCTCGCACGTTTGTAGTCGGATCATGAAAGTCTACTCCATCAAAAACGATAGCCACCATCTCATCGAAAGACGGGACACCTTTGCCTCTATCAAGTGGTATCAGATTTCCAGGTTGCTCGGTGAGATTTTACAGTTTTTCGTAGTTTAGATCGAGTTTGTTCTTCATACCTACAGTCCATGAAAAAGCCAAAAAAATAGGGTTAGTTCATCATATCCGAACCAATCTAAGCCTTTGCATAATCTTTTTAGGGTTTTGCTTTGTTGAATTTGCGGTTGCATAGTCGTGTCTAGGTGCTGGTCTTAGCGTCTAGTCCTTTAGAGTTTCGAGTTCTGTCACAGTTTATCACACCGCCACCGCACCATCTTCATCGCTACTGCCATATCCCACCACCGCTGCCATATACCACCACCGCTGCCATATCCCACCAACGCTGCCATATACCACCGATCCGTATCCATATACCACCACCACTACCATATACCACCACCGATCCGTATCCATATACCACCACCGATCCGTATCCATATACCACCACCGATCCGTATCCATATACCACCACCGCTACCATATACCACCACCGCTACCATATCCTACCACCATATATCCACCACCAATCCGAGTTCTTTTCATATTAGGTTTGTTTTCGAGATCCATCTATTTTCCAATTCGTGTTTCCTTTCCTCAGTAGGTTTCGAAAAAACAAAAAAAAAGAGTCTGGAGACCCCCAGGCAGTTTTTAGGCCAAAATTTCGGCGACCAAAAATATTTGTTCCCTATCCTGTTTTTAGGCTTTTCTGAGTCCTTTGAGACACTCGCCATCATAGTGATTTTTTGTTGCACTTTTACGTCGTCGCTGCCCTGATTTCCGGAAAAAAAAATATTGTGATTTTTTGCAAAAAAACAGAGGAGTGCAAAAAAAAGAGCACAAAAAAGAGCGATTTTTGAGACACTCGCCATTATTGTGATTTTTTGCAAAAAAACAGAGGAGTGCAAAAGAAAGAGCGCAAAAAAGAGCGATTTTTTCCGGAGTGGGCTTTTCCCTTGTTTGTGTGCTGCGCCATGATTTTGTTAGTGTTCTAGGCTCACGTCTCTACTACGGTCTAGCCTAGGACCAGCACAGTACCATCGTTGAGCATTTATTCAACTTTGCATCTCTGAATTGATTATTGCTGACCCTTTTTGCTACCATATTATAAGCCTTCCCAGCTCCACATACATCTACGTCGTGCATTTGACTCTCCCTGACAATCGCTCTATCCAAGCTTTTGAGAGTTTTGACTACAACGGTTGCCGATCACCACCTGCTGCTTGGTAAGAACTGCTAAGATTTTGAGATACGCTTGACGGATTTGTGACACACCAGCACCACTTCCTAGTAGTCTATAGGATCATATTCTTGTGTGTTTCTATTGCTGCTAACCATGGCAGGATCACAAGCCGACGAGACTGACTGGGAGAACATGACGAACAAAGAGTTACACAATAAGTTTCAGCAAATGATGAGTGGACAGGTGGAAGATGTGCTAAACAGATCTGAAGAGGCCATGGAGAAGATAGATGGCATTGAGAAGGCGTTCAAAACAAAGCTCAATAACAAGTTTAATGAATTGCTCGCGCGTCTTCCACAACCACCGCCCGCTGCACCTGTCGCACCTCTACAACAACAATAACAACATCGCCTTCCAAATCAAGTGGGACGAGCACAATGCGTTCCCCTTGAGCCTGGTCAAACTTCTGGTGCCGCTGTACCTACTGTTGATGCTTCTGTAGCTCCTGCTGCTACTGCAGAGGTGGAGGACCATTACGAGGATGAGGTTGATCAAAATCAGAACTAAGTGCAACCACCAGCACTAGCACCACCAGGTCGTCCTCATGCATATCATCGCAATGGTAGGGCTGCACCACCTGAGGTACGAGATCATGACCACCTTCCTAAACTAAAATTGAATATTCCACCATCTGAGGGTAGATATGTTCCTGATATATATCTTACTTGGGAGTTAGAAACTGAACAGCGATTTACATGTTTACACTATCCTGAGGAGAGACGTGTTCCTGCTGCTGTTTGTGCTTTCACTAGCTTTGCATGTGTTTGGTGGTCTAAACATTGTAGATTATATCCTATTCCAGCTACTTGAGCTACTTTGAAAACTGCTATGCGTACTCATTGGGTTCCACCATATTATCAACGTGAATTATTTCAAAAATTGCAGGTTTAAGACAAGGAACAAATTCCGTAGAAGAATATTATCCGGAATTACAAACTGGCATGATTAGATGTGGTATTGTTGAGGAGAATGAAGCTACGCTTGCACGTTTTATGGGTGGATTAAATAGAGAGATTCAGACCATTCTAGAGTATAAGGAGTATAATAATATCACTCGTTTATTCCATCTTGCTTGTAAAGCTGAACGTGAAGTGCAGGATTGACAGGCATTGGCGCGAACTAACTTTTCTGCAGGTCGACCTTCATCATGGACACCACGTGCATCCTCTACTTCCACTGCACCAGCACCTCCATGAGCTGCCACCTCCAGCCGTGATACAAGAAAGCAGGCACAACCACCACTATCTAGATAGAGCACACCTGCCGGGCATGCACAGAGCTCTTCTTCGTCCATGGCATTAACAGGGCATACAAGTGATATTATTTGTCGTCGTTGTAAGGGAAGAGGTCATTATGCGAGAGAATGCAAATCTCAGCGTGTGATGATTGCTACTGAGGATGGTGGGTATGAGTCCGCTAGTGACTATGATGAGGAGACTTTGGCTCTTATTACACGTGAAGAACACGGTGGAGACGATTCTGATCATGAGACGCAATACATGGCTCCTGAAGATGCTGACAGGTATGAATGTTTAGTTGCTCAACGTGTTTTGAGTGTGCAGGTCACAAAAGCTGAGAAAAATCAGAGGCATAATTTGTTCCATACAAAGGGGGTTGTGAAGGAACGTTCTGTTCGCGTCATCATAGATGGAGGGAGCTGCAAGAACTTGGCTAGCATGGAGATGGTGGAGAAGCTAGCTCTCACCACAAGACCACATCCACATCCTTACTACATCCAATGGTTCAACAACAGCGCCAAGGTTAAGGTAACACGCACTGTTCATGTGCATTTTAGTATCTCTACATATGCTGATTATGTTGCTTGTGATGTGGTACCTATGCAAGCATGTATTACTTGGTAGGCCATGGCAATTTGATAAAAATTCTGTACACCATGGTCGAAACAATCAGTATACTCTTCTTGATAAGGATAAACATATTACTTTGCTTCCTATGTCTCCTGATTCCATTTTGAAAGATGATATTAATAGAGCTAATAAAGCAAAATAGGAGAAAAATTAGAGTGAAAATCAAATTGTGGCAAAAGAATTTGAGCAACAAATGAAGCCTGATAATAAACCATCTAGTGTTGCTTCTGAAATTAATTTGAAAAGTGCATGTTTACTTGCCACCAAATCTGATATTGATGAGCTAGCTTTTAGCAAATCTACTTGCTATGCTTTTGTGTGCAGAGAGACATTATTTTCATTCGAGGACGTGCCTTCCTCTTTGCCTCCTGCTGTTACTAACATTTTGTAGGAGTTCGCTGAAGTCTTTCCACAAGATGTGCCACCGGGATGACCACCTATTTGAGGGATTGAGCATCATATTGACTTAATTCCCGGTGCATCGCTGCCCAACCGTGCACCATACCGTACCAATCCAGAGGAGACGAAAGACATTATGTGTCAAGTCCAGGAGCTCCACGACAAAGGTTATATACGTGAATCCCTTAGTCCTTGTGTTGTTCCTATTATTCTAGTGCCTAAAAAGGATGGTACATCGCGTACGTGTGTTGATTGTAGAGGCATTAACAATATTACTATTCGTTATCGTCATCCTATTCCCAGGCTAGATGATATGCTTGATGAATTGAGTGGCTCTACAATATTCTCCAAAGTTGATTTGCATAGTGGATACCATCAAATTCATATGAAATTGGGGGATGAATGGAAAATAGCATTTAAAACTAAGTTTGGGTATATGAGTGGTTAGTCATGCCTTTTGGGTTAACTAATGCACCTAGTACTTTCATGAGATTAATGAACAAAGTTTTACTTGCTTTCATTGGACGATTTGTGGTAGTCTATTTTGATGATATACTGATTTATAGCAGATCTTTGGAGGAACATTTGGAACATTTACGTGCTGTTTTTATTGCTTTATGTGATGCACGTTTGTTTGGTAACCTTGGGAAGTGCACCTTTTGCACCGACCGAGTATCTTTTCTTGGCTATGTTGTTACTCCACACGGAATTGAAGTTGATAAAGCCAAGATTGAAGCTATCGAGAGTTGGCCGCAGCCCAAAATGGTCACACAAGTGAGGAGTTTTCTTGGACTCACTAGTTTCTATAGGCGTTTTGTGAGAGATTTCAGCACCATTGCTGCACCTCTCAATGATCTTACAAAGAAGGATGTGCCTTTTGTTTGGCGTACGGCGCAGGAAGAAGCCATCACGGTATTGAAAGGTAAGTTGACACATGCTCCTTTACTCCAACTTCCTGAATTTAATAAGACTTTTGAGCTTGAATGTGGTGCTAGTGGAATTGGATTAGGAGGTGTGTTATTACAAGATGGCAAACTTGTTGCATACTCTTCTGAAAAATTGAGTGGGCCTAGTCTGAACTATTCTACTTATGATAAAGAATTATATGCTCTTGTTCGGACCTTAGAAACATGGCAACATTATTTATGGCCCAAAGAATTTGTTATACATTCTGATCATGAATCTTTGAAACATATTAAAAGTCAAGCAAAACTGAACTGTAGACATGCTAAATGGGTTGAATTCATCGAGACTTTCCCTTATGTCATTAAACACAAGAAGGGTAAAGAAAATGTTATTGCTGATGCATTGTCTCGCCGTTATACTATGCTTTCACAACTTGACATTAAAATATTTGGTTTGGAGACCATCAAAGATCAATATGTGCATGATGCTGAATTTGAAGATGTATTGCAGAATTGTAAGGAAGGGAGAACATGGAACAAGTTCGTCGTTAACGATGGATTTGTGTTTCGGGCTAAGAAGCTATGCATTCCAGCTAGCTCCGTTCATCTTTTATTGTTGCAGGAGGCGCATGGAGGAGGATTAATGGGACACTTTCGCGTGAAGAAGATGGAGGATATACTTGCTACACATTTCTTTTGGCCAAAGATGAGACGGGATGTTGAGCGTTTTGTTGCTCGCTGCACTACATGTCAAAAAGCTAAGTCACGACTCAATCCTCATGGTTTATATATGGCTTTGCCTGTACCTAGTGTTCCTTGGGAGGATATATCTATGGACTTTGTTTTAGGTATACCTCGAACAAAGAAGGGGAGGGATAGCATATTTGTTATCATGGACATATTCTCGAAAATTGCACACTTTATACCATGTCATAAAAGTGATGATGCTATTAATGTTGCTGATTTATTCTTTCGTGAAATTATTCGCTTGCATGGTGTGCCAAATACTATTGTTTCAGATCGTGATACTAAATTTCTTAGCCACTTTTGGAGATCTTTATGGGCTAAGTTGGGGACTAAACTGCTTTTTAGTACTACTTGTCACCCCCAAACTGATGGACAAACTGAAGTAGTCAATAGAACTTTGTATACTATGGTTAGGGCTGTTTTGAAGAATAATAAGAAAATGTGGGAAGAATGCTTGCGTCATATTGAATTTGCTTATAATTGTTCGTTGCATTCTACTACTAAGATGTGCCCTTTTGAAATTGTGTATGGCTTTCTACCTCGTGCACCTATTGATTTGTTGCCTCCTCCATCTCCGGAGAAGGTTAATTTTGATGCTAAACAACGTGCTGAATTGATCTTAAAAATGCATGAATTAACTAAGGAAAACATTGAGCGTATGAATGCTAAATATAAACTTGGTGGAGATAAGGGTAGAAAACATGTTGTGTTTGCACCTGGAGATCTTGTTTGGTTACATTTGCGTAAGGACAGATTTCCTTATTTGCACAAATCAAAGCTAATGCCACGTGCTGATGGTCCTTTTAAGGTGTTAGAGAAAATAAATGATAATGCATATAAACTTGAGCTGCCTGCAGATTTTGGGGTTAGTCCCACTTTTAACATTGCAGATTTGAAGCCTTATTTGGGTGAGGAAGATGAGCTTCCGTCGAGGACGACTTCATTTCAAGAAGGGGAGGATGATGAGGACATCAATACCATTGTTACACCCACAGCCCCTGCTACTATACATACGGGACCAATAACTAGAGCTCGTGCACGCCAATTAAATTACTAGGTACTTTCATTTCTTGGTAATGATTCTAATGTTCATGAGAATATGATGTTGCCTAAATTGGATACATTTGTTTTGATTACAAATGAAGGGCCTAGCTTGGAGAAGGATGAACATTGGAGCAAGAACAAGCATGGAGATGATGGCATGCGTGAGGGAAACAAGAACGGAGTTTCAAGTGATGATTTCAGGACTTTGAAGCCGCCGTAATGAGTGCGTGAAGGCTTGGACGAAATATACAAGATGCCACTTCACAAATTTCGTCCAGAGGCTATTATAGGTGTTGCATCACCTTATTATTGGGCCAGGCCCATATAATTTCAAAATATAAGTATAGGCTGTTTTTAGAGTCCGTATGTGTGGGGAAACAAGAGATAGGGTTGGTTTCGGACCCCTTCTGATACGGGGCTAACCCGGTGTAGGCCGATCTTTCACGATTGGAGTGGGTTCCCTCGAAGAACACGATGAACACGGGGAAGAACGGAGAGAAATCACAAGGGGGAACACTCAAGAACAAGTCCAATCACACATCCACTAGACAATCAAACACACAAGATACACAAGGTAGATGAACAACAAAGGGAAAGATACAAGGTAAAGTTCATCTCCATGAGGAGGTCTTGAAGGGGGGCCGCCCAAGAGGGGGTCTTGATGATATATCCCGCAGGATCTTCTCCTCGATGGAGGTCTTGGCCTCCATAAGGAGTAGTAGTCTCTCTCTCTCTCTCAAGAGTAGAGTGGTACAAGGAGCAAAGCTCTCTATCAAATGAGCTATCACTTTGCTAACCCTAGAATGGAGGAGGGGGAGTAGTATATATAGTCTAAGCCACGAAGGGGTAAGTGGGAAAGAGAGATACATGGGCCTCTGGCCCGTGGCTGCGCGCAGGCAGGCGCCGGATGTCCGGGCTGGGGGCCGGATGTCCGGGGCTTCGCGAGGCGCCGGATGTCCGGGGCTCGGGCCGGATGTCCGGGCTGAAGTGGCCAAACTTCGGGTGCGTTCTGTCGTCGATGCCGGATTTCCGGGGGAAGGGCCGGATGTCCGGGCTTTGGCGAGGCGCCGGATGTCCGGGGCTGGCGCCGGATGTCCGGCCGCTGATGCTGTTGGCCGTCTGTTGGTGCAGCTCCTTGGCGGCTGCACAGGCGCCGGATGTCCGGCCTCTGGCCCGGATGTCCGGCCGCTGTAGCTTCAGCAGCTCCGTCTTCTTCCGTCGTCGCTTCCAGGCTTCCCTCGCGGATGGTGTAGTTGTTCCTTAGCGCTTGCACTCCTCCTCAACATCCGTGAAGCTTCGACAATACCTATGCATGCACACGGGAGAAGTGTCAAGTAGTATACCATCCTCGAAGGGGTCAAGTGAACACGTGTAAAGGAGATGATTCACCTTTGCGTATGTGAAGTAGATGTCGCACGTGTCACTTGCCAAACGAACTCTTGACATGGTGATGTCCATAGGATGCTCCGCATCATCTCCCCTCCCTTGGGAAAGATCCGACCTCGGATCGAAAACCAAATCACCATGGGAAAGAGATGGCTTCGCCGTGTAGAAGTGGACGTTCACCAAGTACTTGTCATCTTGAAGCTCGAAATGGGCACTCTCCAATGTCGCACCGTCTTGTGATTCCTTCAAAAGGAGTAAGGACAACAAACACTTGGAAAAACAAATGTGGTTAGCGTTAGTGCAAAACCAAGCATTCAAGAGGTGATTCACCAAACAAGTGTCGTCATCATGCAAAGCATATGGTGTGACAAAGGATTGAGACATGGCATGTAAGTATATCAATCGAGCACAAGCAAAGATATCATGGGGACAAGCATGTAAATGGAGGTAGAGATGCAAATATGTGTGTCAAGAGAATAAGCATCTACCTCAAGTTCATAGCAAGCATGGGCAAAGCCTCAATGAAAGGTCTATGGTAGGCATAGGAATCATTCACAACACCTAAGAAGATGAGATGTCTAAACACATGGGTTAAGTGCAAGACAATCCAAGCATAATGTGCATAGGGTGTAGTGAACATAGTGTGGCACTCAACACAATAGAAAGAGCAATTGTTCATCATGTGTGAGGCAATCAAGTCAATCATGTGACAAGCAATGGGACATGGCATATGTGAAGTGATGACATTGTTGCAACCAAACATATGAGAGGAGCAAGTAATCCAAGAATTGGATGCAACACACAAGGCATATATATCATGATGCATGGGACGGTGAAAATGACAAGTCGAAGCAAGATCTCTAACAAGTGTGCAATCAAGTGGTCCAAGATGAACAATAAGTCTCATGGTGCAAGCAACACAAGTAGTATGATCCGCAATATCCATGCTCAAGAAAGATATCACCTTGACGGCGTGTCCTTGTGCGTCCTTCACAATGCCGAAGTACAAGCAAAGTGCGATGTAGAATCGTCGTGGTAGAAGGTGGTTCGCTCTCAAGAGCTCGAATGGTCAACTCACGTGACGTGGAAGTCGACACAAAGTCCAAGTATCCTACACATGCACACAACAAAAGAAAGAACGTATGCGCATGGTAGATAAACACATCATCCATCATGATGGTTCTCTTCTTTTGCACATAACCATTAGAAGCACAAGTGCATGAATAATATGATGCAACAATGGCTATATTCATGGCACTAGGTATATGGTGCAAAGAGGTAAGACAAGCATGCTTCACAAGAAATATGTCAAAATCTCCAAATATATGTGAGAATGCTATGGGGGCAAACTCATTATCAAGACTAAAGGCATTGTTGCACTCAATACATGTCAAATCATCTAGAATGAGAGAGGCAACACATGGAGATATATGACAAGAAGCAATAACAATCATGTGCAAAGCATGTAGATGGTTGTCATCAACCGCATGAAATGAGCAAGTATGAATCATCGGTGATGCAACAAGGCAAGCAATCATAGTAATCAAGTCGTGCAAGCTAGTAGTGCGAAGATGCAACATACTAGAGGAAATCATGGCAATCATGTCATGTGAGCAAATAATAGGCATAGGCAATGCACATGACATATCGCAAGCACGAACACAATGCAAGATCATAGTATCATCATAGGCATGGGGCACAAAGCAAACATGGCAATAACAAGTGATATCTCCACCAAGCTTGCAAATACACATACAAGTACTAGAATCAATCATCATGTGTAATGCAAAGCATGGGTCACAAATGCATGGCAAAGGCATAGGAATGAGCATATCATGCAAAGTGAACATGGCAAGATGGGCATAGAATATGTAATGGACAATAACCCATAGCCAAGTGAGGGACATGTAAAAGAAATGCGCGAAGTGTTTGCGCGAAGTGAGCGGTGGGAAAGGCAATCCATGGGATCCCAAGTCATCATTGCTCTCTAGAGCTCGTTTTGTCAACTCATGGGATTGTGAGGTTGACAAGTATTCATGGGTACCTACACAAAAGAGACACAAACCAAAGAAATTGTGTGCATGGTAAATGTACACATCATCCATCATGATGTGTATGTGCACGTGAGTGTTAGCACAAGATAAGCATCGCTCAAAGAAATTTGATGCATGGTACAAGAACATGTCATCCATCATGAAAGAATAGTTGTTATGTATAACACGATGGGGATGCAAATTGAGCATACTAGTATATGGCACAACAATATCATTATGATTCATGGGGAGCATATTGTGCACACAATTAGTGGGATCATGCAATTGATGGGATGGATCAAAATCTCCTAAAATGTATGAGGAAACTATGGGGGTCTCCTCATGAGCAAAATTGGAAACATCATATGGAGAAAATGGACAACATCCAAAACAATGCATATCCGAAGCTAGGTGGTCATGGCATGGCATATGAGATAAATGATGCAAAGGGAGCATATCAATATCATCACAAGAGAAACAAATGCCAATAACCATGGGCTTGTCATCTATGCCATAAGTGCAAATTGGGTTAATTTTAATGGCATATGCATAGTCACTACGATGAGATTGCAAATATGACATATGATTGATCTCATGCATAGCATATGACAAGTCAAGCGGGTTGTCAAACATGATGTGACCTAAAGAATTGTCACAAGAAATCCTATGTAACATGGCATCACAACTAATAGACTCCACATGGCAATCATCAAACTCATCATAAATGGGTAAATCATTGCATGGGGAAATCATACTAGCATGAAGCATGGTAATAGGTTGATCAACATCATGCAAGCAATCAATGTCAAGAATGTCCACTAGTGGGACTAGAGCATCACCTTCACCTATGTTACCTTCTTTATTCCACTCAAGTGGTGTAGGTGAGGTGGGGAAGACCAAATGGTGGTCATCTTCATCTTGATGGAACCATGTGGGGGGTGCATCATATTCCACCATGGCCATCGTCTTGTCCAAAGGAAGGACGTAGTCGTCGCGAATCGGCGCGTCATCATATATGGGACCTAGCACCAAATGAGAAGACACAATAGAGGTAGAGGTTAAGTCGTTAGAAATCGAAGTGGCCTCACTCTCTCTATGTGGTGGTTCACTCACTCCCTCAAGGTAGGTGCACTCAAAGTCACATATGGTGGAGTCACTCATCTCACTCAAGTGGTGGGGGTTGTGGCTCTCCTCACATGGGAATTGGGGCAACTCGTCATATATGGGGCTAGTGGTGAAGTCACTCTCACTCTCAATATGGTGGCAAAAGTCACTCGAGTCATCATACGTCGCCGTGGTCGAAGGGAAAATCCCATGCTCAACCATCTCATCGTTGTCACCGTGGATGAAGGCCGAAGATGGCACATCATCACTCTCCTCCATGACCGAAGGGAAAATCCGATGCTCGATCATCTCGTCATCGTCGCCGTGGATGAAGGCCGAAGATGGCACATCATCACTCTCGCCTCCTAAGATGGAAGCATCATCCTTGCTCGTCACCATGTCGCTCGCCTCCAAAGCTTGGTCCTTGAAGGTCTCCGTAGTCGTACTCGTCGCCGCACCATCTTGAAAAAGAGTCGTGGAGGACTCGGCATCATCAATGCCACAAAGAGGGATGGCGTTGAAGTCAAACTTGGGAGGATCGTCTTGGAGCTCATCGGGCTTGGACATCTTGGTGGTACTAGCCTCATGCTCGTCGTCTTTGAGTTTGGTCTTCGAGAAGTGTGCTTGGGGTGGAGAAGCCTTGGCCTTCATGAGTTCTTGTTCCGCCTTGAGAGCACCAATGTAGTTGTCGTCGAGGGACTTGTAGTTCTCGAGGAAGATAGTCTTGGAGATGTCGTTGTTCAATCCCATCATGAAGTGGAACTTCATTGACATGGGGTCGTCCACGCCGGCTCGTCGCAAGGCTTTCTTCATCTCCTTGAAGTACTCGTCGATGGACTTGGATCCTTGGATGGTGTTCTCCAATTGGCGTAGAAGTTGTTCCGTGTAGGTTGGAGGCACAAACTCTCGCCGCAAAGCTCTCTTCGTCTTGGGCCAACTCATGTCGTAGATCTCCGAAGGTGTGTGAAGCCACCATGTCGAGGCGTAGTCGTGGAAGTTTCTTGTGGCGCACTTCACTTGATCTTCGGGAGGAACTTGATGTAGCTTGAGGTAGTCGTCCATTAGGTGCTCCCACTCGAGATACTCCTCGGGTTCTTGAGTCCCATAGAAAGGAATCTCATGGTCGGTGTCGAGGTCGTAGTAGCTCGTGGAAGTCGCGGACTTGAGCTTGGGGAGCTTCTCTTGAGCGTAGTCTTGAGGTGCTTGTTGGCGAAGATGCCGTATGTCCGTAGGCGAAGATGCCTTGAAGTCGCTTGGCGAAGATGCCAAGGGAGATGGTGAAGTCGTTGAGCGGTTGTTGGTGTTGAGCTCTTGACCTTCACGTTCGTGGTGGTGATGGTGTCGATGCCGATGTGACCTTGCCGGAGATGGTAGCTCGGAGGCATGTGCTCTTGAGCGTCTTCTCGAAGATGAGGAAGATCGCTTGTAGGACTTGATGAGGGCTTTGATCTCCTCCATTTGAGCATTCATCTTGGCGTCGTTGGAGTTGTTCGTGGCATCGAACTTGTTGTTGTTGTTGTTGTAGACCGAGGGTGAAATACCTTGCCTATCCATCACAAGACTCGAGTAGAGGTGAGTAGGAAATGAGATAAACAATACCAAGTTACCTTTCCCCAAAGTTGAGGATGTATCCCGTTTCACTCAAATGTGAGATGAAAGAATAGTGGAATTGGTACCGGACTTGTTCACTCACTCCTACAAACTAAAGCTTATGGAGTATCTCGGTGAGGATAGTGGCACAAAAATTTGATGCAAAATGTTAGCAAGAGTCAATAATGTTGAAAGAGATTCACAAATTCGCAAGTGAAACAAGTAGACCAATAGCAATGAATGGCACACGGAAACGCACACAGGGATAGATAAATGGGGTCATGCAACCAAGGAATGAGCACAAAATGTGGAATCCACGGAAAACGCTCGTGTTGCACAACTCAAGAGAGACGCTAGCACGATTGCTCAATAGGCGGATACGACACTTGTGCACAACCTATAAGATGCAAAATGGATAAACTTTCTATCCCAAGTATGCTATGTATGTATGGTTCCCGGTGTTTCTCACACAATGATCCAATATGATCAAGTATGATACCATATGATATATTGTAATGCACTAAGATACTATGCTATGGCTCTTGCTTACAAGCTCTTTGTTCACTCTTTTTCTTTGCTTAAAAGCTTATTCTTTTTTTTGTATGCCCACGATGCACAAACCAAGATAGCAATTGTGTAGATGCGGGAACAAACTTGTGACACAAGATATGATATGATAGCAATGATACCAATATGATATGGTATAGTATGCAATGGAAGGTGTAATGATCACTAATGTGCACAAGTAACGTTGCCGGCAATACTCAAATGGCTAGTCTCGATAGGCAAGTGACGCAAAATGGGCTAGGGGTTATCAATGCAATTGCAAGGGGAATATACAATGGTGTCGTCGAGGTTACCGTCCGTTGCGATGATGAGAGGCGGTGTTGTCGATGTCAACCCGTTCCTAATTAGCCAAAACACCTTAGGAAACGGAAAAACCACAACTCAAAATCTCAAGGACCAAAGTCAAATGTTGGTAGCGGCAATGCGGTGGTGGTTGCGAAAGCTCAATGTGATTGCGGAAATGCAATGATGGGTTTTGGAGTACGCAATGCGGAAGTGGAGGGTAAGGTGTTGGACTATACACGGTGTCGGAGTTGGAAGCACGGTCCCTAAGTAGCCGAAACACCTTAGGAGACTCGAATCGCAACTCAAACAACCACTAAAGCTATAAGGAACAAAATTGGTTAGGTTGCGGAAGGCTATGGTGGTTTTGCGGAAGTTATGGTGGAAGCCCTAGGCAAAGATGTCAAAATGCCAATATTTAGATGGAGTCAAATGGTGATGAAACCTATCTAGATGGATGGGGGATGTCAATAGCTACTTAACGATCTAAAGAACGCGAAAATCGGACTCCGGATGTGAAAGTTATGGACAAAACAGTGAAACACGGGAGGATGAAATCTACAGGGGTCGGACATCCGGGGTTGGGTCCAGATTTCCGGGGGTCAGTGTCCAGAACCGTGAAGATTTGGTGCTCCAGGAGCCGGATGTCTGGCTCGGGGCCCGGATGTCCGGCCCGACGATTCCAGATCGGGATTTGGACTTCGAAACTCGATTTGGGGCGGAAATGGATGATTTCGGGGGCAAAATTTGATGGATTTTGTGGATGGAAAGGGGGAAAAGATGGGGGGAAAGCTAGATCCACTTGAAACCAAGCAAATCCATAGATCAAAATCAACAAAACATCATCAAACCAACAAATCACAAAAAAAATTGGGGGCTATTTTTGGTGGAGATTTTCGAATTTAGGACGAACACAAACAAAACAAGGCTAGAAAACGGTGGGAGGGACTCCAAATACGTGATCAACGTGGCTCATGATACCATATGATACGGGGCTAACCCGGTGTAGGCCGATCTTTCACGATTGGAGTGGGTTCCCTCGAAGAACATGATGAACACGGGGAAGAATGGAGAGAAATCACAAGGGGAACACTCAAGAACAAGTCCAATCACACATCCACTAGACAATCAAACACACAAGATCCACAAGATACATGAACAACAAAGGGAAAGATACAAGGTAAAGTTCATCTCCATGAGGAGGTCTTGAAGGGGGGCCGCCCAAGAGGGGGTCTTGATGATATATCCCGCAGGATCTTCTCCTAGATGGAGGTCTTGGCCTCCATAAGGAGTAGTAGTCTCTCTCTCTCTCAAGAGTAGAGTGGTACAAGGAGCAAAGCTCTCTATCAAATGAGCTATCACTTTGCTAACCCTAACTAGGAGGAGGGGGAGTAGTATATATAGTCTAAGCCACGAAGGGGTAAGTGGGAAAGAGAGATACATGGGCCTCTGGCCCGACTCTGCGCGCAGGCAGGCGCCGGATGTCCGGGCTGGGGCCCGGATGTCTGGGGCTTCGCGAGGCGCCGGATGTTCGGGGCTCGGGCCGGATGTCCGGGCTGAAGTGGCCAAACTTCGGGTGTGTTCTGTCGTCGATGCCGGATTTCCGGGGGAAGGGCCGGATGTCCGGGCTTTGGCGAGGCGCCGGATGTCCGGGGCTGGCATCGGATGTCCGGCCGCTGATGCTGTTGGCCGTCTGTTGGTGCAGCTCCTTGGCAGCTGCACAGGCACCGGATGCCCGGCCTCTGGCCCGGATGTCCGGCCGCTATAGCTTCAGCAGCTCTGTCTTCTTCCGTCGTCGCTTCCAGGCTTCCCTCGCGGATGGTGTAGTTGTTCCTTGGCTCTTGCACTCCTCAACATCCGTGAAGTTCCGACAATACCTATGCATGCACACGGGAGAAGTGTCAAGTAGTATACCATCCTCGAAGGGGTCAAGTGAGCACGTGTAAAGGAGATGATTCACCTTTGTGTATGTGAAGTAGATGTCGCACGTGTCACTCGCCAAACGGACTCTTGACATGGTGATGTCCATAGGATGCTCTGCATCACCTTCCCCAAAGGGCCACGAGATCTCACCCTCTTCCTCCATATATATAGCCCTTAGGGCATCGTTTAGACTTTGGGTTTTGTTTAGATTAAAAGTTTGCCATAGCTGCAACTTCGCGTACTTTGTTTGTGTTCAACGACCAGACCAAGACGTCACAGAACCCCACCTTGATCAATAAAGCTTTCCATATTCACAATATCCTGATTGCAATATTAGTTTCTTACTTGTTCTTCGTTTGCTTGTAGGAAATAGACCCTCGTGGTCAGGTTGATAATGCTCCGGTGTGGTCAATAACCTCTCGGAGTGGGTTTTGCGATTGCTAAGGCGCGACATCCTCATACGTTCGTAGTCGGATCATCAAAGTCTACTCCATCAAAAACGACAGCCACGATCTCATCGAAAGACGGGACACCTTTGCGTCTATCACCCGTGGTGCTCATTTTATAAAGTCCCCCCTCGCGAACCTTGTAGGCTTTAGATTGCCTTATGACTGGACGTGCGTCAGAGGTTGCGAGGGAGCTCTTTTCGGAGCAGGTACGCGAGGACCGGCTCGGTCCATGGTGTGATTACTGCCATGACTTCATGTGTGATGCAGTTTCCTAGACCGTTGAGTCGCCTATTATGCCCTCATAGTCTTCGGGCGGGGCGTGATGCCTGACGTTGCTTGACCCTGACGTCCCTTTGTCATTGAACTAGACTACGGATGGCTTGAAAAGCCGCTCGAGGAAGGTGTTTTCCGGGACCTTATCCCACTTAGTGCCCATCGGGTGAGGACGTCTGCGGCCTGGTTGCTGTCGTGGGGTATGTGATGGAATTCTAGCCCCTAGAACCTGGCCGGGATCTTTATTATAGTGTTCCAGTAAGCTGTCATCTTCGGATCTTTGGCGTCGAAATCGCCGTTGACTTGCGAGATGGCGAGGTTGGAATCACCTCGGACTTCTAGGCATTTAACACCTATGGAGACTGCTATCTGGAGTACGTGTAAGAGGGCTTCGTATTCTTCCGCATTGTTGGAGTCTGTGTACATGATTTGTAGCACATACCGAATATTGTCTCCTGTGGGCGATGTGAGCATGACGCTAGCCCCTAGGCGGGTGAGCATTTTAGAAATCGTCGAAATACATGGTCCAATGTGAGTAGGTGTTGTATTCCCGTGGGAGCTCAGCCTCCATCCATTGGCCAGAGAATCTACCAGCACCTGGAATTTAAAGGCCCGGTGTGGTCGATCAACGATTTTGTAAGGTAGGAGCTCTATGGCCCACTTGGCTATACACCCTGTTGCATCCCTATTATTTATTATGTTACTTAACGGGACGTCAGATGCAACGGTCACTGATACGTCCATTTTGTATCATGTTTTCTTACTGTTATTTATAATGTTTTTATCCATAATAATGCTTTTTGGAGTAATTCTAATGCCTTTTCTCTCATAATATGCAAGGTATAGACAAAGAGGGAGAATTTCGGCAGCTGGAAATCTGGACCTAGAAAAGCTACGTCAGGCTACCTATTCTGCACAACTCCAAACAAGCTGAAACTTCACGGAGATTTTTTAAGGAATATTTAAGAATTATTGGAGCAAATAACTACCAGAGGGGGCCCACCAGGTGGGCACAACCCACCTGGGCGCACCATGGAGCCCATGAGCGCCCTGGTGGGTTGTGATCACCCAGGCCCACCTCCGGTGCCCATCTTCTGGTATATAGGTCATTTTGACCTAGAAAAAATAAGGAGAGGACTTTCGGGATGGAGCGCCGCCGCCTCGAGGCGGAGCTTGGGCAGGAGCACTTTTGTCCTTCGGCGGAGCGATTCCACCGGGGGAACTTCCCTCCTGGAGGGGGAAATCATCATCATCATCATCACCAACAACTCCCATCTTGGGGAGGGAAATCTCCATCAACAACTTCAACAGCACCATCTCATCTCAAACCCTCGTTCGTCTCTTGTGTTCAATCTAGATTACCGGAACTATAGATTGGTGCTTGTGGGTGACTAGTAGTGTTGATTACATCTTGTAGTTGATTACTATATGGTTTATTTGGTGGAAGATTATATGTTCAGATCCAATATGCTATTTAATACCCCTCTGATGTTGAGCATGATTATTATTTGTGAGTAGTTAATTTTGTTCTTGAGGTCACGGGAGAAATCATGTGAACTTGATATGTGTTTGATATTTTGATAGTATGTATGTTGTGATTCCCTTAGTGTTGTCATGTGAACGTTGACTAGATGACACTTCAATATATTTGGGCCTAAGGGAATGCATTGTGGAGTAGCAATTAGATGATGGGTTGCGAGAGTGATAGAAGCTTAAACCCCAGTTTATGCGCTATTCCATAAGGGACCGATTGGATTCAAAAGTTTAATGCTATGGTTATAATTTATTCTTAATACTTTTCTCGTAGTTGTGGATGCTTGCGGGACGGTTAATCATAAGTAGGAGGCTTGTTCAAGTAAGAACAACACCTAAGCACCGGTCCACCCACATATCAAATTATCAAAGTACCGAACACGAGTTAAACCAACATGATGAAAGTGACTAGATGAAAATCCCGTGTACCCTCAAGAACACTTTGCTTATCATAAGAGACTGTTTTGGCCTGTCCTTTGCCTCAAAAGGATTCAGCTACCTTACTGCATTTTTCTTACTATTATCGTTACTTGCTCGTTACAAATTATCTTGTTATCAAACTACTCCGCTACTTACAATTTCAGCACTTGCAGACATTACCTTGCTGAAAACCACTTGTCATTTCCTTCTGCTCCTCATTGGGTTCGACACTCTTACTTATCGAAAAGAGCTACAATTGATCCCCTATACTTGTGGGTCATCAGTCACCAAACACTCTTGTAAGTAGTGCCGAAGTTTTCGCATTGCCATAAAGACGGCGTAGGCTATGTTCTGGTAGTGAGGGTATCGTGACTTGTGAGGGGTTAAGACCTCAAAGACATAGTAGACGGGTCTCTGGACCTGGAATTTGTAGCCCTCCATGTCTTGTTCGACCACAAGAACTGCGCTCACCACCTAATTTGTGGCCGAGATATACAATATCATCGGTTCACATTCACCTGGTGCTGCCATGATGGGGTTGGTTGCCAGGAGGGCTTTATTGTCTTCCAAGGCTGTCGCGGTCTCCTCGGTCCATTTGATGTTTTTGCCTGTTTTAACAGCTTCTACAAGGGTAGGGCCTTTCCGCCAAGTCATGATATGAAGCGGCTCAAGGCCGCCACACAACCCACTTACTTTTGTACATGCTTGAGCTCTGTTGGTACCTCCAAACGGTCCAAACTCGAATTTTGGCCGGATTGGCCTCAATTCCTCGGCTAGATATGATGAAGGCGAGGAGTTTGCCGGCCAAGACTCAGAAGACACATTTCTCGGGATTGAGTTTGATTTGATATTCCCATAGACTAGCGAATGTATCCTGAAGGTTGTCCACCAATTGTTCGACGTGTTTGCTTTTGACAAGCACATCGTCGACCTAGGCCTCGACAGTTTTCTCGATGTGTTTTCCAAGCATGTTTGAATCATGTGTTGGTATGTGGCACCGACATTATTTAGTACGAAGGGCATCATGTTGAAGAAAAACGACCTGTAGGGTGTGATGAAAGTAGTAGCTGCCTGGTCAAATTCATGCATCTTTATTTGATGATATCCCGAATAGGCATCGAGGAAGCATAAGACATGCTGGCCTGCCATGGCATCTACCATCTGATCAATGCATGGTAGGGGAAGGGGTCTTTGGGGCAGGCTTTATTGAGGTCTTTGTAATCGACGCACAACCGCCAGGACCTATCCTTCTTTGGTACCATGACCAAATTAGCGAGCCAATCGGGGTGTTTTATATCTTGGACGAACGGCCTCCAGTAGTTTAGCTAGATCCTCGCCCATTGCTTGACGCTTGGGCTCAGAAAAACATCTAAGCGTTTGCTTGACTGGCTTACAGCCTTTTAGTATGTTCAAGCTGTGTTCTACGAGCCTGCGGGGTATCCCCGGCATGTCGGAAGGGTGCCAAGAGAATATGTCCTAATATTTCCTAAGGAAAGTGTGCAAGGCCTCTGTGATTTTTGGGTCCAGGTTTGCCCCTATGGACGCCGTTTTAGCGGGGTCCATTGGGTGCACCTAAAATTTTACTATTTTATCGGTTGGTTTGAATGAAGTGGACTTCAGTCGCTTGTCGAGGATGACGTCGCGGTTAGTTCTTCAGCCGCTAAGGCTTCGGATAGGGTCTCGAGGGCGAGCGATGTTGTCTTGTTCTTGGCTTTAAGTGCTCTGTCGGGGTCACTTGAGATGTTGATAATCCAGTTTGGCTAGGCATTTTAAGCTTCATGTAGCCGTCATGCAGTACCGACTGGAATTTAGAGAAGGCGTCCCATCTGAGTATAGCACAACATCCGCTCTTGAAAGGCGCATATGGAAGGTGATCTCCTTGGAGTAATTATCTGGCGTTCCAAAGACCACGTCCATGGTTATTTTTCCACTGCAGCGTGCTTCTCGCCCAAGGACTATACTTTAAATGTGATGCAACTCTGTTCTATGCGCAATTTATCAATGTGCATCTTATCCAGAGTATCTGCATATATTAGATTTAGGCAACTGCCTCTGTCCATAAGGACCTTCTGAAGTCGGCAGCTGCCTACAATTGGGTTGAGGACCAGAGCGGCAGGGCACTTGTTCGGGGTTGACTTCGGCCAATCGTTATGGTCGAAGGTGATCAGCGTGTCTATCCATGCACCTCGAGCCGGTACTTGTCGAACGAAATTGATTTCCAGCAGGGCCCATATGCGCTCGTTATTGGACGCGAAGGTTTCATAGATCATCAAGACCTCGTCCTCGTTTGAGGTTTGTTCAGCGTGGCGGGGAGTACTCGTCAGGACGTCGAGCCCCCCTTTTTCTACTTGTCTCAACACCCAACAGTCGTGAAGGCTTTGGGTTGGGCAAGAATTAATTATGATAGCGTGGAATGGACATGGCTTGTCCAGAAAGCCGTCCAAGGTCGTCCCGGGGGGACCGGAGGATTTCTTCTTCTTCCGAGGTCGATCACCTGGAGTGTTCCGTCTCCGAGACCCATGTCGAGGTGCTGATCCTGGACATCCTAGGTAATCCTCATAGATTGAATCCATATTTTCCTCTATGATCCAGGCGTCTTCAATGGCACAAAACCGAGATACCAGCTCGGATAATTTCGGGAGAGTTTGAATGCAGCAACGAGCTAGGGCATTCAAGACGCCCTTATCCTTGCAACCATGCTGGAAAGAAGAGATTATATCAGAGTCCAGGTAATCCAATATCTTGTCTTTGACAGACAGGAATCTAGTGCAGTATTCCGTCATCGATTCGTCGGGGATTTTCTGCACCTAGGCCAGATCCTAGATGTCAGGCGGACCAGAGTTATCGGGGCGATACTCCGCGTGGGAGATTAGCGGAAGAGTTCTAACCTCTAAGGATCGTATGTTCGAGACCCTGTTCTCCTCGTACGGATTTGTGGTTGATAACCCACAAGTATAGGGGATCGCAACAGTTTTCGAGGGTAGAGTATTCAACCCAAATTTATAGATTCTACACAAGGGGAGCCAAAGAATATTTGCAAGTATTAGCAGTTGAGTTTTCAATTCAACCACACGTGGAGACTGAATATCTGCAGCAGAGTGATCAGTAGCACAGTTGTATGGTAATTTCATAGTAGTAGTAACGATAACAATGGTAACGGTAACAACAGTAGCAATAGTTTTGTAGTAGTTGTAACAGTAGGAACAACAGTAGTAGTAATACTAACTTGGCAAGAACAATATGTGAAAAGCTCGTAGGCATTGGATCGGTGATAACGTTGGATAATATTCATCATATAATAGTCATAACCTAGGGCGACACAGAACTAGCTCCAATTCATCAATGTAATGTAGGCATGTATTTCATATATAGTCATACGTGCTTATGGAAAAGAACTTGAATGACATCTTTTGTCCTACCCTCCCGTGGCAGCGGGGTCCATAAGGAAACTAAGGGATATTAAGGCCTCCTTTTAATAGAGAAACAGATCAAAGCATTAACACATAGTGAATACATGAACTCCTCAAACTATGGTAATCACCGGAAAGAATCCCAATTATTATCACCTTTGGGTATGTGGATCTTAACACGTAGCAGGTGCATACAACATGCAAGATCGGATCAAGAACACAAATTTATTCATGAAAACATAAAGGGTTCAGATCTGAAATCATGGCACCCGGGGCCTAGTGACAAGCATTAAGCATAGCAAAGTCATATCAACATCAATCTCAGAACATAGTGGTTACTAGGGATCAAGCTCTATCAAAACTAACTCGATTACATGATAAATCTCATCCAACCCATCACCTTCCAGCAAGCCTAAGAAGAAATTACGCACTCCTTCGATGAGCATCATGAAATTGGTGATGGAGGATGGTTGATGATGACGAAGACGGAAGATCCCCCTCTCCGGAGCCCCGAATAGACTCCAGACCTGGCCTCCCGATGAAGAATAGGAGGTGGCGACGGCTCTGTATCGTAAAATGCAATGAAACTTCCTCTCTTATTTTTCAGAAAATAGGAATTTATAGTGCTGAGATTAGGGTCAGCGGAGCCACGTGGGCCCCATAACACACCAGGGCGCGCCTAGGGGCGTCCTGGTGCCTTATGGGCACAGGGTGGCTCCGCACCAGTGGATCTTGGGTCCAGTATGTTTTATTTATTCCATAAAAATCTCCAAAAAGTTTCGTCCAATTCTGGGAACTTTTATTTTTTGCACAAAAACAACACCATGACAGTTCTGCTGAAAATAGCGTCAGTTAGTGTTTGTTTCATTCGAATCATGCAAATTAGAGTCCTTTAAACAAGAGAATTTTTTTTGGAAAAGTAGATACGACGGAGACATATCAGTGGTTGTCGGGTAGGCCGAACTAGCTCGGAGACCGGCCTCATCGGCTGTCTCCAGCAGGCCTCCGTCCGTCTCAATTTCCAGGAAGTATCTCGGCCCCTTGTCGTTGGGGAATTCTTAGCAGGGACCAAAGAAGGGTCATATTTCACCTCGGCTTTACGTGGAGGCGTTTTTGTGACCGAAGCTTCGGGCACACGAGCAAGCCCTTCCAGTTCGAGGCTGTTGACTGACAATCCCATCGATCTCTGTGTTGATTACACAACAGAACTCTCAATGAAAGCACCAGTGTCGGTGTCAAAATCGGCAGACGTCGGGGTAGGGGGTTCCGAGCTGTGGATCTCAGATCGAGGGTAACAGGAACGAAGGAGGCGATGTTTACCCACGTTTGGGCCTGTTGATAGAGGTGAAATCCTACGTCCTGCTCTTGTTTATATTGATGAAGATGTATCAAGTACATAGTTGATCTACCTCGAGATCGTAATGTGTAGTCTAACTCTAGGGCCAGGTGAATAATTTTGTGTTGATGTCCCCTCTACAGGCTAAACCCTATGGCTTATACAAACACCAGGAAGGGTACCTGATAACCCACAAGTATAGGGGATTGCTACCTCTTGAGCATGCGTTGGTTTTCCTTTGAAGAGTAAAGGGTGATGCAGCAAAGCAGCGTAAGTATTTCCCTCAGTTTTGAGAACCAAGGTATCAATCCAGTAGGAGGTTACGCACAAGTCGCCTCGTACCTACACAAACAAATAAGAACCTTGCAACCAACGCGATAAAGGGGTTGTCAATCCCTTCACGGCCACTTGCAAAAGTGAGATCTGATAGAGATAATAAGATAAATATTTTTGGTATTTTTATGACATAGATTGGAAAGTAAAGGTTGCAAAATAAAAGATGGAAGGAATAGTAAATTGATAGGAAAATAATATGATGAAAGATAGACCCGGGGGCCATAGGTTTCACTGGTGGCTTCTCTCAAGATAGCATAATTTACGGTGGGTGAATGAATTACTGTCGAGCAATTGATAGAAAAGCGCATAGTTATGAGAATATCTAGGCATGATCATGTATATAGGCATCACGTCCGCGACAAGTAGACCGAAACGATTCTGCATCTACTATTATTACTCCACACATCGACCGCTATCCAGCATGCATCTAGAGTATTAAGTTCATAAGAACAGAGTAATGCATTAGGCAAGATGACATGATGTAGAGGGATAAACTCAAGCAATATGATATAAACCCCATCTTTTTATCCTCGATGGCAAAAATACAATACGTGCCTTGCTGCCCCTGCTGTCACTGGGAAAGGACACCGCAAGATTGAACCCAAAGCTAAGCACTTCTCCCATTGCAAGAAAGATCAATCTAGTAGGCCAAACCAAACTGATAATTCGAAGAGACTTGCAAAGATAATTAAATCATGCATAAAAGAATTCAGAGAAGATTCAAATATTGTTCATAGATAATCTTGATCATAAACCCACAATTCATCGGATCTCGACAAACACACCTAAAAAAGAATTACATCGAATAGATCTCCACGAAGATCGAGGTGAACTTTGTATTGAGGTCCAAAGAGAGAGAAGAAGCCATCTAGCTAATAACTATGGACCCGAAGGTCTGTGGTAAACTACTCACACATCATCGGAGAGGCTATAGTGTTGATGTAGATGCCCTCCGTGATCGATTCCCCCTCCGGCCGAGCGCCGGAAAAGGCTCCAAGATGGGATCTCACGGGTACAGAAGGTTGCGGCGGTGGAAATAGTGTTTTGTGGTGCTCTCGGATGTTTTCAGGGTATATGAGTATATATAGGCGAAAGAAGTAGGTCGGTGGAGCTATGAGGGGCCCACGAGGGTGGAGGGTGAGCCTACCCCCCTGGGCGCGCCCTCCTACCTCGTGGCTGAGGGAGTCCTAGACTAAGGGGTTCTCGGGCGTCCGGCCTGTTACTCATTGGGCCGGACTGATGGGCAGTGAAGACTGAAGACCATACCCGTGTCCGGATTGGACTCTACTTGGCGTGGAAGGCAAGCTAGGCGACCGATTATGGAGATTCCCTCTTATGTAACTGACCTTGTGTAACCCTAGATCTCTCCAGTGTCTATATAAACCGGAGAGCATAGTCCGGATAGGACAGATTCATTACCATATACTCATAGGCTAGACTTCTAGGGTTTAGCCATTACGATCTCGTGGTAGATCAACTCTTGTAACACTCATATTCATCAAGATCAATCAAGCAGGAAGTAGGGTATTACCTCCATAGAGAGGGCCCGAACCTGGGTAAACATCGTGTCCCCCGTCTCCTGTTACCATCGATCCTAGATGCACAGTTCGGGACCCCCTACCCAAGATCCGTCGGTTTGGACACCGACATTGGTGCTTTCATTGAGAGTTCCACTGTGCCGTCGACGAAAGGATTCGATGGCCCCTTCGATCGTCAGTAATGACGCCGTCCAGGGAGAAACCTTCCTCCCCAGACAAACCTTTGTGTTCGGTGACTTCGTGCTGCGGGCCAACTCGCTTGGCCGTCTAGAGCAGATCGTTAGCTATGCCCCTGGCCACCAGGTCAGGTTTGGAAGCTTGAACTACGTCATGGATATCCGTGGAGACTTGATCTTCAATGGATTCGAGACCGCGGCAGTTGCTTCCCCGTGCACCGAGGAACATGACTTAAATCTGTCATCGGAGCACACCCAGGAGATGGATCATGTTGCTGCAACGGCCCCGGTACCGAAGCAGATCATCCCCTCCGAGGCCATAAAGTCCGCGGCGTCGAAGCCGCACACGGACTCGACACCCTGCAATGCTGGCGCCAATGGAACTCTGGACTCGTATCCGGCCATACGTTCCGGACCAGATGCACCTGCGGACACCAAGCTGGATCGGTTATCGATTTTCAAATTTAGCGCCGCAGATATCTTCCAGCATTCGCCTCTGGGTGACGTACTAAACTATTTGAAGAAATTATCCTTGGTGGAGGACTCACAGCCAAACTATGTCCGGTTCGAGCTAGAGACGGACGATGAGGAATTTTGCTTCCCACCCGCCACCCACTTCATAGCCACCGTCGATGACTTAACCGACATGCTTGACTATGGCTCCGAAGACATCGACGGCATGGACGACGATGCCGACAGGGAGCAAGGCCAAGACCCGCCATTCACTGGACGTTGGACAGCCACTTCTTCGTACTATGTGTACATGGTTGATACACCTAAAGTATCTGGCGATGATAAAGAAGAGCCGGATAAGAACAAACCCTTGGAGACGCCGACACCCCAAGCGTCGGCACCCCAAGCGCCGTTCTAAGCCTCGTCGCTCAACGGATGGCAACACTGGCACCGGAGAAAATAGTACTCCGGGCGACGCCGAAAACAACAAAGACCCTGTCGGAGGTGCATCCAAACAGGAGGAAAACGGCAACGGGCAAGATAACCCTGATGAACAGGCCATAGAAGACGACTCGAAGGACGATAGTTACCATACGCCCTCCGAGGAGGAGACAAGCCTCGGCAACGACGAATTCATCGTGCCTGAGGATCTTCTCGAGCAGGAGCGCTTCAAGCTACAACTCATAGCCACTGCAAAGAGCCTGAAAAAGAAACAGCAGCACCTTCAAGCCGAAAAAGATCTACTCGTTGACAGATGGACTAACGTCCTGACAGCTGAAGAACACGGCCTCAAGCGCCCAGCCAAGAGCTACCCAAAATGCAGATTGCTACCTCAGTTCGATGAGGAGGCACCAGATCCCATACCTCCCTCGCGCAATGCGGACCAACCACCACGTGGTCGGGATAGAGCGACGGACCGGCCACCCCGTGGTCGGGATAAAGCGGCAATCCAGGCCGAACAGCAGCCCGCCCCACCGCCTCGCAAGAACAGGGACAAACCAGCTCGGGACAATATGTACAACCTTCGGCAGGCCCTGAACAGTAAAGCAGGACATAAAAGATCGATCTACGGATCGCGTGGACGTGCCTCGAGGCACGATGACGGCTACCTATTAGGACGTAACAAACCCAACCACGCCCAGGCTGAATACCCCAAACGGACTCCATCAGAGCTACGCCGCGATGCAGCCCGGTATAGAGGCGCCGCACACCCTCTCTGCTTCACGGATGAAGTACTGGATCACGAATTCCCCGAGGGGTTCAAGCCCGTCAATATGGAATCATACGACGGCACAACCGATCCCGCAGTATGGATCGAGGACTTTATCCTCCATATCCACATGGCTCGAGGAGATGATCTCCACGCCATTAAATACCTCCCACTAAAGCTCAAAGGGCCAGCTCGGCACTGGCTTAATAGTCTGCCTGAAAATTCCATCGGCAACTGGGAGGACTTGGAAGAGGCTTTCCTCGACAACTTCCAAGGAACCTATGTCCGGCCACCAGACGCCGATGACTTAAGCCACATAATTCAACAACCCAGAGAGTCCGCCAGAAAATTCTGGACTAGGTTCCTAACCAAAAAGAACCAGATCGTCGACTGTCTGGAGGCCGAAGCACTAGCGGCATTCAAGCATAGCATCTGGGACGAATGGCTCGCCCGCCACCTCGGCCAAGAAAAACCGAGGTCCATGGCAGCCCTTACCGCACTTATGACCCGCTTTTGCGCGGGAGAAGATAGCTGGCTGGCTCGCAGTACAAACACGGCCAACGAAACAAGCCCCTCCGAGGCCAAGAACAGCACCGGCAAGCTCTGACGCAATAGAAGCAAACGCCGAAGCAACGACGATAACACCGATGACACAACAGTTCATGCCGGATTCAGTGGCTCCAAGTCCGGCCAGCGAAAAAAGCCCTATAAAAGGAGCAACGAAAAAACATCTAGCTTGGACCGCATACTTGATCGTCCTTGCCAAATTCATGGCACCCCAGACAAACCGGCCAACCATACCAATAGAGATTGCCGGGTCTTTAAACAAGCTAGCAAAGCAAATAGCAAAAGCAAAGAAGGGGAATCACAGAGCGAGAATGATGACGAAGAGCCCCGGCAGCCAAACACCGGGGGCAAAAGAAATTTCCCCCTCAAGTCAAAACGGTGAACATGATATACATTACACATATCCCTAAAAGGGAGCGCAAGCGCGCACTCAGGGATGTCTACGCGGTAGAGCCAGTCGCCCTAAAATTCAATCCGTGGTCGTCTTTCCCGATCACCTTCGATCGACGAGACCACCCAACTAGTATCCGCCACGGCGGTTCAGCCGCACTAGTTCTTGACCCAATTATTGACGAGTTCCACCTAACTCGAGTCCTGATGGACGGTGGTAGCAGCCTCAACCGGCTCTATCAAGACACAGTGTGGAAGATGGGAATTGACCCTCACGAATCAAACCAACAAAGACCACCTTTAAAGGAGTCATTCCAGGCATAGAGGCCCGCTGTACGGGCTCAATAACGCTGGAAGTAGTATTCAGTTCTCCGGATAACTTCTGAAGCGAAGAACCAATCTTCGATATCGTCCCATTCCGCAGCGGCTATCACGCACTCCTCGGACGAACTGCATTCGCTAGATTCAACGCGGTGCCGCATTATGCTTATCTCAAGCTGAAGATGCCTGGTCCACGTGGCGTCATTACGGTAAATGGAAATACAAAACGCTCCCTCCGTACAGAGGAGCACACCGCCGCCCTAGCAGCAGAAGTACAGAGTGGCCTTCTCAAGCAGCACTATAATCCGGCTGCCGAGCCCCTGGACATCATTAAGAGGGTCCGGACTACACTGCAGCAGGACAACTCAGCTCGTCACAAGCCAAACTAGCAATTTGGCCTCCACCCCAGCCCTGACGAGGCAATGGTGTTAGTACCACACACATTTAAACTACGCACTCGACACCCCATGGGTACGGACGGAGGCTCAACGCGCTCGTGATCCACAGTACGGCTTGATAGACCCTGGGATTCGCACGCCCCTGCTTTTTCTTTCTACGGGTTTTTCTTCTCTTTTTCAAGGTCTATATGGACGACCCGCTTGCAGAACACACCAAGGAGGCAACGAGCTCTGGCGTACAAGGGAACCCTCAGTTGGTTTCTAATAAACGATTACCATACTTGTTTTACATACCCGCATGCAGCTCGCCCTTGGTTACGGCATTTTCAATAGCCTTGCTTGCTTATCGCATTACATGTACAAAGTATGCCTGGACGTACTGATTACATCACAACGATGAATAAACGATGGCGTCAGCCCATTACTTCATTTTTTCTGGTTTCCTCACCTCAGTATCTATTATTCATTGCACACGTACATCATGATACGTACTAATCCGCCAGGGGCTTAATTACACCCCGCATCACGGCAATAAAAGTCCGAACACTTTTACAGTACAGTTCGACACCCCAAACTTATAGCATTATATGCATCGGCTCTGAATCATGTATTTGGTCAATAGTTGGGTTGCCCGGCTCCTGTGCTTACTACCTTATGTTCCACTATATCGGCTAGGGTAGTAAAGGGAGAACTACTGCGATTGTGTCCCGGTTCTTCCGGACGAGCAGCTCAGTAGAGAAAGCCGAAAACTGACTGTCATGATGCGGCGAGAGCCGGTCAGCTGTTCAAGAGGTCCCAAATCATTAGAGATTTTCCCGCTTCTTGCGAAGAATCGGTTTCCCCGATTAGTCATGTATAGCGCCCCTAATTCGGCCTTCCGAATACCAGGGGCTTCGCCAACTTTATCAATTGTCAAACTCCTATGGCTAAGTGGGGGCGGTAAAGGCCGCATAGTCTGATTGCCTTGTTCGTCGTGCTAAACACCTCCTTTAAGGACCAGAATGTGGAGTAAAGAGTGTTTAGGTTTATCCCGAACACCCCCGTACTATCTACGTGGGGGTAGAAACCGATGACTGGTCATCCCTCGGATTTAATAAACGGCCGCACAGGAGGTAAAATTTAAAATCATAAACATTATACTACATAACATCTTTGTTCCATATTACAGGGCAAGATAATACACATGTTCTTATGGGAATATAATATCCTTCGAACATTGCTCCGTAGCAAGGCGGGATTCCTCCAGGACACCATCAAAATAATGCTCGGGTCGACGATGCTCCTTTCCCTCCGGCGGTCCCTCGTCATCAGCTTCTTGGCATCAAGCTTTGCCCAATGCGTCTTGACGCGAGCAAAAGCCATACGCGCACCTTCAATGCAGACCGACCGCTTCACGGCTTCGAGCCGCGGACAGGCACTCACAAGCCGCTGCACTAGTCTGAAATAGCTGCCAGGTGTACGATCGGCAGGCCACAGCCGGACTATCAGGTCCTTCAAGGCCAGTTCGGCCAACCTGTGCAGCTCGACCAGCTGCTTTAGCTGGTCGCTGAAGGTCACCGGATGTTTGGATCCCAGATATTGGGACCAGAACAGCTTCTCCGTAGACATCCCTTCTTTGGCTCTATAATGCTTGGCCGCATCCGACACACTGTGCAGCAGACCTGCAAATGCCCCTGGAAAACCAAAATTCAGGACAAGTACAAGGGACGTTTTCTCTACATATTCTCTCGGCATGGTGAAAGACTCACCCGCCGCAATTTTCTGGGCAATTTGAATCTCCTGGAGGGCGCTCTGGGCCTCGGCTCGTGCATCCTGCGCGCTCTGGCGAGCCTTCGCCAATTCGAACTCCTGCGCCTTAAAATCACGCTCCAAGGACTCAAACTTCTCTATCGCGCAATGGAGCTGTTGCTGCGTCTCGCCAACCCGGGCCTCGTGCTTCTCGCGCAACGCGCGTTCCTTGGCCACTGTGTCCTCGGCCTCGGCTAGCACCTTCTTAAGGGTTTCCACCTCGGTCGTGCCCCCTAATAAAGTTTATGACACTTTCAGTCCGGTCGGACTATTCATTTTTTCGCAATGTACCCATGGGTTACTGCATACCTTGGCTATCCTCCAACTGCTTCTTCACGCGGCCGAGCTCCTCCTCGGCCCGCTCCAATTTCTGCTTCAGTCCGGAGACCTCCGCAGCATGAGCAGTGGCATCCTGCAGTGATACCTGCTTATTCACATAGACAACTCATGTTAGACTCCTGCAATTTTTTGATCCTCTGTTAGGCTTTTCTTCTCGAACACCAAATAGAGAATTAGGGGCTACTATCTATACGGTGATATTTTTCCTATAATCACATTACTTACCTCAAAGCCTGTTAGAAGGCTAGTGCAGGCTTCGGTCAGTCCACTTTTAGCAAACTGAACCTTCTCTATTACCGTGTCCATAAGGACACGATGTTCATCCACGATAGAGGCGCCTCGCAGCGCCTCCAGCAGATTATCCGGTGCCTCTGGTTGGACAGAGGTCACCGGTGGAACATGCACGCTCCCTCCTTGGGGGGAATGCCGTTCGCTGGACCCCGGAGTGGTATAATTTTCGGAATGGTATCCGGCTGAGGTCCGAAGGGAACTCGGACCCCGTCACCAGTTTCCGTGGGGCCTTTTTCCCCCGTGTGTCCGGCGTCCGAGGGATCATCCTGGGGCGTCACCCCGATGACCTCCGGAACCTCCCCCCGGCCTGGGAAGGCCTTTTTGGACACCACCTCGTCATCACCCCTGGGTGAGACGGAATGAACAGGTGGAGGAGACATGCTAGCCATCTCCTCTGTGTCCAGCGAATCCTCTGTCGAGGATCGTGGGGAGTCACCGCACGCCGGACTGCAATGACAAAAGTTTACAATGTGTCAATATTACAAACCAGGAAGGCTAGACTTTTGCGAATTCTGGTACTTACGAAGCGGCCTGAGGCTTGGTCCGGCGAGGTCGTTCCGGACTGCTATCGACGTCCCACGCGGAGTTATCCACGAGGGAGCCTTTAACCCTTTTAGGCGCTTCCGCCTCCAGGCTCGTGGGGGCCGCTCTCTTCTTCCTCCCCGCTTCAGGTGGGGAGTCGTTTTCTTCTTCCTCTTCATCGCTGTCGTCAGCAGACGAAGAGGAAGTCTTGCTTTCGGACGTCTCATCCGGAGTGCTTCTCCGGCGAAGGTCCTTTTGGGCCCCTTGGGCCGCCTTCTTAGCCATCTTCTCCGGCACCTCATAAGGCGCGGGGAACAGCATCTTCTCCAATAATGGAAATCCCTGGTCCTCGGGTAGCGGAGCCGGATAGTTAATCTTCTCGGCCAACTTAATCCAGGCCTGAAAATAGAGGAAGGAAGCTTAAGTTTTCCCTCAAAGTATGCTAGTAGGGGGTACTCCTTGAAAACATTAAAGGAACTGACCGGATTGGGCTGACGCTTTAAGCTAAGCCCGCGGTCTTCGGTAGTAGGCGGTGGCGTCTCGCCGGCCTTGAAGAGCACCTTCCAGATTTCTTCGTGCGTTGTGTCGAAGAGCCCCAGTAGCGTCTGGTGCTTGGCCGGCTCGAACTCCCACAAACTATAAGTTCGGCGTTGGCACAGAAGGACCCGGCGAACAAGCATAACCTGGACTACGGTGACAAGCTTGATCTTATTCTCTATCATGTTCTGGATGCACGTCTGGAGCCCTGTCAGCTCGGCTAAGGGACCCTAGGTTAGGCCCCGCTCTTGCCAAGAAGTGAGCCGCATCGGGACTCCAGATCGGAATTCGGGGGCCGCCACCCAGTTGGCGTCGCGCGGCTCGGTGATATAAAACCACCCCAATTGCCACCCCTTCACCGTCTCCGCGAACGAGCCTTCGGGCCAGGTGACGTTGGGAATCTTGCCTACCATGGCGCCTCCGCACTCTGCTTGTTGACCGCGCACTACCTTCGGCCTCACATTGAAGGTCTTCAGCCACAGGCCGAATTGAGGCGGGATGCGGAGAAAAGCCTCACAAACGACAATAAACGCCGAAATATTGAGGATTTAGTTGGGGGCTAGGTCATGAAAATCCAGCCCATAGTAAAACATCAACCCGCGGATGAATGGGTGAAGGGGGAACCCAAGCCCGCGGACGAAGTGTGTAAGAAACACAACCCTCTCGTGGGGCTCGGGAGTGGGGACGATCTGTCCCTTGGCCAGGAGTCGATGGGCGATCTCTTTGGCCAGATATCCGGCCTCCCGGAGCTCCTTGATATCCTTCTTTACAGAAGAGGCCATCTACTTACCTCCAGCTCCGGATCCGGACATCCTCGAAGTACTTTCTCGAGCGAGGGAAAAGCTAAAGCTTGGGCGCTGGAGCTGAAGGACGGAAGGGCTGAGGAAGAGAAAGGGCGTGGGTGAAAGAAGGCAGTCCTTACCCCCCTTATAGAGGCCGCGAATGTCAAGCGCCTTCTCACACGCCTTAAACTCGCCTGTTCCCAATGGCTGTGCAAATGGCGCGGTTGGGTTACCCATGCCCGCATTGATGAGAATCCCGCAATAAGGGGACACGATCTCTGCTTCGACAAGACGTGCCAATAGCAACCGCGTCTCGCAACGTGGGGTGGCAGATGAAAAAGGTTCAAGATTATAACCAGACAGGCGTAGCGTCATAAAAACTGTCAGCAGATTAGACTCATGCAAATATTATATTCTCTCTACGGTTGTGTGTGGAATGCGTTGCAGGTTCGGATACAATCATCGCATCCGAAGACTATCTTGGAGTTCGGAAGAAGGGGAACCCGCCTTGAAATGCCGAAAACAATCTGCACGCTGGATTCCTCGTCATTGAAGCCAGGTTCAGGGGCTACTGAGGGAGTCTTGAACTAAGGGGTCCTCGGGGGTCCGGCCTGTTACTCATTGGGCCGGACTGATGGGCTGTGAAGACCGAAGACCATACCCGTGTCCGGATTGGACTCTACTTGGCATGGAAGGCAAGCTAAGTGACCGATTATGGATATTCCCTCTTATGTAACCGACCTTGTGTAACCCTAGATCTCTCCGGTGTCTATATAAACCGGAGAGCATAGTCCGGATAGGACAGATTCATTACCATATACTCATAGGCTAGACTTCTAGGGTTTGGCCATTACGATCTCGTGGTAGATCAACTCTTGTAACACTCATATTCATCAAGATCAATCAAGCAGGAAGTAGGGTATTACCTCCATAGAGAGGGCCCGAACCTGGGTAAACATCGTGTCCCCCATCTCCTGTTACCATCGATCCTAGACACCGGGGACCCCCTACCCGAGATCCGCCGGTTTTGACACCGACAGTGGCCTCCTTGGTTCTTTCTTGACCTCCACTCCAAGTCTCCTTGATTGCGTTTGTTCCAAAAGTAACTCCCCCAAAGGTTTCATTCCGTTTGGACTCCATTTGATATTCCTTTTCATCGAAACACTGAAATAGGCAACAAAAACAGCAATTTGCACTGGGCCTTCGGTTAATAGGTTAGTCCCAAAAACAATATAAAAGTGCATAGTAAAGCCCATTAAACATCCAAAACAGATAATATAATAGCATGGAACAATAAAAAATTATAGATACGTTGGAGACGTATCAAGCATCCCCGAGCTTAATTCCTGCTCGTCCTCGAGTAGGTAAATGATAAAAATAGAATTTTTTATGTGGAATGCTACCTAGCATATTTCTCAATGTAATTTCCTTTATTGTGGCATGAATGTTCAGATCCGAAAGATTCAAGATAAAAGTTTAATATTGACATAAAAATAATAAAAGTTTGATATTTGGGCCTTTTTCTCTTTTTTTATGGTCTCTTTTTTTACGGCCTCTTTTTTTCATCTGGAGTCTCATCCCGACTTGTGGGGGAATCACAGTATCCATCATCCTTTCCTCACTTGGGACAATGCTCTAATAATGATGATCATCACACTTTTATTTACTTACAATCAAAAATTACAACTCAATACTTGGAACACAATATGATTCTATGTGAATGCCTCCGGCGGTGTACCGGGGTATGCAATGAATCAAGAGTGACATGTATGAAAGAATTATAAAGGTGGCTTTGCCACAAATACGATGTCAACTACATGATCATGCAAAGCAATATGACAATGATGGAACACGTCATAATAAATGGAACGGTGGTAAGTTGCATGGCAATATATCTCAGAATGGCTATGGAAATGCCATAATAGGTAGGTATGGTGGCTGTTTTGAGGAAGGTATATGGTGGGTGTATGATGCCGGCGAAAGGTGCGCGGTATTAGAGAGGCTAGCAATGGTGGAAGGGTGAGAGTGCGTATAATCCATGGACTCAACATTAGTCATAAAGAACTCACATACTTATTGCAAAAATCTATTAGTTATTGAAACGAAGTACTATGCGCATGCTCCTAGGGGAATAGATCTAGGTATTATCATCTTTGGTATGCAATCCATAAGTGGCTCTCATAATAGATTCATGAGGTAATTTAATTTTCTTCCTAGGAAAGTGTTCCATGCCTTTCCTTAACGGAAATTGGAATCTAATATTTCCTTCTTTCATATCAACAATTGCACCAATCGTTCTAAGGAAAGGTCTACCAAGAATAATAGGACATGTAGGATTGCAATCTATATCAAGAACAATGAAATCTATGGGAACATAATTCCTATTTGTAACAATAAGGACATCATTAATTCTTCCCATAGGTTTCTTAATGGTGGAATCCGCAAGATGCAAATTTAAAGAACAATCATCAAATTCACGGAAACCTAACACATCACATAAGGTTTTTGGAATCGTGGAAACACTAGCACCCAAATCACATAAAGCATAGCATTCATGGTCTTTAATCTTAATTTTAATAGTAGGTTCCCACTCATCATAAAGTTTTCTAGGGATAGAAACTTCTAATTCAAGCTTTTCTTCATAGGATTGCATGAAGGCATTAACGATATGTTTGGTAAAAGCTTTATTTTGACTATAAGCATGAGGAGAATTTAACATAGATTGCAACAAGGAAATACAATCTATTAAAGAACAATTATCATAATTAAATTCCTTGAAATCCAAAATAGTGGGTTCATTGCTATGTAAAGTTTTGACCTCTTCAATCCCACTTTTACCAATTTTTGCATCAAGATCTAAAAACTCCGAATCATTGGGACGCCTTTTAAATAAAGTTGACTCATCTCCAGTCCCATCATTATCAAGATTCATATTGCAAAGCAAAGATTTAATAGGAGACACATCAATCACTTTTAGATCTTCATCCCTATTGTCATGAAAACTAGAAGAACACGCCTTTACAAAGCAATCTTTCTTAGCACGCATCCTAACGGTTCTTTGCTTGCACTCATCAATGGAAATTCTCATAGATTAGAGAGACTCATTGATATCATGCTTAGGTGGAATAGATCTAAGTTTCAAAGAATCAACATCAAGAGAAATTCTATCCACGTTCCTAGCCAACTCATCAATCTTAGGCAATTTTTCCTCAAGCAAAGCATTGAAATTCTTTTGGGAAAACATAAATTCTTTAACACTAGTCTCAAAATCAGAGGGCGTCTTATTAAAATTTCCAGAAGAGTTGTTGTAGGAATTACCATAATTATTAGAGGAATTACTAGGAAAGTTTCCTCTATACGCGTTGTTACCAAAATTATTCCTACCAACAAAATTAACATCCATAGATTCATTATTATTCTCAAAGTAGACAAAGGCACATCATTAGGATCAATAGGAGCACTCTTATTAGCAAACAATTTCATAAGTTCATCCATCTTTCCACTCAAAACATTAATCTCTTCTATCGCATGAACCTTTTTACTAGTAGATCTTTCGGTGTGCCATTGAGAATAATTAACCATAATATTATCTAGGAGTTTAGTAGCTTATCCTAAAGTGATTTCCATAAAAGTGCCTCCCGCGGCCGAATCTAAAGGATTTCTAGAAGCAAAATTCAATCCGGCATAAAAAATTTGTATGATCATCCATAAATTTAATCCATGTGTAGGGCAATTGTGAATCATTAATTTCATCCTCTCCCAAGATTGTGCAACATGCTCATGACCAAGTTGCTTAAATTCATAATATTGTTTCTAAGAGAGATGATCTTAGCGGGGGGAAATACCTAGAGATAAAAGCATCTTTGCACTTATTCCATGAATCAATACTATTTTTAGGCAAAGACGAAAACCAAGTTTTAGCACAATCTCTAAGCGAAAACGGAAATAGCTTCAATTTAACAATATCATTATCCACGTCTTTCTTCTTTTGCATATCACACAAATCAACAAAGTTGTTTAGATGAGTAGCGGCATCTTCACTAGGAAGGCCAGAGAGTTGATCTTTCATGACAAGATTCAACAAAGCAGCATTAATTTCACAAGATTCAGCATCGGTAAGAGGAGCAATCGGAGTGCTAAGAAAATCATTATTGTTGGTATTGGAAAAATCACACAATTTAGTATTGTCTTGAGCCATCGTGACAAACGATCCAACACACAAGCACACAAGAAGCAAGCAAAAAAAAGGCAAACGGAAAAGAGGGCGAATAAAACAGCAAAGGTGAAGTGGGGGAGAGGAAAACAAGAGGCAAATGGCAAATAATGTAAAGCGAGGGATAAGAGTTGTGATGGGTACTTGGTATGTCTTGACTTGGCGTTAGCCTCCCCGGCAGCGGTGCCAGAAATCCTTCTTGCTACCTCTTGAGCATGCGTTGGTTTTCCCTTGAAGAGGAAAGGGTGATGCAGCAAAGTAGCGTAAGTATTTCCCTCAGTTTTGAGAACCAAGGTATCAATCTAGTAGGAGGTTACGCACAAGTCGCCTCGTACCTACACAAAAAATAAGAACCTTGCAACCAACGCGATAAAGGGGTTGTCAATCCCTTCACGGCCACTTTGCAAAAGTGAGATCTGATAGAGATAATAACATAAATATTTTTGGTATTTTAATGATATAGAGTAGAAAGTAAAGGTTGCAAAATAAAAGACGGAAGGAATAGTAAATTGATAGGAAAATAATATGATGAAAGATAGACCCGGGGGCCATAGGTTTCACTAGTGGCTTCTCTCAAGATAGCATAATTTACGGTGGGTGAATGAATTACTGTCAAGCAATTGATGGAAAAGCGCATAGTTATGAGAATATCTCGGCATGAACATTTATATAGGCATCACGTCCGCGACAAGTAGACCGAAACGATTCTGCATCTACTACTATTACTCCACACATCGACCGCTATCCAGCATGCATCTAGAGTATTAAGTTCATAAGAACAGACTAACGCATTAGGCAAGATGACATGATGTAGAGGGATAAACTCAAGCAATATGATATAAACCCCATCTTTTTATCCTCGATGGCAAAAATACAATACGTGCCTTGCTGCCCTGCTGTCACTGGGAAAGGACACTGCAAGATTGAACCCAAAGCTAAGCACTTCTCCCATTGCAAGAAAGATCAATCTAGTAGGCCAAACCAAATTCATAATTCGATGAGACTTGCAAAGATAATTAAATCATGCATAAAAGAATTCAGAGAAGATTCAAATATTGTTCATAGATAATCTTGATCATAAACCCACCATTCATCGGATCTTGACAAACACACCGCAAAAAGAATTACATCGAATATATCTCCAAGAAGATCGAGGAGAACTTTGTATTGAGATCCAAAGAGAGAGAAGAAGCCATCTAGCTAATAACTATGGACCCGTAGGTCTGTGGTAAACTACTCACACATCATCGGAGAGGCTATGGTGTTGATGTAGAAGCCCTCGGTGATCGATTCCCCCTCCGGCGGAGCGCCAAAAAAGGCTCCAAGATGGGATCTCACAGGTACAGAAGGTTGCGGCGGTGGAAATAGGGTTTCGTGGTGCTCTCGGATGTTTTCAGGGTATATGAGTATATATAGGCGAAAGAAGTAGGTTGGTGGAGCCACGAGGGGCCCACGAGGGTGGGGGTGCGCCTACCCCCCTGGGCGCGCCCTCCTACCTCGTGGCCACCTCGGTTCTTTCTTGATCTCCACTCCAAGTCTCCTGGATTGCGTTTGTTCCAAAAATAACTCTCCTGAAGGTTTCATTCCGTTTGGACTCCGTTTGATATTCCTTTTCTGCAAAACACTGAAATAGGCAAAAAACAACAATTTGCACAGGGCCTTCGGTTAATAGGTTAGTCCCAAAAATAATATATAAGTGCATAGTAAAGCCCATTAAACATCCAAAACAGATAATATAATAGCATGGAACAATAAAAAATTATAGATACATTGGAGACGTATCAGGGATCGCAACTGTTTTCGAGGGTAGAGTATTCAACCCAAATTTATAGATTCGACACAAGGGGAGCGAAACAATATTTGAAGGTACTAGCAGCTGAGTTGTCAATTCAACCACACCTGGATATTAATTATCTGCAGCAATGTGATCAGTAGCAGAGTAGTTTGATAGTTTTGATAGTAGTGACAGCAGCAATAGTAACAGTAACAGTGATAGCAGTAATTTTGTAGCAAGTGTAACAGTGATGATAGCAGTAGTAACTTCGCAGAAACAATACGGAGAAGTTCGTAGGCATTGGATCGGTGACTTGTTGGATGATATTCATCATGTGACAGTTATAACCTAGGGCGATTCGGCACTAGCTCCAGTTCATCGATATAATGTAGGCATGTATTCCGTAAATAGTCATACGTGCTTTATTAAAAGAACTTGCATGACATATTTTGTCCTACCCTCCCGTGGTAGCGGGGTCCATATTGGAAACTAAGGGATATTAAGGCCTCCTTTTAATAGAGAACCGGAACAAAGCATTAGCACATAGTGAATACATGATCTCCTCAAACTACGGTCATCACCGGGAGTGGGCCCGATTGTTGTCACTCCGGGGTTGCCGGATCATAACACGTAGTAGGTGACTATAACTTCGAAGATCGGATCTAAAACATGGATATAATGATGATAACATAAACGGTTCGGGTCTGAGTTCATGGCACCCGGGCTCAAAGTGAGAAGCATTAAGCATGGCAAAGTCATAGCAACATCAATCTAGGAACATAGTGGATACTAGGGATCAAGCCCTAACAAAACAAACTCGATTACATGATGAATCTCATCCAAATCCTCACTGACCTGCGAGCCTATGAAGGAATTACTCACTCCCGGTGGGGAGCATCATGGAATTGGCGATGGAGAAGGGTTGCTGATGACGAAGAACAAAGATCCCCCTCTCCGGAGCCCCAAACGGACTCCAGATCTTCCCTCCATAGGAAGAACAGGGCTTGGCGGCGGCTCCATCTCGTGGATCGCGATAATTCTTTCTCCCTGATTTTTTACTCCAAAATAGGATTTTATAGCGTTGGTTTCAGGGTCTGCGAGGCCACCAGGTGGGGACAACCCACCTGGGCGCGCCACGAGAGGGGGCGTGCCTTGGTGTGTTGTGCCCACCCAGGTGCCCCTCTCTGGCAGGTCTTGGCTCCAGAAATTCTCTTTTATTGTATAAAAATTCCTCGCAAAGATTCGTTCCATTCCGAGAACTTTTATTTCTGCACAAAAACAACACCATGGTAGTTCTGCTGAAAACTCAGTCAGTCCGGGGTTAGATTCATTCAAATCATGCAAATTAGAGTCAAAAACAAGAGGAAAAGCGTTAGGAAAAGTAGATACTTTGGAGATGTATCAACTCCCCCAAGCTTAAACCTTTGCTTGTCCTCAAGCAATTCTGTTGATAAACTGAAAATGAAAAAGAAAAACTTTTATGAACTCTTTTGCTCTTGTTTGCATAAATAAGATTAAAAACAAACATTGTAACTAACCATGTCGTCAGTAACTCCTAAAGATTATAATGACTCATATCAATGACATAATTAGCTAGCGAGCAATAATAAGATATCTCAAACGGCAACACGTTGTCAAAACAACCATGATATAATATGACAATAGTGGTATCTCGTTTGCCCTTTCTGAGACCACAAAACATAAATGCAGAGCACCTCCAATGTTCAAGCAGCGACTAAACATTGTAATTCATGGTAGAAAAGATCCAGTCATGATGCACCGAACATTTTCTAGACACAACGCATAAATCATGACAGCTATGCTCCCTTAGTTTCTGGTGCTTGTTTTAGAAGGTGATGACACAACATAAAAGTAAATAGATAGTCCCTTCGCAGAGCGAAGCAGTCATTTGCAGAGGTGCTAGAGCTCGATTTTTAAAACAGAGGTAAATGATTATTTTGGGACATGCACCCTTCTCATTTACTTCACGACTATCAGTTATCAATATCTCCCATGCTAAACAAGCTAGTGGCGGTTCCCAAGCGATAAAAAGTAAAGGTTTTGACTCCATTGGGAGTTTTTGTTTGATTATTCGAGCGATTAACTCTTTTTGTATTTTGCAGTTTGCGACTAGGCATCCCTAATACCACCCTTTTCTTAGGACTGCAGGGTAATACCACATATAGGTAGGTATATTGGACTCATCTGGAATAACTTCGGGTTCAAGGTTTTTGATGTCCAAGCAGAATTCCCACTTAGTACAGGCGAAGGCTAGCAATTAGATTGAGAAGCGGCCAGCTAGAGAGCAACAACGATCATAACCATGCATTATGCATAAGTAACATTGGACACTAGCATGAGTAGGATATGAACACCATGAACATAAATATCATAGAGGCTATGTTGGTTTTGATTCAACTACATGCATGAACATGTGCCAAGTCAAGCCACTCGAACATTTAGAGGAGGATACCATATCATCATACTACATCACAATCATTTTAACACAATGTTGATATCCAAGATAAATCATTATCAACTCCCAGCTACTTATGCATGGCATCAGAAACTATAATCTCTAATTGTCATTGCAAACATGTTTAATCATAATGGGCTGAATCATGGATACCAGGTTAAACATATTTACACAGACAGAACAAGTCGAGTTCATACCAGTTTCTCTCTGCCACGGCCAGTTCATCGAATGTCGTCATTATTGCCTTTCACTTGCACGACCGAATGATATGAAAATAATAATAGTGCAAGAGTGCCGTGGACAAAGCTGGAATCTGCAAACATTTTATTCAACAGGAGAAGACAAGGTAAAATGTGCTCTTTATTAGTTCAACAATTATTCATATGAGAGCCACTCAACATTTTCATCGTGGTCTTTTCCTCGGTACAACTCAAATAAAAAGAAAAGAAAATCAGAAAAACACACTGAAATATTTTTGGAGTTTTTGGTTTTCTTGAATCAAGGAAACAAAAGAGAAAAGCAAAAACAAGAAAAACTATTTACACGGGAAAGCTCCCAACAAGCAAAAGAAGAACAAGGAAATCTTTTTGGGTTTTCTTTATAATATTGCTAATAAGCATGCATAGAAAGTAAATTAACTATAACTAATTTTTTTGGTTTTTCTAAAGTTTTTCAAACACACAAGAAGAAAGCAAGAAAAATAAATCTAAGCATGGATGATACAATGAAGAAGTGTGGACACCGACAAATAAAATAAGTGGACATGAATGTAAAGTCGGTCGAGATTCTTCATTTGTTTTTAGTTTATGTTGTGATGGAACGCTAAATTATCTATCCTTGAGTGTGATTGACATGTACTGACATTATGTTTGTTTCATACCTCCTATATCTTCGCCACGTACATTTATTATGTTGACTTGGAAACACATACTCCCCCAAGCTTAGGCTTTTGGCCTAACTTGTTAGTCGATCTATAGCTTGGATAGTAGTCGGCGTGGTAACTCACAGAGGCTCTTGGTGCGAACGCCTCGGCCCGCCGTGCTGCCTCTACTGCTGCGTTGTGAGCTCGGGCCTCGCTCTCAAGAACAAAATATCTTACCTTGCTATGATAGTCAAAAAGAGCAGGCGCGGACAAATATGTTTGCACAGCCGATGTTTGGTTAAACAAAAGACTATAAGGGAAGTTATCAACCTTTCCCTTGAGAATATTATGGTCTTTTAAGGTGTTAAAATCTAAATACTGCGTGGGTAGGATAGGATCAAAGGGCAGAGGTGAAGCACCCAGCCCTCGCGCTAAACGCGTGGCATAAATTCCACCATAGAACCAGCCACTATTAGCGTTGTGTTGAAGTCTGCGTGCAACAATGGCTGCAAGGTTATAATTCCTTTCATCGGTGAGAACAGTACGTATGAGGCTCAAGTCTAGAGCACAAAGTGTGCTACAGTCTTGCTTGCCTACTATGCATTTCCCGTTAAATAATGCAAAGTACTGAATTGCGGGAAAATGAATGCTCTTTATTCTACCTTGTGTCACTCCCCTCCTTTCACCGTAACAAAGGCTAGTCAAGAATGTTTTGAACTCAACCTTTGTTGGTTCGTCAAGCGAACCCCAAAATGGAAGCTTGCTGTGATAAGCAAAATTCTCTAGTGAGATGGTAAATGGACTATCATAAAGCATAAACGACACCCTAGACTCACGTGGAAAATATTTAAATCCTTTGACAAATGATTCAGTGGGAAGTTGGTGTTGTTCACTCTTATCTGAAAGGTAGGGACCGAGACCAGCATTGTGAACATATTGTTCAAATTCCTCCTTAATGCCCACACGCACCATATACTCATCGCAAGGCCATAAGCATGTTTTGGTGGCGGCATCTTGCGTGGAACTTTCACTTGGTTCAACATAAGAACGGCGAGCAGAACTATCACTGGAAGATGCCCCCAAGGATCGTCTCCTCGAAGAACTCCTTCCAAATAGGTTCATCATGTCCGCGTACAATTTTCTGGAAAAAAAAATTCGGGTGACAAAAATTTGTCAACAAATAGCAACTACTCATAGGGATGCATAGAAGCCATAACAAGCATTCAAACTACTTAGAACACTAAGAATTCAACATGCAAGCACATCTATAGCAGCACCAAGAGTAGCTCATTATTCAAAATATAAACCACTAAAGCAAAAACTAATTGGACAAACGGTGGAGTCACATACCAAGCAACAATCCCCCGAAACAGTTTCGGAAACGGAGCTTCGAGCAAAGAGATCAAAATCCGCGGGTTTGAGCTCAAGAACACGGGAGAGAGAGCAATGGAGATGTTTTTTTTCTGGAGGTGAGTGATGATGTGGGATGAAGACATAAGTGAGGGGGCCCACGTGGGGACCAAAACCCACCAGGGCATGCCTGGGGGTCCTGGCGCGCCCAGGTGGGTTGTGCCCACCTGGTGCCCCTTCCTCGGGTATTATTTCCACCAGAAATTCAAAAATATTCAGGAAAAAATCATATAAAATTTTCAGGGCATTCTGAGAACTTTTATTTTTGGATCATTTTTTATTGCACGAAAAATTCAGAAAACAGACAAAACATGGCATTTTATTTTATTTAACTAATAAAAACAGAAAACAAAAGGTAAGGACAGAAGGTAGTGCTTACTAAATTCATCAACTTCATACCGCTCAAAAATGAACCATTAATAAGGTTGATCAGGTCTTATTAACAACCACTTTCGATTACCATGAAACCGAAGAACTTTCGTAAATCACTAAGTTACCTCAATGGGAATATGCATTTCCCTAACAATAAGCATTTCATATTTCTTTTTGACAGTAGGTAGAGGTATTTTAAAACTTCAATTAGTGATTGTCGGAGATCTTTCAATAACATTAATACCATTCACTTGGAATTGTTTCTTCGGAAAGTTCACCATATGCTCATTACTATTGATATGAAAAGTGACCTTGCTTTTATTGCAATCAATAACAGCCCCTGCAGTATTCAAGAAGGGTCTACCAAGGATAATCGACATGTTGTCGTCCTCGGGCATCTCAAGTATAACAAAGTCAGTCAAAATAGTAACATTAGTGATGTAGGGTGGAACCCTAAACGGCCGATCTTTCACGAAACGAGCGGATCCCAACTAAGAACACGAAGAACCCGAGGGAAAACACAAGAGGATCTCTCAAACCAACAAGATATAGTCACACATATGCTAGCTCCGAGTACACATAGAGATCACACGGTCCAAAACCAACAAGGGACGATACATAGGGTTACCGGTTCTTCTCCGTGAGGAGGTCTTGATGGGGCCACCCAAGAGGGGGTCTTGAATCCAACGTGGATCTTCTCCGAAGAGGGGCCGCGGTCTCTCTCAAGGAGTAGATCCGTATGGATGAGCAAAGCTCTATCTCACATATGAGCTAAACCAATGCTAACCCTAGAAAAGTGATGGAGGGGTCGTTTATATAGGCAAAGGGGGTGAAGGGGTACATGGGCTTTGGCCCAACACGCACATGCAGGTGGTGGTCCAGATGATCCGGATGGACAGCCGGATGATCCGGGCTTCAGGGACCCGGATGGCCCGAGAGGTGGTCCGAATGAGGCGAAGAGGCAGGCGACGATGGCGGCGGCCCGGATGTCCGGAGGGGGGCCCGGACGTCCGGCTGGTGTCCGGATGATCCGGGGGTTGCCCGGATGCTCCGGCTTCGGGGTGCAGCTTCGGGTGTCCTCAGGTGGATTTGCCGGATCGTCCGAGCGGGGGTCCGGATCGTCCGAGCTTTGTCCGGATCGTCTGGGACCTCGTCCGGATCGTCCGGCCAGCTTGGGACTTGGCTGATTTCCTCTCCGTCTTCACGCAAGTCTTCCTCTTCAGATCCGCCTTGCTCCTTAGCTTCTCCATAACTAACTCCATGATACCTGAGTATGCACAATGTCTCCGTTTGAGGTAGCAGCCATGTCTTATGTGCATCGAAGTGGAATTGTGAGAGGAGAGATGTCACCTCAGTTTCGAGAGCTCTTGCACGCGCTCGTGTCATGGGTCCACTAGGCACTTGGTGAGACGATGGTAGGTCCATGGGGATGACCTTGGGATTCTCTGCATCATCTCCCCTCCCTTGGGAAAGATCCGACCTCGGATCGAAATCTTCATCACCATGGTAGGGCGAGAGATCTTTGAATATCATGGGTTGCTTGTTGCCGTTGAGCTTGGTCGCGAGTCGTTGTACTTGGCGCTTGATGGTGTGCCTTGTATCTTCATGCATCTTCTTGAGGTAATTCACTCGGGCACTCGCATCCGTGTTGATGCGCTCTTGTAGTGGTAGAGGAAGAATGTCCAATGGGGACAACGGGTTGAATCCGTAGACGACCTCGAAAGGGGACTTGCCGGTTGTTGAGTGTCTTGCGTGGTTGTAGGCGTACTCGGCGATCGGTAGGCACTCTTCCCACTCCTTGATGTTCCTCTTGATGAACACGCGTAGTAGAGTTGAGAGCGTATGGTTTGTCACCTCCGTTTGGTCGTCGGTTTTTGGATGATATGCCGTGGAGAATAGTAGCTTGATTCCGAGCTTGGCCCATAGAGTCTTCCAAAATTAACTCAAGAACTTCATGTCGTGGTCCGAGACAATCGTCTTTGGCACTCCATGAAGTCGCAAGATTTCCCTACAAAAAAGATTGGCAACATGTGTAGCATCATCTATCTTGTTGCAAGGAATGAAATGAGCCATTTTGGAGAATCAATCCACAACAACAAAATTGGAATCCTTGCCATTTCTATTTCTAGGCAAACCAAGCACAAAATCCATGCTAATATCTTCCCATGGTTGATACGGAATTGGAAGAGGCATATATAGGCCATGAGATTGAGCTTTAGACTTAGCTTTGCGACATGTAGAGCATCGGTTGGTGAAGCGGTTGATGTCGCAGAACATCTTGGACCAAAAATAGTTCTTGGAGAGCGTAGCAAGGGTCTTGTCGCGTCCAAAATGTCCCATTAGTCCTCCTCCATGAGATTCTTGCAAAAGCAACAAATGAAGAGAAGACTCGGGGATGCAAAGTTTGTTAGCTCTCATAAGATAACCATCCTTGATGTAATAGCGTTCCCAAGATGGATGCGTCAAGCACTTTGCGTAAGGAATAGCAAAAGTAGGGTGATGTGCATATAAGTCTTTTATGTGTTCAAAGCCAATGACATTCAATTCAAGTTGAGTAACAAGCATGCATATACGGGAAAGTGCATCCGCCACAACATTTTCCTTACCTTTAATGTACTTGATGACATAAGGGAATGACTCTATAAATTCACTCCACTTAGCATGACGCTTGTTCAACTTAGTTTGACCTTTAAGGTATTTAAGTGTTTCATGATCGGTATGGATGATGAATTCATGAGGGTGGAGGTAATGTTCCCATTCATGCAAAACTCGCACTAAAGCATATAGCTCTTTGTCATAGATGGGGTAATTGAGTTGCGCTCCAGAAAGTTTTTCGCTAAAGTATGCTATGCGGCTCTTCTCTTGTGTTAACACACCTCCTATGCCATTACCACTAGCATCGCAATGAATTTCAAAAGGTTTGTCAAATTTGGGTAATGCAAGCACGGGAGCATGAGTAAGCAAATTCTTAAGCTCATTGAAAGCGGTGTCTTGGGATGGTCCCCAAACAAACGGTGCATCTTTCTTACTCAAAGCATGCAAAGGTGAAGCAATGGTGCTAAAATCCTTAACAAATCTACGGTAGAACCCGGCTAAACCAAGGAAACTACGCACTTGTTGCAAATTGGTTGGTTGGGGCCAAGTTTTAATAGCATTGATCTTAGATTCATCAACATGAACACCCTTAGAAGATACTACAAAACCCAAGAAACAAGCTTATCAACACCAAAAAGGCATTTTTCCATATTAGCAGAAATCGCTCTTTTCGAACAGTTTGTGGCACGGTTCGAAGGTGGGTGACATGATCTTTGAGAGATTTGCTAAAAACAAGGATATCGTCGAAGTAGACCACAACAAACTCACCAATGTAAGGGCGAAACACATAATGCATAAGACGCATGAAAGTACCGGGTGCTTCCGATAAACCCATAGGCATGACTAACCACTCATACAAACCAAACTTTGTTTTGAAAGCGGTTTTCCATTCATCACCCTCTTGTATGCGTATTTGATAGTAACCACTTTTAAGATCAATTTTGGAAAAAATAGTGGCACCGCTAAGTTCATCCTGTTAGTGGGCAGGAGGCGTGCAATGATAGTGCCAATCCTATAAGTATTATCATTGTGAAGTGCACGACATAAAGTGGCGAGGTCGGGGGCACATAGTGTACCACCTTTCTCTCTAGCAGTCAAACATTTCCCTATGAATAAATCAAAATAATGCACAGAAGGGAGTTGCATACTAGTGGCTCGACTTTCGACACGGCCCTTTCCTCACTCGCAGCTAAAGTGCGGGGGAAATCCTCAAACTCTGCCGGTCTAGGCTCTCTAATTTCCCCATCAGAGGAAATCAAGCATATCTCAAAAACTTCAGTAAGTGGTATCTGGTGATGCTTGATACGTCCATTTTGCATCATGCTTTTATATCGATATTTATTGCATTATGGGTTGTTACTACACATTATGTCACAATACTTATGCCTTTTCTCTCTTATTTTACAAGGTTTACACGAAGAGGGAGAATGCCGCAGCTGGAATTCTGGGTTGGAAAAGGAGCAAATATTAGAGACTTATTCTGCACAGCTCCAAAAGTCCTGAAACTCCATGAAAGTCAGTTTTGGAATATAAAAAATATTGGGCGAAGAAAGTACCAGAGGGGGGCCACCTACCATCCACGAGGGTGGGGGCGCGCCCTAGCCCCTGGGCGTGCCCCCTGCCTCGTGGGCCCCCTGGCAGGCCTCCGGTGCCCATCTTTGGCTATATGAAGTCTTTCGCCTGGAAAAAATAAGGAGGAAGCTTTCGGGACGAAACACCGCCGCCACGACGCGGAACCTGGCGAAACCAATCTAGGGCTCCGGTGGAGCTGTTCTGCCAGGGAAACATCCCTCGGGGAGGGGCAAATCATCACCATCGATCCTCTCGTCGGGAGGGGGTCAATCTCCATCAACATCTTCACCAGCACCATCTCCTCTCAAACCCTAGTTCATCGCTTGTATCCAATCTTTGTCCCAAAACCTCAGATTGGTACCTGTGGGTCATCAAGACTCTTTTCTGGCACCGTTGCCGGGGAGCGAAGTGCCTTTGGTAGGTGGAATTTGGTAAGGAAAAGTTTATATAGTGTGCTTAAATTTGCTGTCACTTGTTACTATGGAAAGTAATCCTTTGAGGGGCTTGTTCGGGGTATCTTCACCCCGACCAGTAGAGCAAAGAGTTGCTCCTCAACCTACTGAACTTACTGAAAATGTTTACTTTGAAATTCCTTCGGGTATGATAGAGAAACTGCTAGCTAATCCTTTTACAGGAGATGGAACATTGCATCCCGATTTGCACCTAATCTATGTGGATGAAGTTTGTGGATCATTTAAGCTTGCAGGTATGCCCGAGGATGTTATCAAGAACAAGGTCTTCCCTTTATCTTTGAAGGGAAAGGCATTGACATGGTTTAGGCTATGCGATGATATTGGATCATGGAACTACAAACGATTGAAATTGGAATTTCATCAGAAGTTTTATCCTATGCATCTGGTTCATCGTGATCGTAATTATATATATAATTTTTGGCCTTGCGAAGGAGAAAGCATCGCTCAAGCTTGGGGGAGGCTTAAGTCAATTTTATAGTCATGCCCCAATCATGAGCTCTGAAGAGAAACTATTATTCAAAAATTTTATGCTCGGCTTTCTCTCAATAATCGCTCCATGCTTGATACTTCTTGTACTGGTTCTTTTATGATGAAGACTATTGAATTCAGATGGGATTTATTGGAAAGATTTAAACGCAACTCTGAAGATTGGGAACTCAACGAAGGTAAGGAGTCAGGTATAACACCTAAGTTTGATTGTGTTAAATCTTTTATGGATACCGATGTTTTCCTCGAATTTAGCACTAAATATGGACTTGACTCTGAGATAGTAGCTTCTTTCTATGAATCATTTGCTACTCATGTTGATCTTCCTAAAGAGGAGTGGTTTAAATATAATCCTCCCACTGAAGTAAAAGTAGTTGAACCTATTAAAGTTGAAGAAAAGACTATCACTTATAATGTTGACCCTATTGTTCCTACCGCTTATATTCAGAAACCACCTTTCCCTGTTAGAATAAGGATCATGCTAAAGCTTCAACTGTGGTTCGTAAGAGTAATACTAGAACACCTACACCCCCTGAGCAAATTAGAGTTGAACCTAGTATTGCTAAGGTTAAAGATCTCTTGGTCAAAAATATTGATGGGCATGTTATTTACTTCTGTGATGAAGCTGCTAGATTTGCTAGACCCAATACTAAAAATAAACATAGACCTGTTGTAGGCATGCCTGTTATTTCTGTTAAAATAGGAGATCATTTCTATCATGGTTTATGTGATATGGGTGCTAGTGTCGGTGCAATACCTTATTCTTTATACGAAGAAATTATGCATGATATTGCACCTGCTGAGATAGAAGATATTGATGTTACTATTAAGCTTGCCAATAGATTTACTATCTCACCGGTTGGGATTGTTAGAGATGTTGAAGTCTTGTGTGGAAAAATTAAATATCCTACCGATTTTCTTGTTCTTGCTTCCCCATAAGATAACGGTTGTCCCATTATATTTGGCAGACCCTTCTTGAATACTGTTAATGCTAAGATAGATTGCAAAAAGGATGTTGTTACTATTGGTTTAGGGGATATGTCCTCTATTGGAAAAGGCAATGCCTAGGAGGCGCTTAGGCATGCCTAGGCACTAGGCAATGGCCCAACGCCTCGCCTAGGGCATAAGCAGAAGTCTAGGCAGAGCAAGTAAAAAATTGTCTATCCAAGCGAGAGATCATGCCATATAGCACTGATATGCCAAAAGGGTCATATTCCAATCGTAGTAGCTGGTCGTTAACATACCTATATGCCCTAAATTAATAAAATACAAATATAATAACCACATATACACCCTAATACTAAAAATTATATAATCGCCTAGGCTGCGCCTAGGGCGCTTAAGCACCGCTTAGGCACTAGGCGAAGGCCAACCGCCTCACTTATGCCTACCGCTTTTTCCAACCTTGGATATGTCTCATGATTTTAATTTTGCTAAATTTCGTAGACAACCCCATGATAAAGAATTGCCTAGTAAAGATGAAATTATTGGTCTTGCTTCCATTGCTGTGCCTCCTAATGATCCTTTAGAACAATATTTGCTAGACCATGAAAATGGTATGTTTATGAATGAAAGAAGGGAAATAGATGAAGTATTCTTTAAACAAGGACCTATTTTGAAACACAACTTGCCTGTTGAAATTCTAGGGGATCCTCCTCCACCCAAGGGTGATCCCGTGTTTGAGCTTAAACCATTACCTAATACTCTTAAATATGCTTATCTTGATGAAAAGAAGATATATCCTATTATTATTAGTGCTAACCTTTCAGAGCAAGAAGAAGAGAAATTATTGAAAACTCTGAAGAAGCACCTTGCTTCTATTGGATATACTCTTCATGATCTTAAGGGCATTAGTCCCACTCTATGCCAGCACAAAATAAAATTGGAGAAAGACGCTAAACCGGTTGTTGATCACCAAGGACGGTTAAATCCTAAGATGAAAGAAGTGGTAAGAAAAGATATACTATATCTTCTGGAGGAAGGTATAATTTATCCTATTGCTGATAGTCAGTGGGTAAGCCCTGTCCATTGTGTCCCTAAGAAGGGAGGTATTACTGTTGTTCCTAATGATAAAGATGAATTGATCCCGCAAAGAATTGTTACAGGTTATAGAATGGTAATTGATTTTCGCAAATTAAATAAAGCTACTAAAAATGATCATTACCCTTTACCTTTTATTGATCAAATGGTAGAAAGATTATCCAAACATACACATTTTGGCTTTCTAGACGGTTATTCTGGTTTCTCTCAAATACCTGTGTCAAAAGAGGATCAAGAAAAGACCACCTTTACTTGCCCTTTCGGTACCTTTGCTTATAGACGTATGCCTTTTGGTTTATGCCATGCACCTGCTACCTTTCAAAGATGTATGACTGCTATATTCTCTAACTTTTGTGAAAAGATTGTTGAGGTTTTCATGGATGATTTTTCCGTATATGGAACTTCTTTTGATGATTGCTTAAGCAACCTTGATCGAGTTTTGCAGAGATGTGAAGAAACTAATCTTGTCTTGAATTGGGAGAAGTTCCACTTTATGGTTAATGAAGGTATTGTCTTGGGGCATAAAATTTCTGAAAGAGGTATTGAAGTTGATAAAGCTAAAGTTGATGCTATTGAAAAGATGTCGTGTCCTAAGGACACTAAAGGTATAAGAAGTTTCCTTGGTCATGCCGGTTTTTATAGGAGGTTCATTAAAGACTTCTCAAAAATTTCCAGGCCTCTGACTAATCTCTTACAAAAAGATGTTCCTTTTGTCTTTGATGATGACTGTGTAGAAGCATTTGAAATACTTAAGAAAGCTTTGATTTCTGCACCTATTGTTCAGCCACCTGATTGGAATTTACCCTTTGAAATTATGTGTGATGCTAGTGATTATGCTGTAGGTGCTGTTCTAGGACAAAGAGTTGATAGGAAATTAAATGTTATTCAATATGATAGTAAAACTCTAGACAGTGCCCAGAGAAATTATGCTACTACTGAAAAAGAATTTTTAGCAGTTGTATTTGATTGTGATAAGTTTAGACCTTACATAGTTGATTCTAAAGTAATTGTTCACACTGGTCATGCTGCTATTAAATATCTTATGGAAAAGAAAGATGCTAAACCTAGACTTATTAGATGGGTTCTCTTGCTACAAGAATTTGATTTGCATATTGTTGATAGAAAGGGAGCTGAGAACCCCGTTGCAGTCAACTTATCTAGGCTAGAGAATGTTCTTGATGACCCACTACCTATTGATGATAGCTTTCCTGATGAACAATTAGCTATCATAAATGCTTCTCGTACTGCTCCATGGTATGATGATTATGCTAATTACATTGTTGCTAAATTTATACCACCTAGTTTCACATACCAGCAAAAGAATTTTTTTCTATGATTTAAGACATTACTGCTGGGATGACCCACACCTTTATAAAGAAGGAGTAGATGGTGTCATTAGACGTTGTGTACATGAGCATGAACAGGAACAGATCCTACGCAAGTGTCACTCCGAGGCTTATGGAGGTCACCACGCTGGAGATAGAATTGCACATAAGGTATTGCAATCCGGTTTTTATTGGCCTACTCTCTTCAAAGATGCCCGTAAGTTTGTCTTCTCTTGTGATGAATGTCAAAGAATTGGTAATATCAGTAGACGTCAAGAAATGCCTATGAACTATTCACTTGTTATTGAACCATTTGATGTTTGGGGCTTTGATTATATGGGACCGTTTCCTTCCTCTACTGGGTATACACATATTTTAGTTGTTGATTACGTTACTAAGTGGGTAGAAGCTATTCCAACTAGTAGTGCTGATCATAACACCTCTATTAAGATGCTTAAAGAAGTTATTTTTCCAAGGTTTGGAGTCCCTAGATATTTAATGACTGATGGTGGTTCACATTTTATTCATGGTGCCTTTCGTAAAATGCTTGCTAAGTATGATGTTAATAACATAATTGCATCTCCATATCATCCACAATCTAGTGGTCAAGTAGAACTAAGTAATAGGGAGATTAAATTAATTTTGTAAAAGACTGTTAATAGAACTAGAAAGAATTGGTCCAAAAAACTTGATGATGCATTATGGGCCTACAAAACTGCATATAAAAATCCTATGGGTATGTCTCCATATAAAATGGTTTATGGAAAAGCATGTCACTTACCTCTCGAACTAGAGCACAAGGCATATTGGGGCATTAAAGAGCTCAATTATGATTTCAAACTTGCTGGTGAGAAGAGACTATTTGACATTATCTCACTTGATGAATGGAGAACCCAGGCCTATGAGAATGCCAAACTGTTTACAGAAAAAGTTAAAAGATGGCATGACAAAAGGATACAAAAGCGTGAGTTTAATGTAGGTGATTATGTTTTGCTATACAACTCTCGTTTAAGATTTTTTGCAGGGAAACTCCTCTCTAAATGGGAAGGTCCTTACATTATTGAGGAGGTCTATCGTTCCGGTGCCATAAATATCAACAACTTCGAAGGCACAAATCCGAAGGTGGTGAACGGTCAAAGAATCAAACATTATATCTTAGGTAACCCAATAAATGTTGAAACTAATGTTATTGAAACCGTAACCCCGGAGGAATACATAAGGGACACTTTCCAGAACATTTCAGACTCCAAAAAGGAATAGGTATGTGGTACGGTAAGCAAACCGACTCCAAAACAGTTCTAATAGCAAATTTTCTCCGTTTTGGAATATTTAAGAAAATAGGAAAATAAGGAGTAGTCCGAAAGGGACACGAGGCATCCACGAGGGTGGAGGGCGCGCCCTACCCCCTGGGCGCGCCCCCTGCCTCGTGGGTACCTCGTGTGCCCTCCGGACTCTGCTTTCTTGCACGATACTTCTTTTGGTCGGTAAAAATTCATTATATAATCTCCCGAAGGTTTTGACCACCGTACCACGCAAATATCCTCTGTTTTTGTCTCGAGTTGTTTTCTACCAGAGTTGTCAAGGCCAGGCATCATGTCGTCCCCCTCCTCCAACAATGAGGGCAACGATGCTTGGCTAATGAAGATAGAGCTGAAGAGAGAAGAACCCGGGGAGATCAACAAGGATGATAGGATCAAGAAGGCCATGGAGGATCAAGCTCCGGCAGCAGCAGAAGAAGACATCCTTCAACCTCATTACAATCTTCTTACCCCAACTGAGATTGAAGCTTTCAAGATGATTGAGTTAGCTCGCATACAAAACAAGTATCTGACACGTGAAAATATTTTTTTGAAGGAGCATATCGCCGCACTCAAGGGCGTTATCCGCAAATTGGAGGATCTCCTACGCTCGATGTGCGACACTCCATCACCACCATCTTGTTCACCAGAAGGAGAACTGAGTATCTGGTATGGGCACTCCCCTTGGCAACTGCCAAGCTTGGGGGAGGTGCCCCGGTATCGTATCACCATCACACTCTTACCTTTACTATTTTTCTTAGTTCGATCCTTTTGGTAATATCTTGATCTAGTAGAATAAAGTTTTAGGATGATCTAGTTTTGAGTTTTGCTTTATGATCCTTTTATGTAATCGAGTCCGTGAGCTATATATAATAAAGATTAGTTTTGAGTCAAGGGCTTGATTATCTTGCTATGATCTTGAGGGAATAAAAATAAAAGAGAAGAGAAAGAGTAAAAAGAATTAAAGAGATCATATTGATCTTTTGGAGAGTAATGACTTCATATATAAAGAGTGTGATGAATAAAAGTTGTTGAGAGTTGACAAACATAGTTTTGGTCATCGTTGCAATTAGTAGGAAGTAATAAAGAAAGAGAGGATTTCACATATAAATATACTATCTTGGACATCTTTTATGATTGTGAGCACTCATTAAAATATGACATGCTAAAAAGTTGATGTTGGACAAGGAAGACAACGTAATGGGTTATGTTTTCTTATATCCGAAAGTATATTGTCATGGATCATCCAACATGTTGAGCTTGCCATTCCCCCTCATGCTAGCCAAATTCTTTGCACCAAGTAGAGATACTACTTGTGCTTCCGAATATCCTTAAACCCAGTTTTGCCATGAGAGTCCACCATACCTACCTATGGATTGAGTAAGATCCTTCAAGTAAGTTGTCATTGTTGCATGCAATTAAAATTTCTCTCTAAATATGTATGATCTATTAGTGTGGAGAAAATAAGCTTTATAAAATCTTGTCATATGGAAGAAATAAAAGCGACAGACTGCATAATAAAGGTCCCTATCACAAGTGGCAATATAAAGTGACGTTCTTTCGCATTAAGATTTTGTGCATCCAACCATAAAAGCACATGACAACCTCTGCTTCCCTCTGCGAAGGGCCTATGTTTTATTCTTGTCTTATACATTATACAAGAGTCATGGTGATCTTCACCTTTCCTTTTTATATTTTATCCTTTGGCAAGCACATTGTGTTGGAAAGATCCCGATATATATATATCCAATTGGATGTAAGTGTAGCGATCCGACCTCAGACGGTCAAATATCTGTGTTAAGTGTCATCCCTGGATCGGTAATGCTGACACACACGGTACTCGAAGGATTTATAACAGAGTAGCAATCACACACTTATTACATCGAATGTCTCAAAAGAGAACTTATTACAATAAATATGGCTTAAGGCCATCTAAATAAGATAATAGCGGAAGGCTTGGAAGATAAAGTGAGTCCATCAACTCCAACGGCATAGATGAGTGCATGACAAACGACCTAGCGCACCTTACTCCTCGTTTGGAAAGTCTACGACATGATACGTTGCAGCCCGAAAACGGGTCAGCACATGGAATATGCTGGCAATATAACACAGTATAGCAATGAACAGATAAATGCTATCACTACATGCATATATGGCTGGTGGAGGCTCTATGGTTATATTGTTTTGCAAAAAGCCAATTTTTCCCTACAACAAAGGAATATATTTTATTTAACTATCATGGTAGTTGAAACATTGAGAATGGTACCCACATCTCAATCCCAATTAAAAAAGTAATTATCAACCCAACAAATTAATTTAGAGTGATGAGATCAATCCAATAATTCAAGTACCATATACTCAAGATGTCCATAACCGGGGACACGGCTAACCATGATTAGTTTATACACTCTGCAGAGGTTTGCGCACTTTCCCCACAAGACTCGATCTCCTCCATTGGATTTCTCGCACTACATGGTGTTTGAGAAACGAATGACCGAGACACAGTCTTTCAGAAACATTAACTCTAACCCCGGGTAGACAGTACCAACCTACATCCCCTACATCTGCTAGCCTACCACCGGAAGAGGTCATGCAACCTACTCAACTATGCTAGAGCCCATAATAGCTTGTGGTTGCACACGGAAGATTCTAGCATGAATAATCTTATGATCCCTTTGAGCCTAGGTGGCGGACCATAGGAGGAAGCACACGGTATAACCCCAGGATCTCCTAGGATAACAGTGGTATAACCCCAGGTGCCCAAAACCAACAATCCACCCAGATGTGTATTAAATTGCCACCTTAAATTGAACCGTTAATTAACAAACTCACATCTGTCATGGATACACTCAAACCCAATCCACGTCTACGAGCATAGCATAGCAATATAAGCATAACGTAGAAGTAACTCCCAACGGTTTGATAATAAAATAGGTAAATAGGTTCTACCTCATCATCTACTTCCCAGACCCACAAGTTAATCACAACCTAATCATGCAGTGTTTGAGGTTTGTAACTAATGCATAAAAAACTAGGTATGAAAAAGTATGATCAATGTGTTACTTGCCTTGCTGACGATCTGCAAATCCTAGAGACTCGTAGTAGCACGCTTCGCACTCCGGGAATTCTATCGCAAGCAAACAACAGCATACATAAGCATTCAAGCAAAGATGCACGGGTAAAACTCAAATAAGAAGATCTAACCAAAAAGTTCAACTAAAGAACTCCGGTTTGCAAAAAGAATCAAATCAAACGGAGCAACGAAACTCGTACTGCGAAAGAAACAAGATCCGATTACTAATCTGGACTAAAGTCAACTTTTATAGTACCAAAATCTTGTTCTAGTTCATTAAACAGAAAGAGGACTTCGAGACGAAGAACTAGGCACTTGTTTCACCTGATTTGGATAAACGAGCGAAAAGTTATACTAGATCGAAGATTAGGGCACAAACCGCGATCGGAAATAATCGCGGAAAAACCCTGGAAAAAGAAAAACTGATGAATTGGCTAACGAACGAACGTTCGCTGTCTGCGGCTGACGGACGAACGGTGTTCATTAAAATGAACGTACGGACGAACGTCCGCAATATAACTAAACCGTGAAAAAACCGAACAAACCGAAAAACGATTCTAGGGTTTTACAACAAAACCGATCTGTTTATAACCTAAACCGAAAAAAACACGGGCGGATCCGGCGGACGGCGGCGCGGGCGGCGGGGCTGGCGTGCGGCGCGGCTCCGGCGGACGACGGCGCGGGCGGCGAGGCTGGCGTGCGGCGCGGCGGCGGCGGCTGACGCGGGCGGCGGCTGCTAGGGTTAGGGTTCGGCGGCGGCGCGGGCTGGCGAGGCTCGCCCTTTAAAGGGTCGGGCGGTGGCAAAGTCGCCCACGGCCCGGTAGGTCGGTGCACCCCTTTTTTAAACCTAACGCAGAAAAACAAAAAAAATACTAAACGGAGTCCAAAAATCCTGAAATAAATTTTCGCGGTCCTCTAATAATATTCCGGACAAAGTGAACATTTATTTGGGCCTCTAATGCAATTTTGAAAAACGCATATTTTTCCTACTTCAAATAAAATTGCAATAAAATCCAAATAAAATTTATTTATTTGATTTTAATATTTTTCCTCCAATATTTCATTTATTTTGGAGAAGTCATTTTATCTCCTCTCATATTTTTTAATACAAAATATTTTAGAAGAGGAAAAATAAAATTAAAATCAAAGTGATCCTTGTTTCAATATTTGATAAAATTCAAATATGAGAAACGTGAAATCCCCAACTATATCCGTGGGTCCTTGAGTTGCTTAGAATTTCTAGGATTGCGAAACGAAATGCAATAAAATATGATATCCATGAATGACCTATGTATAACATTCCAAATTGAAAATTTGGGATGTTACAAACCTACCCCCCTTAAGATGAATCTCGTCCTCGACATTCGGGTTGGCTAGAAAATAGGTGTGGGTGGTCCTTGGCTTCATCCTCTGTATGGTGGCTCCACTGAACTTTGCAAAACTTGATAACCTTGATGCGAGTAACTCTGCTGGCAAACTCGAGAATCTTGATAGGTTTCTCCTCATATGTCAAATCACTATCCAACTGAATTGCTTCCAGGGGCACTTTGTCTCTCAGAGGAATATCGGCCATTTCAGCATGGCACTTCTTCAACTGGGAAACATGAAACACATCATGAACTCCTGACAGTCCTTCAGGTAACTCCAACTTGTAGGCAACCTCTCCCATGCGTTCCAAAACACGGTACGGTCCTACAAATCTCGGGGCTAACTTTCCCTTAACTCCAAAACGTTTAACTCCTCGCAGAGGTGACACTCGCAGATATGCTCTGTCTCCGATTTCATAGGCTACGTCCTTGCATTTCGAGTATGCAAAACTCTTCTGTTGGGACTGAGCTACCTTCAGTCTATCTCGAATCAGCTTAACCTTCTCTTTGGACTCGTTAATCAAATCTGGTCCAAACAACTGGCGGTCTCCAACTTCATCCCACATCAACGGTGTTCGGCATCTTCTCCCATACAGGGATTCGAACGGTGTCATCTTCAAACTGGCCTGGTAGCTGTTGTTGTATGAGAACTCCGCGTAGGGCAAGTTGTCATCCCAACTAGATCCATAATCTAATGCACAAGCTCTCAACATGTCCTCCAGAATCTGATTGACTCTCTCGGTCTGTCCATCAGTTTGCGGGTGAAAAGCTGTACTGAACTCCAGCCTAGTACCCAATGTCTGGTGCAGCTGGTGCCAAAACTTTGAAGTAAACTGTGTTCCTCTATCTGATACGATGGTCCTCGGAACTCTGTGCAGACATACGATCCTGGTCATGTATATCTTGGCCAACTTTGCACTAGTATAGGTGGTTTTCACTAGGATAAAGTGGGCTACTTTTGTCAAACGATCCACTACTACCCAGATAGAATCATATCCCGATCGGATCTTGGGTAATCCGGTGATAAAATCCATGCCAAGCTTGTCCCACTTCCATTCGGGTATCACCATAGGTTGCAGTAGTCCTGCTGACTTCTGATGTTATGCTTTCACTCTCTGACATACATCACATACGGCTACATACTCGGCAATATCCTTCTTCATTCCAGTCCACCAGAAACGCTCCTTCAAATCCAAATACATCTTGGTGTTTCCGGGGTGTATCGAGTACGGTGAGTCATGAGCTTCCTCAAGTATCAACTTCCTAATCTCGGTATTATTGGGCACACATACACGGTCCTCAAACCACAAGGTGTTGTGCTCATCGTCACGAAAACCTTTGGCTTTTCCTTCACTCATCTTCTCCTTTATTTCAGCAATTTCCTTGTCATCCTTCTAAGCTTCTTGGATCTTTTCCGACAATGTAGATTGAACTTCCAATGCTGCAACGAAACCCCTAGGAACTATCTCCAAATGAAGCTCCCTGAGATCTTCTGCTAACTCCTTTGGTAATCCTCCGCTTACGAGGGTATTGACATAACTCTTCCGGCTCAAAGCGTCTGCTACGAGATTGGCCTCTCCTGGATGATAGTGAAGCTTCATATCATAATCCTTTATGAGCTCCAACCATCTCCTTTGCCTGAGGTTCAGCTCCTTCTGAGTAAAAATGTACTTCAAACTCTTATGATCCGTGTACACATCGCAATGGTTTCCAATAAGAAAATGTCTCCAGGTCTTGAGGGCATGCACTACAGCTGCTAACTCCAAATCATGCGTGGCATAATTCAACTCATGCGGTCGAAGTTGACGTGAGGCATATGAAACAACTCTTCCGTCTTGCATAAGTACTCCTCCAAGTCCTAAGCGAGAGGGGTCGCAATACACTTGGAAATCCTTGCATATATCCGGCAGAATCAGCACTGGGGCTGTAGTCAAACTTTTCTTCAACTCTTGGAAACTTGCTTCACATTCTTCAGTCCAATGGAACTTGGTGTCCTTCTTCAACAATGTCGTCATAGGCTTCGCAATCTTGGACAAATTCTCAATAAATCTCCGATAGTATCCCGCGAGTCCAAGAAAACTACGGATCTCTCCAACCGAGGTGGGTGCCAACCACTCGGTGACTGACTGAACCTTGGTAGGATACACTGCTATACCTTCTCCTGATATAACATGTCCAAGAACTCCAACTTCCTTCAACCAAAACTCACATTTGCTGAACTTGGCATATAACTGATGTTCCCTGAGCTTCTCGAGAACTAAACACAAATGTTCCTTGTGTTCCTCTTCATTCTTCAAGTATACCAAGATATCATCAATGAACGCCACGACAAACTTATCCAAGAACTCCATGAACACCTTGTTCATCATACTCATGAAATAGGCAGGGGCGTTAGTCAGTCCAAATGACATAACCGTATACTCATATAACCTGTACCTTGTGGCGAAAGCTGTTTTTGGTATATCATTTTCTCGAATCTTCAGCTGATGATATCCTGATCGCAAATCGATCTTCAAAAACACTTTAGCTCCTTGCAGCTGGTCAAACAAATCATTGATCATCGGCAGTGGGTACTTGTTCTTGATCGTTACTTCATTCAACGCATGATAATCAACAACCATCCTCAATGATCCATCCTTCATCTCAACCAAGAGCACTGGGGCTCCCCATGGTGATGAACTTCGTCGGATATAACCTTTCTCCAACAACTCCTTAATCTGCTTCTTGATCTCTTCCAGATCATTCGCGGGCATCCGGTACAGTCTCTTCGATATCGGTCCAGTGCCTGGCAACAACTCTATCAAAAACTCGATGTCTCGATCTAGCAGCATGCCTGGTAACTCCTGTGGAAATACATCGGGGTAATCCTTCACTACCGGCACTTCCTCCTGAACAACTCTCATGAGAGAATTTACTTGAGTCCTCCTAGGCGCATGCCTAGATACATACTTGATCCATTTTCCCTCCGGGGTGGTGAGTAGAATTGATCTGCTAGCACAGTCAATGTTTCCTCCATACTTCGATAACCAATCCATTCCCAGTATCACATCCAATCCTTGTGACTCCAAAATTATTAGGTCTGGGGGGAAAACATGGCTACCAATGGTTAAGGGTATCCGATCGCACCATCGGTCGGCCATATACTCTGCACTGGGTGAGCTCACTAGCAAGGGTGTCCTAAGGGCTAAGGTGGGTAACTTAAATTTTTCCACAAACCCCCTTGAAATTTATGAATGCGATGCACCAGTATCAAATAAAACAAGGGCGGTAAACGACTTAACCAAAAACTTACTGATAACTGCATCAGGCTGCTCTTCAACCTCCTCCACATTCACGTGGTTCACTTGTCCCCTGTTGAAAGGGTTGGGCTTCTTCCCAGCGCTTCCATTGCCATTTTAGTTCTTCAATTCCGGACAATCGTTGGCATAGTGCCCAGTCTGCTCTTCAACCTCCTCCACATTCACGTGCTTCACTTGTCCCCTGTTGAAAGGGTTGGGCTTCTTCCCAGCGCTTCCATTGCCATTTCCGTTCTTCAATTCCGGACAATCATTGGCATAGTGCCCAGTCTTCCCACACTTGAAACAGGTAATGTGACTTTGATCCTTCTTGGCGGGTGTGGCTGGGTTAGAGCGGTTCTGGTTGCTGCCTGCTCCATTCCCTTTTCCATTCTTGGGGCCACTGTGGTTATGCGAACTCCCTCCATTGTGAGTGTGGCCTCCATGGTTATGGGCAAATCCTCCCGAGTTCGGGGTGAAACGAGGCTTCTGCTAAGCTGCAGAATTGTACTATCCTTGTCCATACTTCCTCTTGCAGCTCTCAATCTACTGCTGCTTCCTTTCCATCATAAGAGCCTTCTCTACCAGCCCCTGGTAGTTGTTAAATGTTGCCATGATCAACTGCATGCTCATCTCATCATTCAGCCCTTCCAAAAACTTCTCCTGCTTCGCGACATCTGTGGCCACATCATCAGGGGCATAACGAGATAGCTTACTAAACTCATCTACGTACTGAGCCACCGTACGATTTCCCTGGCGCAAGTTGCGAAACTCACGCTTCTTCATGCTCATAGCTCCAGTTGAGACATGGGTCGTGCGGAATGCTTGCTGAAACTGATCCCAAGTGATATTGGCTATAGGGAAAGTGGCTGTGTAATTCTCCCACCATGAAGCTGCTGGTCCATCCAATTGATGTGTGGCAAAACGCACCTTCTCAGCATCTGTGCAACCTGCGGTGGTCAACTCTCTTCCAATCTTGCGTAGCCAGTTATCAGCAACTATTGGCTCGGTGCTACTAGAAAACACCGGCGGTTGCAACCTTAGAAAACGGGCTAGGTTGTCAACTGGAGGTGGTGGTGGCGGGTTGTTGTTGTTGCCTTGGTTCTGGACTAATATCTGCATCAAGGCATTCTGCTGCTGGATCAACTGAGTGATCTCCGGTGGGAAGACAAATCCAGTATCACGTCTTGGAGGCATCTGATGTGTTTAGAGGGGAGAGACTAGAATAGAAAAGAGGTCTAGTGAGGAAGCACTACCCATATGCACATGAGACAAACACAATCATATCACACCAAATCAATTCAAGCAAGGGCATACAATCGGTCTAGAACTATCGTTACAAAAGTGTTCAGACTACTACTATATATAGGGGAAAATACTACTAATCGTATGGTGGTCATTCTAGAAATTTTGATCGGTGGAAGACTCCATGATATCTGCCCCAGCTTCGTCTTCATAATCATCATCACTACCATCAGGGTTGGAGTCGGTGTCGTCGGTGATGATGTAGTCTTCAGAACGAACTTCCTTGGGTTCGTCGTCTTCTCCTCCTGGCGCGGGGTCTCCCATGAAAACTCCTAGCTTCCTTGTTAGGTCGTCATTCTTCTCCACGAGTATCGTCATTTCCTCCTCATATCCATCGCATGTAGACTTGAGTTCCTCTTCTAGCTCTGTGATCATAGTCATCCCCTTCTCCAGATCTATCATGTTTGTGCACATCTGGTTCTCCTGGCGTCGAATGTGCTGGTTTAACTCCTGGATGAATGCCGCTATGGACCTGTCCCTCCTGGTGCTGACTATCTCCCATTGCTCATCTCGGTGCCCACATATTTGGTAGATAGTATATCCTTCAGCTCCTATTTGTAGACTTCTCCAATTCGTCCCATAGCAATGTGGGCTGCCATGCTCCTTCCTAGACTCCAGGTTGGGGCATCAAAGGAAAGCTCTATGGGCTCCGTAACTGGCGTTAATGTCCTTCTTGGAACTTGAACTCGAATCATCTAGCGCTCTTCTTCCAATAAAGTAGCGGTGTAGCTCCCGGTGAAGCTTGGTATTCTGATGTTTAGGTATCTAGTGACTTCCTTCAAGTGTCGTCCAAAGGGTGTGTCTTCATCCGGTTGTGCAAACTTGTTCCTTGAGTCCGCCATCCTAAAGAGTAGAAAATGGAGAGGAGTCAGAAATGAGTAGAGAAGAGTGACCTATGGCTCATCTTAGTGGTCGTGTCCTACATTCAGCGTGTGCTCTGATACCATCTTGTAGCGATACGACCTCAGACGGTCAAATCTCTATGTCGAGTGTCATCCCAGGATCGGTAATGCTGACACACATTACTCGAAGGATTTATAACAGAGTAGCAATCACACACTTATTACATCGAATGTCTCAAAAGAGAACTTATTACAATAAATATGGCTTAAGGCCATCTAAATAAGATAACAGCGGAAGGCTTGGAAGATAAAGTGAGTCCATCAACTCCAACGGCATAGCTGAGTGCATGACAAACGACCTAGCGCACCTTACTCCTCGTCTGAAAAGTCTGCAACATGATACGTTGCAGCCCAAAAGAGGGTCAGCACATGGAATATGCTGGCAATATAACACAGTAGAGCAATGAACAGATAAATGCTATCACTACATGCATATATGGCTGTTGGAGGCTCTATGGTTATATTGTTTTGCGAAAAGCGAGTTTTTCCCTACAACAAAGGAATATATTTTATTTAACTATAATGGTAGTTGAAACATTGAGAATGGTACCCCCATCTCAATCCCAATTAAAAAAGTAATTATCAACCCAACAAATTAATTTAGAGTGATGAGATCAATCCAATAATTCAAGTACCAGATACTCAAGATGTCCATAATCGGGGACATGGCTAACCATGATTAGTTTATACACTCTGCAGAGGTTTGCGAACTTTTCCCCACAAGACTCGATCTCCTCCGTTGGATTTCTCGCACTACATGGTGTTTGAGAAACGGATGACCGAGACACAGTCTTTCAGAAACATTAACTCTAACCCCGGGTAGACAGTACCAACGTACATCCCCTACATCTGCTAGCCCACCACTGGAAGAGGTCATGCAACCTACTCAACTATGCTAGAGCCCATAATAGCTTGTGGCTGCACACAGAAGATTCTAGCATGAATAATCTTATGATCCCTTTGAGCCTGGGTGGCGGACCATAGGACAAATCACACGGTATAACCCCGGGATCTCCTAGGACCACACTGGTATAACCCCAGGTGCCCAAAACCAACAATCCACCCAGATGTGTATTAAATTGCCACCTTAAATTGAACCATTAATTAACAAACTCACATCTGTCATGGATACACTCAAACCCAGTCCACGTTTACGAGCATAGCATAGCAATATAAGCATAACCTAGAAGTAACTCCCAAAGGTTTGATAATAAAACAGGTAATAGGTTCTACCTCATCATCTACTTCCCAGACCCACAAGTTAATCACAACCTAATCATGCAGTGTTTGAGGTTTGTAACTAGTGCATAGAAAACTGGGTATGAAAAAGTATGATCAATGTGTTACTTGCCTTGCTAACGATCTGCAAATCCTAGAGACTCGTAGTAGCACGCTCCGCACTCCGGGAATTCTATCGCAAGCAAACAATAGCATACATAAGCATTCAAGCAAATATGCATGGGTAAAACTCAAATAAGAAGATATAACTAGAAAGTCCAACTAAATAACTCCGGTTTGCAAAAATAATCAAATCAAACAGAGCAACGAAACTCAAACTACGAAAGAAACAAGATCCGATTACTAATCTCGACTAAAGTCAACTTTTACAGTACCAAAATCTTGTTCAAGTTGGTTAAACAGAAAGAGGGCTTTGGGACGAAGAACTAGGCGCTTGTTTCACCTGATTTGGATAAACGAGCGAAAAGTTTTACTAGATCGAAGATTAGGGCAGAAATCGCGATCGGAAATAATTGCGGAAAAACCCTGGAAAAAGAAAAACTGACGAACAGGCTAACGAACGAACGTTTGCTGTCTGCGGCTAACGGACGGCGTTCATTAAAATGAATGTACGTATGAACGTCCGCAATATAACTAAACCGTGAAAAAAAATCGAACGGATATTAGTCCAGAACCAAGGCAACAACAACAACGGCGGCTCTGGTGGACAGCGGCGCGGCTCCGACGGACGGCGGCGCGGGCGGCGGGCTGCAGCGGCGTGGGCTGGGGGCGGCGGCGCGACACGGCGAAGCGGCGGTGACGACGGCTAGGGTTAGGGTTCGGCAGCGGCGCGGGCTGGTGGGGCTCACCCTTCAAAGGGCCGGGCGGTGGCAGAGTCCGGGTCGCCCACGGCCCGGTAGGTCGGTGCACCCCTTTTTTTTTAAACCTGACGCTGAAACACAAAATAAAGAAATACTAAACGGACTCCAAAAATTCTAAAATAAATTTTCACGGTCCTCTAATAATATTCCGGACAAAGTGAACATTTATTTGGGCCTCTAATGCAATTTTGAAAAACGCATATTTTTCCTACTTCAAATAAAATTGCAATAAAATCCAAATAAAATTTATTTATTTGATTTTAATATTTTTCCTCCAATATTTCATTTATTTTGGAGAAGTCATTTTATCTCCTCTCATATTTTTTTAATATGAAATATTTTTGAAGAGAAAAAAAAATTAAAATCAAAGTGATCCTTGTTTCAATATTTGATAAAATTCAAATATGAGAAACGTGAAATCCCCAACTCTCTCCGTGGGTCCTTGAGTTGCTTAGAATTTCTAAGATTGCGAAACGGAATGCAATAAAATATGATATGCATGAATGACCTATGTATAACATTCCAAATTGAAAATTTGGGATGTTACAGTAAGTTATCATAAACTATTATTGTTGACGTTACCCTTGAGGTAAAAGGTTGGGAGGCAACACTATAAGCCCCTATCTTTCTCTGTGTCCGATTAAAACTCCATACCCATAAGTATTGTGTGAGTGTTAGCAATTGTGAAAGACTAAATGATAGTTGAGTATGTGGACTTGCTGAAAAGCTCTTATATTGACTATTTCCGATGTTATGATAAATTGCAATTGCTGCAATGACCGAGATCGTAGTTTGTTAGTTTTCAATGAAGTTTCTGATTCATACTTGACATTGTGAATAGATTGTTACTTTAGCATAAGAAATCATATGACAATATATATATATATATATATATGTTGTTGTTATAAGAATGATCATGATTCCCTCATGTCCGTATTTTATTTTATCGACACCTCTATCTCTAAACATGTGGACATATTTTTGGTTATCGGCTTCCGCTTCAGGACAAGCGAGGTCTAAGCTTGGGGGAGTTCATACGTCCATTTTGCATCATGCTTTTATATCAATATTTATTGCATTATGGGTTGTTACTACACATTATGTCACAATACTTATGCCTTTTCTCTCTTATTTTACAAGTTTTACACGAAGAGGGAGAATGCCGGCAGCTGGAATTCTAGGCTGGAAAAGGAGCAAATATTAGAGACCTATTCTACACAACTCCAAAAGTCCTGAAACTCCACGAAAGTCAGTTTTGGAATATATATAAAATATTGGGCGAAGAAAGTACCAGAGGGGGGCCACCCACCATCCACGAGGGTGGGGGGCGCGCCCCTGCCTCGTGGGCCTCCTGGCAGGCCTCCGGTGCCCATCTTTGGCTATATGAAGTCTTTCGCCATGGAAAAAAATAAGGAGGAAGCTTTCGGGACGAAACACCGCCGCCACGAGGCGGAACCTGGCGAAACCAATCGAGGGCTCCGGCGGAGCTGTTCTGCCGGAGAAACATCCCTCCGGGAGGGGGAAATCATCACCATCGTCATCACCATCGATCGTCTCATCGGGAGGGGGTCAATCTCCATCAACATCTTCACCAGCACCATCTCCTCTCAAACCCAAGTTCATCTCTTGTATCCAATCTTTGTCCCAAAACCTCAGATTGGTACCTGTGAGTCATTAATGCTCAACATATAAATCAAAGTGCACCTCAGGGGGTTCGAGCCTATTCAAGAAATGAAAGTTTTGCACAAAAGAATTTGTGAGGATGTGGTGTTTGTCACACTTATCTGCGAGGAAGTTGGTGAGCCCAGCATTTGCAACAAATTATGCGAACTCTTGGTAGAATCCGGCTTCATTCATGAAGGCAATGTGTGGCCATTCGCACAGCCGGACCTCCGTCCTACGCGGATTGTTGATGTCATTGTCCGAGGATTCCCCCAGGACTCCCTTGGCATTCCGCCTCGAGGAACTCCTTCGAAAGATATTCATTTTCTCTAGGAACAAATTACTGAAATTTTTGGCCACAAAATGATGTCAACTAAACGTCACAAGATTGATAGCAACTACTCATATGGATGTTTAGAGACTATATCAAGCATTCAAACTCCTTGGAACTCAAAGAATTCAACATGCAAGCTCATTTTCAGTAGCACCAAGAGCAACTAATTATGCAAAATGTAATTAACTAAAGCAAAAACAAATTAGAGTAATGGTGGGGTCACATACCAAGTAGAAATCGCCTAAAACAGTTTTAGAAATAGAGCTTCGAGCAAGAACGCGCGAGAGAAAACTACCAGGAATTTTTGCTAGAGGTAGGAGACGAAGTGGGCTAAAGGGGTATGTGAGGGGGTCCCTATGGGGCCCACAAGCCACCTAGGCACATGCAAGGGGTGGGCACTCCCTGGTGTCTTGTGGGCACCTGGGATGATTTCAGTGCCAAAAAATCATAATTATTCTATAAAATTTTCAGGTCATTTTGAGCACTTTCATTTTTGGGCACTTTTTTATTGCACGGATAATTCAGAAAACAGGATATTCATGGCATTTTATTTCATTTAACTAAAAATAACAGAAAATATAAAGTGAATGCAGAAGGTTGTGCCTACTAAATTCATCGACCACATACCTAAAAAATAATCCATTAATAAGGTTTATCAAGTCTTGTTAACAAACCATTTTCGATTACCATGTAACTGAAGAATCTTCGTAAAACAGTAAGTTACCTCAACGGGGATATGCATCTCCCCAATAATAAGGATTTCATATTTCTTTTTGACAGTAGGAAGAGGAATTTTAAAATTGTAAGTGCATATCGTGCCCCTTATTGATTTTGGTGTATTGAAGACTTATAGGTTAAGGGACTAATGTGTTTGTGAGTCTTCAAAGGTCTTATAAGTCTCTGAGGAGTTTGATATATCCGAGGAATGTTGACCCCTAAAAATGAATGTCTTCATCTGAAGACTTTGTGCTTTTGTTGGAGACATTGAAAATGAGCAAATTGGTGTGACCTTGAAGATATTGATGCGAGGACTATGAAGCGTGAAGACTTTTGTTTTCGTAGTTTCATTTCCTTCTTTTGAGTCATAGGAAACACCATACTATTAAAGGGGGTCGAGGTAATACTAAGGAAAATTTTCCAAGTGATGCTCATCTCAAAGCCTATACAATACCCAATCCTTCGAGTGAAGCCTTTGGAAATCTCTAGCAGTTCAGCCAATTTCTTCAGTGACGGAGACGAAGTTCTTCCGGTCACTCAGGAATTTGTTCTAATTGAGGAGTTAGGCATTCTCCAATGTGAATTGCCTATAGTGAGGAACATGATAACCCTGAGGAATTTCATGGTTTGGATTTCCGACTGTTGCTGTGCTTCGCGCCAGCTGTCCAAATATCTTATCCATCCAACAGTCATATCATTAGGGGCATTTATGTCTTATCATTTCAGGTTGCACCCTAGCTATAAATAGCCACCCCCTCAACCACTAGCTGGTTGGCTGCTCCGAGAGAGATTGACAAGTGTCATTAGAGCAACCTATCCTTCGAGGACTTAGACAGAAAATCATCAGCGAGGAAAAACGTAAAACCCCAACACCTAAAACCCAAAGTGATTGAGCTTCACTTAAGAGATTGTTCCTGTGTGGAGCCGACTCTTTTTACCTTTAAAGACTGTGCATCTTCCAGACGGTTAGGCATCATGGTCTAGAGCATCCAAGAGGAATTGTGGATCGCCGGGTTACCGAGTTTGTGAAGGTTTGGAAGTCACCTTGAAGACTTACCATGAGTGATTGGGCGAGGTCTGCGTGGCCTTATCTCAAGGAGAATACGGTAAGGATTGTGAGTCCTTTGGTCTTAAATACCAAGCCGCTCCAACCAGAGGTACAACTGTCACAATAGTTGGAACTGGTCTACCAAATCACTGTCTTCACCGAGCTATTGGTTCTATTTCCTCAACCCTTTCATTTCCTCGTTTACTTGTTGGTGAAATTGATCATTACTGTTTGAAGACTTTGACTGAAGACTTCCTCAATTTTCTCAACCCAAATTCTTCGGTCACCTTGTCTTTTGCCTACTTATCTTGTTTACTCGCTACTTCTGCTCTGTGTATGCTTTATCTCATCATGATGACTATGTTACTGTCATGTTATGCTTGCACCCGAGTACTTTATCTGCTGCTTGTATTTCGTCACTTAGCAAATTCCTCAAGTAGTAATTCCTGAGTGACGAATTTGTAAAAATCACCTATTCACCCCCTCTAGTCAATATAACGCACTTTCAAAAACTTCCAATAGTAATTGCCGGAGACTTTTCAATAAGATGAATTCCATTTACTTGAAACTTTTTCTTCATAAAGTGCACCGTATGTTCATTACCACTCGTATGAAAGGTTAATCGACATGTTGTCACCCTTGGGCATATCAAGTATAACAAAATCTGTTAAGATAGTAACATTTGCAACTATACGGGCACATGTTCACAAACACCGATAGCTATGGCAGTTGGTTTGTCAGCTATTGCAATGATATTTCAGTGGGTGTGAGTTTATTCAAATCAAGTCTTTTATATAATGAGAAAGGCATGACCCTAACACCGGCTCCTAAATCACACAAAGAAGTTTTGACATCTGCCTCGGATCTTCTTCCCCGCTGCTGACAAACGGCCACCACACCACACTCAACAACTTGTCCATGGGTTCGTCCAAGGCTCCATTGTCCTCCACAACATCTTGTTTTTTAGCGAACCATAAGAAGGTCATTGGAAAAATAGAAGGAGGACACAATAGTGCCAGCAGAAAGAGGTACTCATCTTACCTTATTCATGCAAATCTCACGTCTCTGCTCACACTGTATTCATCCCACGAAAGAAACTAGTTGACAGCTTCTTACTACACCTTCTTCGTGATACTAAATGCACAAGATTTCCCACCATTTACTATTTCACCTTAGCTAGAGGTCAGTCGCCCTCTTGGATTTCAACTCAGCTCAATTGATACGCAATTAAAAGAAGCAGCACCTTCTTAGGCGTGCGGAGCACCTAGTCTGCCTGTTAGCAGGGGAAGCGGCTCATCGGTGTCCATCTTAGGGGTTTGGGGCGTAGGAGCTGCTTGCACCGGATCTAGAGGTCTGCGGGGCTTAAAGGGATGGCTGGGGGGCGGTGCGGTGAGGTCGAGGGGACTGGGCCGGTGGTCGCTGGCATTTCGACGAAGATCATCAACACTGACTGGCTGGAGGTAGATGAAGGCCATCTGCCCGTTCTTTGTACATCGGACGGTGCATAAGAAATCTACTGATCTATTTTTTCAGTTGACTGTTATTTTCATAGGACCACATCTGTGGTGTGCTGGAGGGGTACCTGCATTTCACAGCCATCCCTATTCTCATATTTCAAAATCGTAGAACCTAATTTCGTGTGCCATGCATGTTGTAGAGCTATCATATGTCTCCCATCATTTATTTCTCACCCACATGCTATCTGCTACATTTATAGTGTACTACTTGTGCACACACTTCACCCATACTCACACTATTGTTTTTTATGCATGGGTATTTCATACTCTGACGCACTATTGATATATACACAAAAGAAAAGACAGATGTCGCTACAGTCTAATTCGAGGATAAGCAATAAGCGTTTAAGTGCTCTAAAGGGTGCAGTGTCAGCAGATGGAGACAGTAAACGTAGCTCTGCAGTTGATGATCTCAATTGCCACACACAACCATCCTAGGTGATTCCTTTAACTTCGCGCTGTCAAATGTGGTTGCATGTTGCATATGGTGTGTAGCTTGTATTGCTTCCAATTTGGTTAAATTGCATCTACTTACTTTACACATTATACCTTTGATAATTACATGGCTTCCTATTTTTGATACAATTTTTCTATTAACCATATTCTCACATCAAACTAATGCTCTTGTGTATCCCTCATCAATCACTTATGATGAGACAGTCACGCCAATGGGTTACTGTGAGACGCACTACTCTTTTAAATAGTGAGTGTCATCCTCGCCACATGATTCTCAAGAAATAGCAAGGCTAGATAAAGAGTGAGTGTCATCCTCCCCACATGATTTTAAAGAGTGAGTGTCATCCTCACCACAATTCCCCTACACCACCATCGCAGGTGCTTGCTCTTACTTGGCAGTGTGATATGTGGTTGCATGTTGCATAAGGTGTCTACCTTGTATTGCTCTAATTAGGGTATATTGCATTTGCTTAGTTAACACATTATACCTGTGAATATGACACGCCTTCCTATTTTTGGTACATACTACGTCTTTTTATGAACCATGTTATTTCATCAAACTATCTTCTTGTGTATCCTCCATCAATAACTTCTGATGAGACACCTTCAAATTGACAATGTGATATTGGTTGCATCTTGCATATCATTTCAAGCATGTACTGCCTCTAATTTGTTGAAATGCCACTTATGATGAGACACTTTTAACTTGGTAGAGTGATTCTGGTTGGATCTTTCATATGGTGTCTAGCTTGCATTGCTTCTAATTTGTTGAAATGCCTTCTTCTTAGCGTTTTTCATACATATTCCATCCTCCTACAATGTGCTTTCCTTACATAAAAGTTGTGTTCATCATTATCGTGCATCAATGAATTTGGAATAGCGGATTTCATTCCTTTTTCTTGTGGGTTTGACTTGAAAAGGAAAAATGTAAAAGGATGAATGCACAGGATGATGGTTGTCCCCTAGAGCAACAAAAACAGATGACCTGTGCACATTCTCCTTGATAGAGGCAAAGGTGTCCCGTCTTTCGATGAGATGGTGATTATCGTTTTCGGGGGAGTAGACTTTGATGATCCAACTATGAACATGCGAGGACGTCGCGCCTTAGCAATCGCTAAACCAACTATGAGAGGTTATTCACCACCCCGGAGCACGATCAACCTGACCACTAGGGTCTATTTCCTGCAAGAAAGGAACACCAAGCAAGAAACTAAGATTGCAAAATGGATATTATGAATATAAGAGGAAAGCTTTTATTGATCAAGGTGGGGTTCTGTGACATCTTGGTCTGGTCGTTGAACACAAAGAAAGTACGCGAAGCTGCAGTTATGGGAAACTTTAATCTAAACAAAAACCAAAGTCTAAACGATGCCCTAAGGGTTGTATATATATGGAGGAGTAGGGGGAATTTCGTGACCCCTTGGAGGAGGTGTCGTGGGAAACCACGACCAGCTATGGGGCCATGAGCCCCTTGTGGTTCAGCAGGGTGATGAGCACATTGCACAAAGAGCGGAGAATGTCGTGCAGCACAGCAGAGATCACACGGGCAATTTTACCCAGGTTCGGGCTGCCGCGAGGCATAAAACCCTACTCTTGCTTTGGTGGATTGTGGTGGAAGTGCAGCGCTCTAGCCCGGTAGGGTTGCCTCGGGGCGAGAGCAGCTACGCGCGTATGAGTGTACAAGGGTCCGAATGCTTTCTATGGTTGCCACGGGCCTCCTTTTATAGATAAAGGGGTCACCACAATGACACAAACAGTGCTATCATACCTAACTCGGTAGACAGGGTAGAGCACATTAAATGTGTTGTTAGTGTCACATCATGGCCTGCCCGGCAAGCCTTGCCGGGCTGTTCGGCCACAATCTCTCCTGCCTCCATGACACATCTCTAGACGGGTGTCAGTTGGAGGTGATTTCCATAGGAAGTGGCTGCCATGTGGCAAAAACCAGTCACATAGTCACTTGGGGGCTTGACACTGCACCGATCGATGACTTGTGTCTTTGTGAGGTGGTGCGGTGGAGCCTTGGCAGGGTAGTTCGCCTCCGTAGGGTCCGGCAGGCCTGCCGGGGCGGTCTTGAGGTTTGTTTCTGGGGTAACCTCGGCCTCGCCAGGCTCGCCTTCCCGGCAAGGGAGGTTTTCTCTTAGTGGTATTGCTTCTTTTGGCTTGACTTGGTCTTCTTGATCTGCACTCTGATTCCTCGAAGAGCTGATCACTTGTGCTTGGTCTGGTCTTGAATGTTACAATCTTGCTCTTAGGCCTATGCACGGTCTAGGCAACAGACCCAGGGTTTGTTGCACCAACAGGAGCCCCCGGGCCTGGCCCGAACGTGCTGCCGGGCATCGTCGGGGTAGGTCCTAACTTGTGCACAGGCGAGAGGGTAGCAGTTGCTTGTCCTTTGAGATGTTCTTTGCTTCTTCATTAACCTGAGCCCATGTTAGTTTCTGGTTCTCCCGCTCATTGCGTAACGCCAATTGTAGTGGGGCCACCTTTGTAATGGCTCGTGAATGACTTTAACGCACGGGTGAGTAACGGCCAATTCACTCTGCCCACCACGCTCTTATCCTTGGCCACGTATGCCGCATGCATCGAGTGGGGTAGGTAACAGAGGCGCGTGGTGCAGGAGAGTGTCAAGGCAGGGGCCCGGTCTTCGTGGATTGGTGTAGGAGGGCGGTGGTTACCCGCCGAGGGATCGGCTCCCAGCCCCAACCCGTCTATAAAAGAAGGGGCGGGGGAGGAGTGGGAGTATTCATACACACACCCCTTCTCTTCCATTCTCTGCTTTCTTCTGAGTATGTTGAAAGGGAGAGCCTGGGGCCAGGCCCCGAGCCCTAGCTTGGGGTTGATGATGTCGAACGCTCGTGTCGACGCTTGGGGAGTGAGTCTTGTCCAGGCCACGGGAAGATGCAGCGGGCGAGTCGCTCGTAGCGCAGGAGATATCAAGCTTTCCCATTATGGTGGAATTCTTGTCTCCTTCGCTCGGGCCGGCCATCTGGTGGGGAGTGCTGGAGCTTGCTGCGAGCCTTTGCGGGTTGGCGCTCCAATGCCGGAGCCCCTGGGGTTCTCGATGCCCATCTGGGGTGCAGTTCTCGGGGCTCGTGGTAATCCCAGTACTGCTCCCTTTGGAGACGTTGGTGTGAACGTTGAAGACGGCGGCATCTCCCTGCCCCTCAAGGAGGGGAGCGATGCTCCTCACGCGACTCGGACGCCGCCATCACCTGCCGCTTCTCTGGGGGAGGTGACGGCCCGAGGGGCCGGCGTCCTTCCGGAGTGGTGGTGATGAAGAAAGAACTAGGGAAGACGGAGAAGGTGGGTGGTGATACGTCTCCATCGTATCTACTTTTCCAAAGACTTTTGCCCTTGTTTTGGACTCTAACTTGCATGATTTGAATGGAACTAACCCGGACTGATGTTGTTTTCAGCAGAATTGCCATGGTGTTATTTTTGTGCAGAAATAAAAGTTCTCGGAATGACCTGAAACTTCAGGGAGAATATTTTTGGAATATATAAAAAATACTAGCGAAAGAATCAAGACCAGGGGCCCACACCCTGTCCATGAGGGTGGGGGCGCGCCCCCTGCCTCGTGGGCCCCCTGAGGCTCCACCGACCTCAACTCCAACTCTATATATTCACGTTCGGGGAGAAAAAAATTAGAGAGAAGGATTCATGACGTTTTACGATACAGAGCCACCGCCAAGCCCTAATCTCTCTCGGGAGGGCTGATCTGGAGTCTATTCGGGGCTCCGGAGAGGGGAATCCGTCGCTGTCGTCATCATCAACCTTCCTCCATCACCAATTTCATGATGCTCACCGTCGTGCGTGAGTAATTCCATCGTAGGCTTGTTGGACGGTGATGGGTTGGATGAGATTTACTATGTAATCGAGTTAGTTTTGTTAGGGTTTGATCCCTAGTATCCATTATGTTCTGAGATTGATGTTGCTATGACTTTGCTATGCTCACTAGGGCCCGAGTGCCATGATTTCAGATCTGAACCTATTATGTTTTCATGAATATATGTGAGTTCTTGATCCTATCTTGCAAGTCAATAGTCACCTATTATGTGTTATAATCCGTTAACCCCGAAGTGACAATAATCGGGATACTTATCGGTGATGACCGTAGTTTGAGGAGTTCATGTATTCACTAAGTGTTAATGCTTTGGTCCGGTACTCTATTAAAAGGAGGCCTTAATATCCCTTAGTTTCCAATAGGACCCCGCTGCCACGGGAGGGTAGGACAAAAGATGTCATGCAAGTTCTTTTCCATAAGCACGTATGACTATATTCGGAATACATGCCTACATTACATTGATGAACTCGAGCTAGTTCTGTGTCACCCTATGTTATAACTATTGCATGAGGAATCGCATCCGACCTAATTATCCATCACTGATCCAATGCCTACGATCTTTTCACATATTGATCTTTGCTTAGTTACCTTACCGTTGCCACTGTTACAATTACTACAAAACTGCCATTGTTACTTTTGCCACTGTTACCGTTACTTCCATACTACTTTGCTAATAAATACTTTGCTACAGATACTAAGTTATCCAGGTGTGGTTGAATTTAAAACACAACTGCTAATACTTGAGAATATTCTTTGGCTCCCCTTGTGTCGAATCAATAAATTTGGGTTGAATACTCTACCCTCGAAAACTGTTGCGATACTTGTGGGTTATCAAGACTATTTTCTGGCGCCGTTGCTGGGGAGCATTGCTCTATTCTTTGAGTCACTTGGGATTTATATCTGCTGGTCACTATGAGGAACTTGAAAGACGAGAAAACCAAAATTTATCCCTCAACTACGAGGGGAGGTAAGGGACTGCCATCTAGCTCTGCACTTGATTCTCCTTCTGTTTTGAGTAAACTTGCGACACCTAAACCTGCTTCTGATATTAATTTTGATATGTCGCATGTTATTGATGATGCCACTTCTACTATGCATGATACTTATGATGAAACTACTTCTATGCTTGATACTACTGTGCCATTACGAGAATTTCTTGATGAACAACTTGCTAGGGTTAGAGAGAATGGAATTATTGAAACTGATAATATTGATGATGAAGATTCTCCCCCTAGATATGAATTGTCTGTTGTGCCTGAGGGTTATGTTATGGATGAAGAAACTGCTTGAGATTTTCTTGCTTGCAATGATAGATATGATCTTAAGAAATTATTAGCTAAGCTGGAAGAAAAATCTTTGAATGCTAGAATGAAATATGGCCCTGCTTTAGCTACTTCACCTATTTGTATTTCTGATAAGGATTATGATTTCTCTGTCGATCGTGAGATAATTACTTTGGATGAATCTGATCCTTTTCATGGCTATGAATCTGAAACTGTTTTGGCACATCTTACTAAATTAAATGATATAGCCACCCTATTTACTCATGATGAGAAAACTCGCTACTACTATATCCTTAAATTATTTCCGTTCTCATTAACGGGTGATGCTAAAACATGGTTTAATTCTCTTGATCCTAGTTGTGTGCGTAGTCCCCAGGATATGATTTATTATTTCTCTGCTAAATATTTCCCCACTCATAAGAAACAATCTGCTTTAAGGGAAATATACAATTTTGTGCAAATTGAAGAAGAGAGTCTCCCACAAGCTTGGGGGAGGCTTCTCCAATTACTTAATGCTTTGCCTAATCATCCACTCAAGAAAAATGAAATACTTGATATATTTTATAATGGACTAACCGATGCTTCTAGACACCACCTGGATAGTTGTGCTGGTTGTGTTTTCAGGGAAAGAACAGTTGATCAAGCCGAATTGCTATTGAATGATATGTTGACTAATGAAAATAATTGGACACTTCCTGAACCAACTCCTAAGCCAACTCCGAAGAAAAGGGGTGTTCTATTTCTCTGTCGTGAAGATATGCCAGAGGCAAAGAAATCTATGAAAGAAAAGGGTATTAAAGATGAGGATGTTAAGAATTTACCACCTATTGAAGAAATACATGGTCTTGATAACCCGACACAGGTAGTAAAGGTAAATTCTCTCTATAGATTTGATGAAGGTAATATTCCTCGTTATAAGTCTGCTAGCCAATGCTTAGATGAGTCCGATAATTTTATTGTTAAACAAGAAAACATCAATGCTTATGTTGGTAGACAATTGAAACGAAATGCTTATATGATTGAATACTTGAGTTATTATATGTCTAGAGTTAAAGGTGAACTTAAACTCATTAGTAAACCTGCTTCTATGGTTACCACTCAAGTAGAACAAGTGCTTAAAGCTCAGAATGATTTTCTCAATGAATTAAATAATAATAAAAATGATAATGTTGTTAGAGTTGTGACTAGAGGGGGTAAAATGACTCAGGAACCTTTGTATCCTGAAGGCCACCCTAAGAGAATTGAGCAAGATTCTCAGAGAACTAATGTTGATGCACCTAGTCCTTCTAAAAAGAAGAAAAATAAAAATGATAGGACTTTGCATGCTTCTAGTGAATCTGTTGTTGACACACCTGATAATCCCAATGATATTTCTATTTCTGATGCTGAAACACAATCTGGTAATGAACATGAACCTAGTGATAATATTAATGATGATGTTCATGTTGATGCTCAACCTAGCAATAACAATGATGTAGAGATTGAACCTGCTGTTGATCTTGATAACCCACAATCAAAGAATCAACGTTATGATAAAAGAGACTTCATTGCTAGGAAGCATGGTAAAGAAAGAGAACCATGGGTTCAGAAACCCATGCCCTTTCCTCCTAAACCATCCAAGAAAAAGGATGACGAGGATTTTGAGCGCTTTGCTGAAATGATTAGACCTATTTTTTGCGTATGCGTTTGACTGATATGCTTAAAATGAATCCTTATGCTAAGTATATGAAAGAAATTGTTACAAATAAAAGAAAGATACCGGAAGCTGAAATTTCCACCATGCTTGCTAATGATACTTTTAAAGGTGGAATACCAAAGAAACTAGGAGATCCAGGAGTACCAACTATACCATGCTCCATTAAAAGAAACTATGTTAAAACTGCTTTATGTGATCTTGGAGCCGATGTTAGTGTTATGCCTCTCTCTTTATATCGTAGACTTGATTTGAATAAGTTGACACCTACTGAAATATCTTTGCAAATGGCCGATAAATCAACCGCTATACCTGTCGGTATTTGTGAGGATGTGCCTGTTGTGGTTGCAAATGTTACTATTTTAACGGACTTTGTTATTCTTGATATTTCCGAGGATGATAGTATGTCGATTATCCTTGGTAGACCCTTTTTGAATACTGCACGGGCTGTTATTGATTGCAACAAAGGCAATGTCACTTTTCATGTTAATGGTACTGAGCATACGGTACACTTTCCGAGGAAACAACCTCAAGTCCACAGTATCAATTCTATTGGAAAATTTCCAACAATTGCTATTGGAGGTTTTGAATTTCCTCTTCCTACTGTCAAGAAGAAATATGATATTCTTATTGTTGGGGATGTACATATCCCCGTTGAGGTAACCTAGTGTTATTCGAAAATTCTCCGGTTTCATGCGATTCAGAATGAGTTTGTTAACAAGACTTGATCAACCTTGTTAGTGGATTCCTTTTGATGAGCATGGGATGGATGAAGTTAGAAAGCACAACTCTCTGTACCCTCCTTTTACTTTCTGTTATTTAGAATAAATAAAGCAAAAATAGTATTTTCTATCTGTTTTCTGAATTATCCTTGCAATAAAAAATACCCCGAAAATAAAAGTTCTCCAAATGTCCCGAAAAAGAAATATGATTTTTTGTAGAATATTTAAGAATTTTTGGCACTAAGAACACACCAGAGGGGGCAACCACCTGGCCACGAGTGTGCAGGGCGCGCCCACCCCGTGGGCGCGCCTCCTGCCTCGTGGGCCCCCCTCCACTTATTCTTGCACCCACACACTTCGTCTTCCTCCAAAAAAATCACCAACCAGCTCAAGCACGAGTCCTAGCTCATCTTGCTGCCATTTTCGATCTCCTTACTCAAAGCTCCACTCACAAAACTACTTTGGGAGATTGTTCTTCGGTATGTGACTCCTCCAATGGTCCAATTAGTTTTTGTTCTAGTGCTTTATTTATTGCAAAATTTTGCTGCTTAGGTGACCCTGTTCTTGAGCTTGCATGTCAAATTTATTTGGTCCCAAGTAGTTCTAATGCATGATATAGTCTCTAGGCACTTGTGGGAGTAGTTGCCATCAATCTTGTTGAGTTCGGTTCACTTTTATTTTGAGTCACTAAAAATTTCAGAAATTTTTTAGAGGAAGAAATATGTTTAGGAAAATGTACCAAGGTGGTTCTTCAAGGAAGCAAGGACCCAGGACCGCAATACGTGAGCCGTACTATGAACTACCAAGAGAAGCTCAAGTGCGGCCTTGTGAATGGCCGTCAGAAAATTTCATGGTCCAAGCAGGAATTAAGGAGGAATTTGACGCGTATGTGAGTAATGCTGAACTCGAGGGCTTCATGTTAGATAAGTGCCCCCAATATTAGCACCTAACTGATTCCTTTGTGAGAAGGTTTAAATTTACATCCTCGCACAATTCTCACACTGTCCTATTTGATCTCTATGATAAATCTTATACCATGGCCTTAGAAGATTTTAATACTGCTTGTAAACTCCCGCAATGGGGTAGTGCTAGTGAACCTCGCAAATCTGAGTTTAAAGATTTCCTTGCTAGTATCACTATGGGGGATTCTAGAGAAATAACACAAGCTACCATAGGGAGCATTCATTTTCCTGCTATACATTATTTTGCTCTCTTTATAGGTAGATGCATTAACGACAAGGACGAGGCATGTCACATGTGCGTTCCCGATCTTAGTGTTCTCAAGAGTGATGTATTAGGAGATAAACAATACAACTTGGGGGCTATTGTTGCACGAAGGTTGCATCATAACAGTATTAGTGGAGATTTGTTTGGTGGAATTTATGCAACCCGTGTAGCTAATTATCTTGAGATACCCATACATGAAAATGATATTGAATTGCCTCTTGCTTATTTAGATTATAATGCTATGGTTCGCCATCAGTTTGTTGAGACGAATGAACAATTCTTCCAATACCGACTAATCTTTGACAGACGTCGCACTGTCCATGTTGCTCTCCCTGCTCCTGCCTTCTTTGACTTTCAGGCAAAAGGGAGATATGTTATAACCAAGGAGGAGGCGAACGAGTATGAGAGGAGGACGGAGGCATCTCGCCTCCAAGCTGCAGCTCTTGAGGCAGTAGCTGCTGCATCTCAGTACGACCCCAGTTACAACTTCGAATATCCGCCAGGCCATCCATGGGCATAGACCAACTTAGGCCAAAAACCTAAGCTTGGGGGAGTACGTATTTCTCACCGACATTACATTCATGTTCACACACTCGTTCCAGTTGTCGGTGCTCATACTTTTTCATTGTACTATCCATGCTAGTTTATTTTCTGTTTTTAGCCTTCTTCTTGTGTGTTTGAAAAAAAACCTTAAGAAAAATAAAAAAATTAGTTGTAGCTTTTAGCTAGTTTACTTTCCATGCCTGTAGTAGTAATAATTAAAAAGAAACCCAAAAAGATTTCTCGTTCTTCTTTTGCTTGTTGGGAGCTTTCTCGTGTAAATAGTTTTATTTCTTTTCTTATTCTTTGGGGGTCGAGAGGAGAATACCATGATGAAAATGTTGAAGTGTCTCTTATATGCATTATTGTTTATTTCACCAAGAGCCCACATTACCTTGTCTCCTCCCTTGAATTAAATGCTTGCAGATTCCAGCTTAGTCCAATTGCACGTGCACTATTATTATTATTCACATCGTTCGGTCATGCAAGTGAAAGGCAATAATGACGATATATGATGGACTGATTGAGATGAGAGAAGCTGGTATGAACTCGACCTATCTTGTTTTTGTAAATATGATTAGTTCATCGTTCCTGATTCAACCCATTATGAATGAAACATGTTTGCAATGACAATTAGAGATTATAGTTGCTCATCCCATGCTTAATTAGCTAGGAGTTTATAATGGTTTACCTTGCGTGCCAACATGCTATTAAAATGGTTGTGATGTGGTATGATAAGGTGGTATCCTCCTTTGAATGATTCAAGTGGCTCGACTTGGCACATGTTCACACATGTAGTTGAAACAAAATCAACATAGCCTCCACGATATTTATGTTCAAGGTGAATTATATCCTACTCATGCTTGCACTCAATGTTGATTAATTTTAATGCATGTTCATGTCTGTTGTCGCTCTCTAGTTGGTCGCTTCCCAGTCTTTTTCTAGCCTTCACTTGTACTAAGCGGGAATACTGCTTGTGCATCCACTTCCATAAACCCCAAGTTATTCCATATGAGTCCACCATACCTTCCTATATGCGGTATCTACCTGCCGTTCCAAGTAAATTTGTATGTGCCAAACTCTAAACCTTCAAATGAAATTCTGTTTTGCATGCTCGAATAGCTCATGTATCAACTAGGGCTGTCTGTATCTTCCATGCTAGGCGGGTTATTCTCAAGAGGAGTGGACTCCGCTCCTCACTCACGAGAAAATGGCTGGTCACCGGGATGCCCAGTCCCATGCTCAAATCAAAATAATTGCAAACAAAACTCCCCCAGGACTGTTGTTAGTTGGAGGCACCCGTTGTTTCGGGCAAGCCATGGATTGATGCTTGTTGGTGGTGGGGGAGTATAAACTTTACCATTCTGCTTGGGAACCGCCTATAATGTGTGTAGCATGGAAGATATCGAGATCTCTCGGTTGTTATGTTGACAATGAAAGTATGCCGCTCAAAATATTATTTATCTCTATTTCAAAATCGAGCTCTGGCACCTCTACAAATCCCTGCTTCCCTCTGCGAAGGGCCTATCTATTTACTTTTATGTTGAGTCATCATCCTCTTATTAAAAAGCACCAGTTGGAGAGCACCGCTGTCATTTGCATCCATTACTATTAATTTATATTGAGTATGACTATGACTGGATCTCTTTTACCATGAATTACAATGTTTAGTCAGTCCTTGATCTTCAGAGGTGCTCTGCATTTATGTTTTGCAGTCTAAGAAAGGGCTAGCGAGATACCATCTTGTTATATCATATTATGATTGTTTTGAGAAAGTGTTGTCATCCGAGATTTATTATTATTGCTCGCTAGTTGATTATGCCATTGATATGAGTAAACATGAGACCTAAATGTTATTGTGAATATGGTTAGTTCATAATCTTTGCTGAAAACTTGAATGCTGGCTTTACATATTTACAACAACAAGAGCAAACAGAGTTTGTAAAATTTTTTCTTTATCACTTTCAGTTTGTCAACTGAATTGCTTGAGGACAAGCCAAGGTTTAAGCTTGGGGGAGTTGATACGTCTCCATCGTATCTACTTTTCCAAACACTTTTGCCCTTGTTTTGGACTCTAACTTGCATGATTTGAATGGAACTAACCCAGACTGACGATGTTTTCAGCAGAATTGCCATGGTGTAATTTTTGTGCAGAAATAAAAGTTCTCGGAATGACTTGAAACTTCACGGAGAATATTTTCGGAATATATAAAAAATACTGGCGAAAGAATCAAGACCAGGGGGCCCACACCCTGTCCACGAGGGTGGGGGCGCGCCCCCCTGCCTCGTGGGCCCCCTGAGGCACCACCGACCTCAACTCCAACATTATATATTCACGTTCGGGGAGAAAAAAATCAGAGAGAAGGATTCATCGCGTTTTACAATATGGAGCCGCCGCCAAGCCCTAATCTCTCTCGGGAGGGCTGATCTGGAGTCCGTTCGGGGCTCCGGAGAGAGGAATTCGTCGCCATCATCATCATCAACCTTCCTCCATCACCAATTTCATGATGCTCACTGCCGTGCGTGAGTAATTCCATCATAGGCTTGCTGGAAGGTGATGAGTTGATGAGATTTACTATGTAATCGAGTTAGTTTTGTTAGGGTTTGATCCCTAGTATCCATTATGTTCTGAGATTGATGTTGCTATGACTTTGCTATGCTTAATGCTTGTCACTAGGGCCCGAGTGCCATGATTTCAGATCTGAACCTATTATGTTTTCATAAATATATGTGAGTTCTTGATCCTATCTTTCAAGTCAATAGTCACCTATTATGTGTTATAATCCGTTAACCCCGAAGTGACTATAATCGGGATACTTACCGGTGATGACCGTAGTTTAAGGAGTTCATGTATTCACTAAGTGTTAATGCTTTGGTCCGGTACTCTATTAAAAGGAGGCCTTAATATTCCTTAGTTTCCAATAGGACCCCGCTGCCACGGGAGCGTAGGACAAAAGATGTCATGCAAGTTCTTTTCCATAAGCACGTATGACTATATTCGGAATACATGCCTACATTACATTGATGAACTGGAGCTAGTTCTGTGTCACCCTATGTTATAATTGTTGCATGAGGAATCACATCCGACATAATTATCCATCACTGATCCAATGCCTACGAGCTTTTCACATATTGATCTTTACTTAGTTACTTTACCGTTGCCACTGTTACAATTACTACAAAACTGCTACTCTTACTTTTGCCACTATTACCGTTACTTCCATACTACTTTGCTACTAAATACTTTGCTGCAGATACTAAGTTATCCTGGTGTGGTTGAATTGACAACTCAACTGCTAATACTTGAGAATATTCATTGGCTCCCCTTGTGTCGAATCAATAAATTTGGGTTGAATACTCTACCCTCGAAAACTGTTGCGATCCCCTATACTTGTGGGTTATCAGGTGGCAGGGCGTCAGGTCGGAGTACGATGGCACCGACACCTTTGTCTCCTATTGGCGACCTGCCGCCTTGTCTTTCCGCTCTTCCCCTCCCTCCCCGGCACTCTCTTGGTGCCTTTGCCTCCTCCAGTACTCTTCCAACTGAGCTCCGGTGATTCTCCCCGCTGGTGCTCGCGCTGGGGCTTCTCGCTGGTCCTTAGGTGATGACCAGGGCACCATCGAGCTGCTCCTTCCACCCCTCTCTTTCACAGCCTCGACACTCCCGATCTCGTCAGGCTGTGCCTGGCAAGCTCCTGACGGGGTCGGGTCGGGCGTCTGCTCAGGCACTCCTTCCGCCCTCTTCTCTTCCCACCGCAATACCTGGGGGAGGAGGAACGAGAAAGGGGGATTACGGAGCACTTATCTTTTTTCAATCTAAAATGTGTAGGCATTTGCCAAACTTTAATCTAAATTATGTAATCTCTTTTATCCATGTTTGTGTTCTGTAAGATCTTGATGTAGGGTGGAACCCTATACGGCCGATCTTTCACGAAAGGAGCGGATTCCAACTAAGAACACGAAGAACACGTGGAAGAACAGAGAGAAATCACAAGGGGAAACACTCAAGAACAAGTCCAATCACACATCCACTAGACAATCAAACACACAAGATCCAATCACTTGTGTGACCATTTTGGGCTGCGGCCAACTCTCAATAGCTTCAATCTTGGCTTTATCAACTTCAATTCCCTGTGGAGTAACAACATAGCCAAGAAAAGACACTCGGCCGATGCAAAAGGTGCACTTCCCAAGGTTACCAAACAAATGTGAATCACATAGAGCAATAAAAGCAGCATGTAAATGTTCCAAATGTTCCTCCAAAGATCTGCTAAAATTGGTATATCATCAAAGTAAACTACCACAAATCGTCCACTAAAAGCACGTAAAACTTCATCCAATAATCTCATGAAAGTACTAGGTGCATTAGTTAACCCAAAAGGCATGACTAACCACTCATATAATCCAAACTTAGTTCTAAATGTTGTTTTGATTCATCTCCCAATTTCATACGAATTTGATGGTATCCACTACACAAATCAATTGTGGAGAAAATTATAGAGCCACTCAATCCATCAAGCATATCATCTAGCCTAGGAATAGGATGACGATAACGAACAGTACTATTATTAATGCCTTTACAATCAACACACATATGCGATGTACCATCTTTTTTGGCACAAGTATAATAGGAACAACGCAAGGACTAAGATATTTGCATATATAACCTTTGTCGAGCAGCTCCTGTACTTGCCGCATAATCTCCTTCGTCTCCTCTGGATTGGTAGGGTGTGGCGCACGTTTGGCAGCGAAGCACCGGGAATTAAGTGAATCTGATGCTCAATCCCTCGAATAGGTGGTCATCCCGGTGGTACGTCTTGTGGAAAGACGTCAGTGAATTCTTGTGAAATGTTAATAACAGTAGGAGGCAAAGAGGAAGGCACGTCCTCAAATGAAAATAATGTCTCTTTGCACACAAAAGCATAGCAAACAGATTTGCTAAAATCTAGATCATCAATATCAGATTTGGTGGCAAGTAAACATCCACTTTTCAATTTAATTTCAGACGCAACACTAGATGATGGTTTGTTATTAGGCTTCATTTCTATCTCAAATTGCTTTGCCACAATTTGATTTTCACTCTTGTTTTGCTTTACTAGCTCTAGTAAGACCATCTTTCAAAATGTGTTCAGGACACATAGGAAGCAAAGTAATATGTTATCCTTATGAACAAGAGAATATTGATTGTTTCTACCATGGTGTACATAATTTTTATCAAATTGCCATGGCCTACCAAGTAATAAAGAGCATGCTTGCATGGGTGCCACATCACAATCAACATAATCAACATATGTAGCGATACTAAAATGCACACGCACAGTACATGTTACCTTAACCTTGCCGCTGTTGTTGAACCATTGTATGTTGTAAGGATGAGGATGTGGTCTGGTGGTGAGAGTTAGCTTCTCCACCATCTCCATGCTAGCCAAGTTGTTGCAACTCCCTCCGTCAATGATGATGCGACATAATGTTCCTTCACAACTCCCATTGTATGGAATAAATTGTGCCTCTGGTTTTGCTCAGCCTGTGTTACCTACACACCCAAAACACGTTGAGCAACTAAACTTTCATACTTGTCAGCATCGTCAACAACTATGTATTGTGTCTCTTGTTCAGAATCATGTCCACCCTGCTCTTCACTAGCAATAAGAGCCAAAGTCTCCTCATCATAGTCACTAGCGGACTCATACCCACCATCCTCAGCAACAATCATCACACGCGGAGATGGACATTTGTTAGTGTTGTGACCTCCACCCTTGCAACGACAACATATAACCTCATGTGTTTGCCCTCTTGATGCCATGGATGAAGAAGAACTTTATGAAGGACCAGAAGGTGTGCTCTTGGCGAATGGTGGTGGTGGTGCATGTTTTCTTGTACCGTGGTTGGAGTTGGTGGCTGAAGTAGGCGGCGTTGCAGTAGGACGGGTGGAAGTAGAGGATGTACGTGGTGTCCATGATGAAGATCAGCTTGTAGAAAATTAGTTCGCGCCAATGCCTGTCGATTCAGCACTTCACGTTCAGCTTTGCAAGCAAGATGGAATAAACGAGTGATATTATTATACTCCTTATACTCTAAAATGGTCTGAATCTCTCTATTTGATCCAGACATAAATCATGCAAGCATAGCTTCATTATCCTCAACAATTCCACATCTAATCATGCCAGTTTGTAATTCCTAATAATATTCCTCTACAGAATTTGTTCCTTGCCTTAAACGTTGCAATTTTTGTAGTAATTCACGTTGATAATATGGTGGAACCCAACGAGTATGCATAGCGGTTTTCAAAGCTGCCCAAGTAGTTGGGATATTATTCGGATATAATCTACGATGCTCAGACCACCACACACAAGCAAAACTAGTGAATGCACAAAGAGCAGCAACAACACGTCTCTCCTCGGGATATTGTAAACATGTAAAATGTTGTTTAGTTTCTAACTCCCAAGTAAGATATATATCAGGAACATATCTACCCTCAAATGGTGGAATATTCAATTTTAGTTTAGGGAGATGATTAGGATCTCGTACCTGAGGTGGTGGTGCAGCCCTACAGTTGCGATTATATGCATGTGGACAAACTGGTGGTGGTGCTGGTGGTTGATACGTCCATTTTGCATCATGTTTACCTACTGTTATTTATAATTTTTTTGGAGTAATTCTAATGCCTTTTCTCTCATAATATGCAAGGTTCACACAAAGAGCGAGAATTCCGGCAGCTGGAAATCTGGACCAGAAAAAGCTACGTCAGGCTACCTATTCTGCACAACTCCAAATGAGCTGAAACTTCGGGAGGAATTTTGATGAGGACATGACTACCTTGGATACGACCAAAACTATTGCATACATGCATATTTGTCAGGTGATTTCTAGTGCAAACTATTCAATAATCTATTTATGTTATCCAGAACAAAAATACTTCACACACTTTTGTGTTTTGTCTAATTGCAGGTGTATGGGACATTTGTACAATCCACATATGAAGATAAGGGAAAAGAGAAGTTTAGGTTCTGCTCAAAAAGTCATCTCACGTCACTTTTGGACCAAGAGAAGATAGAGTCCAAGTCTCTCACGTTCTGGATTCCGATTCGGACTGCATAGACATACCTGACTCAAAACGGAAATAACTCTTTCATACGGACTCCGAATTGGGTGATTCGTTTTTTGTTGGAAAATAGATTTCGTGCTCTTTACAACCCAACTGGATTCACCTTCAAATTCGTCCGGAGCGTTGAGTTATGGACGAAACAATCTGATACTGCAGCAGAATCCGAGTCAAACTACAAGTCCAAAGGTGTTGCATCACCTCCACTTGGGCCCATTAGCCTTGTACGACCTAGGGTTAGTTTTAGGCTGCCTTGGGACGTCCTCCCACCTCCTTTGCCGCCACCCCTTCCTCCTATATAAGTAGATCCATCTAGTAGCTTTATCCTTGGGATTTGTTTAGTTAAAAGTTAGCCATTGCAACTTCGTGTACTTCGTTTGTGTCCAACGACCAGACCAAGACCGCTTATGGATCCCCACCATTATCAATACTTCATATATATTCGCAATATTCAAATTGCTTTATCATATTCTTGCTCGTTCTTTGATTGCTTGCAGGAATAGACCTTCGTGGTCAGGCTGACCGTGCTTCCGGCATCGTCAGTAACCTCAGGAGATTGGTTTAGCGATGGCTAAGGTGCAACATCGTGCACGTTTGTAGTCGGATCGTCAAAGTCGTCTCCACCAAATCGATAGTTATCATCTCATCGAAAGATCGGGAGACCTCACCTCTATCAAGTGGTATCAGTTTTCAGGTTGCTCAGTGAGAATTTCCAGCTTTCCCTAGATTAGATTTATTTTCTTACCTACTGTCCAAGAAAAAGCCACAAAAAGTTAGATCTATTCATCCTTTGTCCAAACCAGTCTGAGCCATTGCAATTTTCTTTTCATTGTTTGCATTATTGAATTATTGGTTGCATCGTCGTGTCGAGTTGCTGGTCTTAGTGTCTAGTTCATTTAGAGTTTCGAGTTCTGTTCACATTAGTCACGCCGCCGTTGCATCGTTATCCCTTCCGTTGTCCACCACCCATCCATCAATTTCCACCACGTGCTACCCACCATTCATTGTCATAATCATAGTTGAGATCGTTCACATCTTCGCCTGATCCAATCTGCATCTTATCTAGTTTGTTTGGAAATAGCGAGAGAGAAAAAAAGAGAGAAAAAAAGTTAAAAAAAAAGTCAGAGAAAAAAGGAGAGAAAGAAAAAGAGAAAGAAAGTGTGAGGAAAAAAAAGAGAAGAAAAAAAACAAAATTCGGATCTATCTAGACTCAATCTCGTAGTTGAATTCGGATTGGAATCTGTTTTGCGCACAGTTCAGTAGAACATGCATAACTTCCTCATACGAAGTCCGTTTTGGCTCCACGAGTACTCAAATAAAAGCTAGCGACGAGCCGCATCTAAATAGTTGTAGAAGCTAGTTCAATATTTGGCACCTCAAAATCAGCTTCTAAATTGGTCATTTTGCCCTCCGAAGTTCGCGAACACAGCTTATTCCAGTTTTTCACGCCTGTTTGTGAATTTTTTGATTCCTCATATCAACTCGGAATTGAGTGATTCCTGTTGCGTTTGAAAGCTTGAGTCAGTACCTTTCTGAAGGAAAATTATCAAAAAAAATTGGCACAAACTTTTCCAGAGGAAAGTTGGAGAGAAAGTTGTTGTATATCCTGCGTGGCAGTTGTTTTTCATCATTATCTTTACTACCGTTGTGATCTTCACTTATATCTTGCTGTCCAGAGCTACTTAGTAACCTTCATTGATGCCAGTTGTGCTACGCCGTGACCTCATTAGTGTTCTAGGCTCGCGTCTCTAGTCTAGTCTAGCCTAGGACCAGCACAGTACCGTCGTTGAACGTTTATTCAACATTGCATCTCTGAATTGATTATTGCTAATCTTTTGCTAGCATATATAGCCAACCTAGCTCCACATATTTCTACACCGTGTATACGTACGTTGCCCTGGCAATTGCTTTACACAATCTTCGGAGTTATTTGACACCGGTGGTTGCGTGTCACCACCTGCCGCATGGTAAGAACTTGTAAGATATTGATATTTGCTTTATTGTGAGCACTTTACAACCACATCCTAGTAGTTCATAGGAACATTATTCTCGAATTTTGTTTCTTGTTTCTACTAATCATGACAGGTTCCGGAGATAGACGTTCTTGGACGACGGACACATCTTCATCATCACGAGAGTTGGGACAACACACACAAGCACATGGTCAGGTTATCTCTTTACCGTCTTTTGAGGGTAGATTTAATCCTGCTATTTATTTAGCTTGGGAGCTTGAAGTAGAACAAGTTTTTAGTCACCATGACTTTTCTGAACTTGAGCGAGTACGAGCTGCCACTAGAGCATTTACTGGTTTTGCTTCTGTTTGGTGGAGTGTGCATTGTAAGAAAAACATTGATAACCAACCCACAACTTGGAAAGATTTGAAAGATGTAATGAGACTACAATTTTCCCTCCTTACTATCATCGTGAATTGCTTCGCAAATTTGAACAATTTAAACAAGGCAACAACACTGTTCATGCTTACTACCAAGAGTTCAAATCTTATATGCATCATTGTGACATAGAAGAATCTGAGGATGATACAATGAATAGATTTTTTGGTGGTTTGAACCATGATATTCAGGCAAGATTTCAGTATATTCCTCGTTGCATTACTGGTATGTATGTTCGTGCTTGTACCTTTGAGAGATAGTTACAGGAGGATGCATTGGGTGACTACAATAACTACTATTCCAATTCATGCTCACTACCATCGGTTGATTCCTCCACCGTTGCACCTACTAGAGCAGCCACACCTCAGATTTGAGTGCAACATCATCTCAAGTGTATGGTACATTGTCATTGTCCATACCTACATCAGCTACGTCTTTGCGACAAGGTAATAGTAAATGTATTGATGATATAACTTCACATGAGAATGATGCATGCGTAATTAACTTAAATACATCATGTGTTGAGTTACCTGTTGATTTGAGCACGCCACCTATTTTAGAGAATCATGTTACTGTCATGAATGCATCATGTGATCAAACGACTGAAATACCAACAATTTTGAGTGCGCCCATTGAATTAACTGTTGATGTCAAAGAACCATGTGAATCAGGAAATAAATTAGATTTGGATCAAATACATTTTAAAATAATTGTGCCAATGTTTAATCATTTTGATATGACCTCTAATCTTGGTGATCATTCTGTGTCAAATGACTTATTGCATGTTTTCTTATTTAAGCATGTTGTAGCATGTAAATTTGATGCACGTAAGGTTTATTCACCAATGTTGGGATGATTTAATGATGAATATTGTCAATCTTTTGATATGAATAAAGCTTCACTTATATGTGCAAACTGAGTTGCAATATTTGCATGCCTTCTACTTATGATAATATTTTAGCTTTATATTTTATGATCTATGAAAGTTACTCATGTATACATGTGTCATATGTGAAAAAATCAAGGGAAGTAAAAATGGATGACATATACATATACAACATGTACACCTTGTCTCTTTTGTTAGCCACATTTCAGATTAAGCAACGCCGAGGACGGCTTTGTTTTTTAAAAGGGGAGGATGATGAGGACATGACTACCCTGGATACGACCAAAAATATTGCATACATGCATATTTGTCAGGTGATTTCTAGCGCAAACTATTCAATAATCTATTTATGTTATCCAGAACAAAAATACTTCACACACTTTTGTGTTTTGTCTAATTGCAGGTGTATGGGACATTTCTACAATCCACATATGAAGATAAGGGAAAAAGAGAAGTTTAGGTGTTGTTCAAAAAGTCCTCTCACGTCACTTTTGGACCAAGAGAAGATAGAGTCCAAGTCTCTCACGTTCTGGATTCAGATTCGGACTGCACAGACATACCTGACTCAAAACGGAAATAACTCTTTCATACGGACTCCGAATTGGGTGATTCTTTTTTGTTGGAAAATAGATTTCGGGCTCCTTCCAACCCAACTGAATTCACCTTCAAATTCGTCAGGAGCGTTGAGTTATGGACGAAACAATCTGATGCTGCAGCAGAATCCAAGTCAAACTACAAGTCCAAAGGTGTTGCATCACCTCCACTTGGGCCCATTGGCCTTGTACGACCTAGGGTTAGTTTTAGGCTGCCTTGGGACATCCTCCCACCTCCTTGGCCGCCACCCCTTGCTCCTATATAAGTAGATCCATCTAGTAGCTTTTTCCTTGGGATTTGTTTAGTTAAAAGTTAGCCATTGCAACTTCGTGTACTTCGTTTGTGTCCAACGACCAGACCAAGACCGCTTACGGATCCCCACCATTATCAATACTTCATATATATTCGCAATATTCAAATTGCTTTATCATATTCTTGCTTGTTCTTCGATTGCTTGCAGGAATAGACCTTCGTGGTCAGGCTGACCGTGCTTCCGGCATCGTCAGTAACCTTAGAAGATTGGTTTAGCGATTGCTAAGGCGCAACGTCGTGCACGTTTGTAGTCAGATCGTCAAAGTCGTCTCCACCAAATCGATAGTTATCATCTCATCAAAAGATCGGGACACCCTTGCCTCTATCAAATTTTTATGGAATAAATAACAATTATTGGAGCGAATAACTACCAGAGGGGGCCCACCAGGTGGGCACAACCCACCTGGGCGTGCCAGGGAGCCCAGGCGCGCCCTGGTTGGTTGTGCCCTCCTCGGCCCACCTCTGGTGCCCATCTTCTGGTATATAAGTCATTTTGGCCCAGAAAAAATACAGAGAGGACTTTCGGGATGGAGCGCCGCCGTCTCGAGGCGAAACTTAGCCAGGAGCACTTTTGCCCTCCGGTGGAGCGATTCCACCGGGGGAACTTCCCTCCCGGAGGGGGAAATCATCGTCATCGTCATCACCAACAACCCTCTCATCTTGGGGAGGCCAATCTTCATCAACATCTTCACCAGCACCATCTCCTCTCAAACTGTAGTTCATCTCTTGTGTTCAATCTTTGTATCGGAACCTTAGATTGATACCTGTGGGTGACTAGTAGTGTTGATTACATCTTGTAGTTGATCACTATATGATTTATTTGGTGAAAGATTATATGTTCTGATCCATTATGCTATTTAATACCCCTCTGATGATGAACATGTTTATCACTTGTGAGTAGTTACTTTAAATCTTGAGGTCACGAGGGAAATCATGTTGCAAGTAATCATGTGAACTTGATATGTGTTCAATATTTTGATAATATGTATGTTGTGATTCCCTTAGTGGTATCATGTGAACGTTGACTACATGAAACTTCACCATATTTGGGCCTAAGGGAATGCATTGTGGAGTAGTTATTAGATGATGGGCTGCTAGAGTGACAGAAGCTTAAACCCTAGGTTATGCGCTACTTCGTAAGGGACCGATTTGGATCCAAAAGTTTAATGCTGTGGTTAGATTCTATCTTAATACTTTTCTCGTAGTTGCGGATGCTTGCAAGGAGGTTAATCATAAGTAGGAGGTTTGTTCAAGTAAGAACATCACCTAAGCACCGGTCCACCCACATATCAAATTATCAAGGTAGTGAACACAAATCAAGCAAACATGGTGAAAGTGACTAGATGAAATTCCCGTGTGCCCTCAAGAACACTTTGCTTATTATAAGAAATAGTTTTGGCCTGTCCTTTGCCACAAAAGAATTGGGCTATCTTGCAGCATATTATTTGCCCTTACCGTTACGTGCTTGTTACAAATTATCCTACTACCAAATTATCTGTTACTTACAATTTCAGCGCTTGCAAACATTACCTTGCTGGAAACCACTTGTCATTTCTTTCTGCTCCTCGTTGGGTTCGACACTCTTACTTACTGAATGCACTACGATTGATTTCCTATACTTGTGGGTCATCAAGACTCTTTTCTGGTGCCATTGCCGAGGAGTGAAGCGCTCTTGCTAAGGAAAATTTGTTACTACGTGCTGAAATTTATTGCCAGTTGTTAGTATGGAGTAAAATCCTTTGAGGGGTTTGTTCAGGGTATCTTCACCTCGATCGGAACAACAATTAGTTGCCCCTCAAACCACTGCACCTACTGAAAATACTCAATGTGAAATTCCTTCGGGTATGATAGAACAACTGCTAGCTAATCCTTATGCAGGAGATGGAACCGAACATCGTGATATGCACTTGATATATGTGGATGAAATTTTTGGATTGTTTAAGCTTGCAGGTTTACCTGGAGATGAAGCTAAGAAGTAGGTTTTACCTTTATCTTTGAAGGGAAAGGCATTGACATGGTATAGGCTATGCGATGATATTGGATCTTGGAATTGGAATCGGTTGAAATTGGAATTCCATCAAAAAAATTATGTTGTGCATCTAGTTCATCGTGATCGGAATTATATATAATTTGTTGCCTCGTGAAGGAGAAATTATCGCTCTATCTTGGGGGAGGCTTAAGTCAATGTTATATTCATGCCCCAATCATGAGCTCTCAAGAGAAATTATCATTCAGAACTTCTATGCTCGGCTTTCTCGTAATGATCAATCCACGCTTGATACTTCTTGTGCCGGTTCTTTTATGAAGAAGACTATTGAATTCAGGTGGGACCTATTGGAAAGAATTAAACGCAACTCTGAAGATTGGGAATTTGACAAAGGTAAAGAGTCAGGTATTAAGATTAAGTTTGATTGTGTTAAATCTTTTAGGAACACTGATGCTTTTCAAAAGTTTAGCACTAAATATGGACTCTTATGAGATAGTAGCCTCTTTCTGTGAATCTTTTGCTACTCATGTTGATCTCCCTAAAGAGAAGTGGTTTAAATATTATCCCCCTATTAAAGAAGAAATTAAAAAACCGGTAGTTGCTAAAGAAGAAACTATCATCTACAATGTTGATCCACTTGTTCCTACTGCTTACATCGAGAAACCACCTTTTCATGTTAAGATAAAAGAACATGCTAAGGTTTCAACTATGGTCTGTAGAAGTAATATCAAAGCACCTAAACCCCCTGAGCAAATAAAGTAGAACCTAGTGTTGCTATGGTTAAGGATCTCTTGGTCGATAATATTGATGGGCATGTTATTTACTTAGTTGGTGAAGCTGCTAGAATTGCCAAACCCGATGGGAACGATAAACATAGACCTGTTGTTGGCATGCCCGTTGTCTCAGTTAAAATAGGAGACCACTGTTATCATGGTTTATGCGACATTGGTGCTAGCGTGAGTGCTATTCCTTATACCTTATATCAAGAAATTATGAATGACATAGATGTTACTATTAATAAACATGCTAATAGAGACACCATCACACCACTTGGGATTGTTAGAGATGTTGAAGTCTTGTGTGGGAAAATAAAATACCCTACTTATTTTCTTGTTCTTGGTTCCCCACAGGATGACTTTTGTCCCATTATCTTTCGTAGACCTTTCCTAAACACCGTTAATGCTAAAATAGATTTGTGAGAAACAAACTGTCTGTGTTAGCTTTGGTGATGAGTCTCATGATTTCAATTTTTCCAAGTTCAGTAGAAAACCTCATAAAAAAGAATTTCCTAGTAAGGATAAATTTATTGGTCTTGCTTCTATTGCTATACCTCCTACTGATCCTTTAGAACAATATCCGCTAGACCATGAAAATGATTTGCGTATGCACGAAAGAAATGAAATAGATAGAATCTTGTTCTAACAACAACCTCTGCTTAAGCACAATTTGCCTATTGAAACTCTAGGAGGTCCTACTCCACCTAAAGGTGATCATGTGTTTGAATTAAAATAGTTACCTAACACTTTGAAATACGCTTATCTCGATGAGAAAAAGAATTATCCTGTTATTATTAGTGCTAACCTTTCAGAGCATGAAGAAGAAAGATTATTGAAAGTTCTAAGTAAGCACCGAGCTGCTATTGGATATACTCTTGATGATCTTAAGGGCATCAGTCCCACTCTATGTCAGCACAAGATTAATATGGAACCTGATTCTAAACACGTTGTTGATCACCAACGTCGGTTAAATCCGAAGATGAAAGAAGTGGTAAGAACGAAAATATTGAAACTTCTGGAAGAAGGTATTATCTATCATATAGCTAATAGTGGAAGGGTAAGTCATGTCCATTGTGTCCCTAAGAAAGGAGGTATTACTGGTGTTCCTAATGTTAAGAATGAACTTATTCCACAAAGAATTGTTACATGCTATAGAATGGTAATTGATTTTAGAAAATTAAACAAAGCAACTAGAAAATATCATTACCCTCTGCCTTTTATTGATCAAATGCTAGAAAAATTATCTAAGCACACACATTTTTGCTTCCTTGATGGATATTCTGGTTTTTCACAAATACCTGTTTCTCAACCTGATTAAGAAAAGACCACTTTTACTTGTCCTTTTGGAACTTAAGCTTATAGACGTATGCCTTTTGGTTTATGCAATGCACCTGCTACTTTTCAAAGATGTATGACTGCTATATTCTCTGACTTTGGTGAAAAGATTGTTGAGGTTACATGGATGACTTTTCTGTTTGTGGGAAGTCTTTTGATGATTGTTTAAGCAATCTTGATCAAGTTTTGCAGAGATGTGTGCAAACAAATCTTGTCTTGAATTGGGAGAAGTGCCACTTTATGGTTAATGAAGGTATTGTTTTGGGCCATAAAATTTCTGAAAGAGGTATTGAGGTGGACAAAGCTAAGGTTGATGCAATTGAGAAAATGCCATGTCCTAAAGATATCAAAGGTATTCGTAGTTTCCTTGGTCATGCTGGTTTCTATAGGAGATTTATCAAAGACTTTTCTAAAATTTCTAGGCCTCTTACAAATCTTTTGCAAAAGGATATTCCTTTAATTTTTGATGATGATTGTTTAGAAGCCTTCGATACACTCAAGAAAGCCTTAATTTCTGCACCTATTGTTCAACCACCTGATTGGAACTTGCCTTTTGAAATTATGTGTGATGCTAGTGATTATGTTGTTGGTGCTAATCTAGGACAAAAAGTTGATAAGAAACTGAATGTTATTCACCATACAAGTAAAACTCTAGACGGTGCACAAAGAAATTATGCTACTACTGAAAAAGAATTTCTAGCAGTGGTGTTTGCTTTTGATAAATTTAGATCCTATATTGTAGATTCAAAAGTAATTGTTCACACTGATCATGATGCAATAAAGTATCTTATGGAAAAGAAAGATGCCAAACCTAGGCTTATTCGATTGGTTCTATTGCTACAAGAATTTGATTTGCATATCACTAATAGAAAAGGAGCGGAGAACCCCGTAGCTGATAACCTGTCTAAGTTGGAGAATGTTCTTGATTACCCACTACCTATTGATGATAGTTTTCCTGGTGAGCAATTAGCTGCAATAAACGTTTCTAATAGTACACCTTGGTATGCTGACTATGCTAATTATATTGTTGCTAAATACATACCCCCTAGCTTTACATACCAAGAGAAGAAAAAAATCTTCTATGATTTAAGACATTACTTTTCGGATGACCCACATCTTTATAAAGGAGTAGATGTTATTATTAGATGTTGTGTACCTGAGCATGAACAGGAACAAATCATATGGAAATGTCACTCCGAAGCTTATGGACGTCATCACGCAGGAGACAGAATTGCTCACAAGGTATTGCAATCTGGGTTTTATTGGCCTAATCTCTTCAAGGATGCTCGTAAGTTCGCCTTATCTTCTAATGAATGTCAAAGTATAGGTAATATCGGTAAGCATCAAGAAATGCCTATGAATTATTCACTTGCTGTTGAACCATTTGATGTTTGGGGATTTGATTACACGGGACCTTTTCCTTCCTCTAATGGGTATACTCATATTTTGGTTGCTGTTGATTATGTCGATAAGTGGGTAGAAGCTATTCCAACTAGTAGTGCTGATCAGAACACCTCTATTAAAATGCTTAAAGAAGTTATTTTCCCAAGGTTTGGAGTCCCTAGATATTTAATGATTGATGGTGGTTCACACTTTATTCATGGTGCTTTCCGTAAAATGCTTGCCAAGTATGATGTTAACCATAGAATTGCATCACCCTATCATCCTTAGTCTATTGGTCAAGTTGAACTTAGCAATAGAGAAATAAAATTAATTTGACAAAAGATTGTCAATAGGTCCCGGAAGAATTGGTCTAAGAAATTAGATGATGCACTTTGGGCTTATAGAACAGCATATAAAAATCCTATGGGTATGTCTCCTTATAAAATGGTTTATGGAAAAGTTGTCATTTGCCTGTTGAGTTAGGACATATAGCTCATTGGGTAATTAAACAACTCAACTATGATTTCAAACTTGTTGGTGAGAAGAGGTTATTTGATATTAACTCATTAGATGAATGGAGAACCCAAGCTTATCAAAATTCCAAGTTATTTAAAGAAAAAGTTAAAATATGGCATGATAAAAGAATCCAAAAGCGTGAGTTCAAGGTTGGAGAATATGTTCTTTTGTACAACTATCGTTTTAGATTCTTTGCAGGAAAACTCCTCTCCAAATGGGAAGGACCCTATGTTATCGAGGAGGTTTATCGATCTGGAGCTATCAAAATAAATAATGCCGAAGGTACTAACCCGAAGGTTGTAATGGGCAACGAATAACACATTATATCTCAGGTATGCCCATTAATGTTGAAAGCACTATTATCCAAACTATGATACTGGAAGAACACATAAAACAGACCTTCCGGAACACTCCAGAATCGTGAAAAAAGGAGGTACGTGATACGGTAAGTAAACTGATACGGGGCTAACCCGTTGTAGGCCGATCTTTCACAATTGGAGTGGATTCCCTCGAAGAACACGATGAAGAACGAGGAGAAATCACAAGGGGAAACACTCAAGAACAAGTCCAATCACACATCCACAAGACAATCCAACACATAAGATCCACAAGGTACATGAATAACAAAAGGAAAGATACAAGGCAAAGTTCATCTCCATGAGGAGGTCTTGATGATATCCTAGACGGATCTTCCCTTGCGGGGTCTTGAATCCAAGAAGGATCTTCTCCGTAGAGGCTGCGGTCTCTCTCGGTGGAGTAGATCCGGATGGATGAGCAAAGCTCTATCTCTAAATGAGCTATCACATTTGCTAACCCTAACTAGGAGGAGGAGGGGGTCTATATATAGTCCTAGCCCACGAAGGGGTAAGTGAGAGGGGGGATACATGGGCATTTGGCCCGGTTAGGCACGCGCAGGTGTTGGACGTCCGGGCTGGGGCCGGATGTCCGGGGCTTCGGGACGAGCCGGATGTCCGGGGTCTCGGCAGGATGTTCGTGCTGAAGTGGCACTCCGGTTGCTCTCTAGATATGTCGCTGCCGGATTTCCGAGGGAGATGCCGGATGTCCGGGCTGTCGGGAGGCGCCGAATGTCCGGGGCTGGCGCCGGATGTCCGGCCACTGAAGCTTGTTCGGCCGACTATTGGTGCAGCTGTTGGGCGGTTGCACAGGCACCGGATGTCCGGCCTCTGGCCCGTATGTCCGGCCGCTATAGCTTCAGCAGCTCCGTCTTCACTTCCAGGCTTCCCTCGCGAATGGTGTAGTTGTTCCTTGGCACTTGCACTCCTCCTCGTCGTCCGTAGTGTTCCGACAATATCTATGCATGCACATGAGTGGAGTGTCAAGTAGTATACCATCCTCGAAGGTGTCAAGTGAGCACGTGTAAAGGAGATGATTCACCTTTGTGTATGTGAAGTAGATGTCGCACGTGTCACTCGCCGAACGGACTCTTGACATGGTGATGTCCATAGGATGCTCCGCATCATCTCCCCCCCCTTGGGAAAGATCCGACCTCGGATCAAAAACCAAATCACCATGGGAAAGAGATGGCTTCACCGTGTAGAAGTGGACGTTCACCAAGTACTTGTCATATTGAAGCTCGAAATGGGAACTCTCCAATGTCGCACTGTCTTGTGATTCCTTCAAAAGGAGTAAGGACAACAAACACTTGGAAAAACAAATGTGGTTAGCGTTAGTGCAAAACTAAGCATTCAAGAGGTGAGTCACCAAACAAGTGTCGTCATCATGCAAAGCATATGGTGTGACAAAGGATTTTGACATAGCATGTAAGCATATCAATCGAGCACAAGCAAAGATATCATGGGGACAAGCATGTAAATGTGAGGTAGAGATGCAAATATGTGTGTCAAGATAATAAGCATCTACCTCAAGTTCATAGCAAGCATTCACAAAGCGCTCAATGAAAGGTCTATGGTAGGCATAAGAAGCATTCACAACACCAAATAAGATGAGATGTCTAAACACATGGGTCAAGTGCAAGACAAACCAAGCATAACGTGCATAGGGTGTAGTGAAAATCGTGTGGCACTCTAAACAATAGAAAGATCAATTGTTCATCATGTGTGAGGCAATCAAGTCAATCATGTGACAAGCAATGGGACATGTCATATGTGAAGTGATGACATTGTTGCAACCAAACATATGATAGGAGCAAGTGATCCAAGAATTGGTTGCAACACACAAGGTATATATGTCATGAAGCATGGCAATGTGGTAATGATAAGTTGAAGCAAGATCTCTAGCATGTGTGCAATATGTCAAGTTGCAAGCAACACATGAAGTAGGATCCACAATATTCATGCTCATGGTTTGGGGGTTATCAAAAGAGAAGGATATCACCTTGAAAACATGTCCTTGTGCGTCCTTCACAATAGCGAAGCGCAAGCAAATGTGGTGTAGAAGAGAGTCATGGTAGAATGTATGAGGCTCGCTCTCAAGAGCTCGGATTGTCAACTCATGTGACGTCGAAGTTGACACAAAGTCCAAGTATCCTACACATGCACAAAAGAAAACAAAGAAAGTATGCGCATGGTAGATAAACACATCATCCATCATGATGGTTCTCTTCTCTTGCACATAACCATTAGAAGCACAAGTGCACGAATAATATGTTGGAACAATGGTTATATTCATGGCACTAGGTATATGGTGCAAAGAGGTAAGACAAGCATGCTTCACAAGAAATATGTCAAAATCTCCAAATATATGCGAGAATGCTATGGGGGCAATCTCATTAGCAAGACTAAAAACATTGTTGCACTCAATACATGTCAAATCATCTAGCATCAGAGAGGCAACATATGGAGATATATGAGAAGAAACAATATGAATCATGTGCAAAGCATGGGAATTGTTGTCATCAACCGCATGAAATGAGCAAGTATGAATCATTGGTGATGCAACATAAGCAATCGTAGTAATCAAGTCGTGCAAGCTAGTAGTGCGAAGATGCAACATACTAGAGGAAATCATGGCAATCATGTCATGTGAGAAAATAATAAGCATAGGCAATGCACATGACATATCGCAAGCACAAACAGAAAGCAAGATCATAGTATCATGATAGGCATGGGGCATAAAGCAAACATGGCAATAACAAGCAATATCTCCACCAAGCTTGCAAATACACATACAAGTACTAGAATCAATCATCATGTGTAATGCAAAGCATGGGTCACAAATGCATAGGAATGAGCATATCATGCAAAGTGAACATGGAAAGGTGGGCATAGAGTATATATTGGACAATAACCCATATCCAAGTGAGGGCCATGTAGAAGAAATGCGCGAAGTCTTTGCGCGAAGAGAGTGGTGGGAAAGACAATCCATGGGATCCCAAGTCATTGTTGCTCTCTAGAACTCGTTTTGTCAACTCATGGGATTGCGAGGTTGACAAGTATTCATGGGTATGTCGGGGGAAACGACACCTATGGAATCATTGGGATCCCTCGTACGGTTGGCGGGCACGGGGTTGTGCAAAGAGCGGGTCTGGTAGTCAGCACAAAGATCGTTTTACCCAAGTTCGAGCCGCGAGGATGCGTAATACCCTAGTCCTGCTTTGGTGTATATATCTGGGTGTTCTTGAGCTCTCGAACTAGCTACGGTGTGTGTCTAGTTCAAAAGATCCGAATCCTTCTCCTGTCCGCCTCGGGCCTCCTTTTATAGACAAAAGGGGCTGCTACAGTGGCACACAGGAGGTGGAAAGGTATACAGTGGCTAAGTTTATCCTCTGGCACCATCGGACAAACGCATTTAATGCGCTGCCGACGTGCCCTCCTTGCTTTATCGGGGATGGCGAGGAAGCTCGTCCCAGCTGTCGCCGCTTTGCCTGGCTCCGACGCGCGTCCGAGCTGATGAGGTGTAGTAGCGCCACGTTGGCTGGCTGCTGGGCTGGCGCGGTGGCGGAGTCTTCATGAAGATTTGCAAGCCACCACGCAGGTGCTTGCTGAGTTGGCGTGGAGACCATGCGCCGCCACGCAGGTGCCTGCTCAGCTGGTTGGGCTGGCAGCTGTATGGGAATGGCGGTGGAGCCTTGGCAGATGTGGGCATGGCCGTGGCCTCGCGAGTGTCCTCGGCAAGGGTCTTGCCGGGGCATCGCGGTCATCCCCGGCAAGGGTCTTGCTGGGGCATCGCGGTCATCCCCGGCAAGGGTCTTGCCGGGGGTCTTGTGGATTTCCTCGGCTAGGATCCCGCCAAGGATCGTCATCTTCTGGTCCTCATCTGATCTTGTATGTTTATGATCTTCACAAAGATCTGCATACCACCACAGAGGTGCTTCCCCAGCCTTGGTTCCAGTGTGGTTGATGGTGTTGGAGCCCTTAGCTCAAGGGTGGTGCGTGATACGTCTCCAACGTCTCCAACGTATCTATAATTTTTGATTGCTCCATGCTATATTATGTCCTGTTTTGGACATTATTGGGCTTTATTATTCACTTTTATATTATTTTTGGGACTAACCTATTAACCGGAGGCCCAGCCCAGAATTGCTGTTTTTTGCCTATTTCAGAGTTTCGCAGAAAAAGAATATCAAACGGAGTCCAAACGGAATGAAACCTTCGGGAACGTGATTTTTGGAACGAACAAGATCCAGGAGACTTGGACCCTACGTAAAAGAAGCTTCCAGGAAGCCACGAGGTAGGGGGCGCGCCTACCCGCCCCAGGCGCGCCCTCCACCCTCGTGGGCCCCATGTTGCTCCACCGACGTACTCCTTCCTCCTATATATACCTACGTACCCCCAAACGATCAGATATGGAGCCAAAAACCTAATTCCACCGCCGCAACCTTCTGTACCCACGAGATCCCATCTTGGGGCGTGTTCCGGAGCTCCGCCGGAGGGGGCATCGATCACGGAGGGCTTCTACATCAATACCATAGCCCCTCCGATGATGTGTGAGTAGTTTACCTATTAGCTAGATGGCTTCTTCTCTCTTTTTGGATCTCAATACAATGTTCTCCCCCTCTCTCATGGAGATCTATTCGATGTAATCTTCTTTTGCGGTGTGTTTGTTGAGACCGATGAATTGTGGGTTTATGATCAAGTTTATCTATGAACAATATTTGAATCTTCTGAATTCTTTTATGTATGATTGGTTATCTTTGCAAGTCTCTTCGAATTATCAGTTTGGTTTGGCCTACTAGATTTATCTTTCTTGCAATGGGAGAAGTGCTTAGCTTTGGGTTCAATCTTGCGGTGTCCTTTCCCAGTGATAGTAGGGGCAGCAAGGCATGTATTGTATTGTTGCCATTGAGGATAACAAGATGGGGTTTTTATCATATTGCATGAATTTATCCCTCTACATCATGTCATCTTGCTTAAGGCGTTACTCTGTTCTTATGAACTTAATACTCTAGATGCATGCTGGATAGTGGTCGATGTGTGGAGTAATAGTAGTAGATGCAGGCAGGAGTCGGTCTACTTGTCTCGGACATGATGCCTATATACATGATCATACCTAGATATTCTCATAACTATGCTCAATTCTGTCAATTGCTCAACAGTAATTTGTTCACCCACTGTAAAATACTTATGCTATTGAGAGAAGCCACTAGTGAAACCTATGGCCCCCGAGTCTATCTTCATCATATTAAACTTCCAACACTTAGTTATTTCCTTTTCTTTTTATTTTGCTTTTATTTTACTTTGCATCTTTATCATAAAAATACCAAAAATATTATCCTATCATATCTATCAGATCTCACTCTCGTAAGTGACCGTGTAGGGATTGACAACCCCTTATCGCGTTGGTTGCGAGGATTTATTTGTTTTGTGTAGGTGCGAGGGACTCGCGCGTAGCCTCCTACTGGATTGATACCTTGGTTCTCAAAAACTGAGGGAAATACTTATGCTACTTTGCTGCATCACCCTTTCCTCTTCAAGGGAAAACCAACGTAGTGCTCAAGAGGAAGCAAGAAGGATTTCTGGCGCTGTTGCCGGGGAGGTCTACGCAAAAGTCAACATACCAAGTACCCATCACAAACCCTTATCTCCCGCACTACATTATTTGCCATTGGCCTCTCGTTTTCCTCTCCCCCAATTCACCCTTGCCGTTTTATTTGCCCTCTCTTTTCCGTTCGCCTCTTTTCCGTTTCCTTGTCTTCATGGCTAGTCCCTTATCTGCTCCTTTGTCCCCCGAGTTTGAGGTTCTTCACTTCAAACAAAGACAAGGAGAAAACTTAAAAGATGCTTGGTTTAGAATGATGGAATCTTATCGTAATTGTACCCTAGAGGTGAATTTTAGAATTTTGCTTCGCAACTTTTATGTTGGACTAAATATGTCTCATAGACAACTTTTGGATTGCGTTGCCAAAGGCAATTTTATTGAAATTGATCCCAGTATTGCGCATGAAATTATAGAAGGTATAGTAGGAACTCTACCTCAACAAAAGGGGCCGCATCATACCCAAGAGGAAACGCAAGTTTTTGAGAAAATTTGCAAAGTAACTAAGATTTTACAAAAGTCTCTTGAACCTCTTAAGAGTGTTAGCGGGAATCTCCACCGCATGAATATGTTGATTACCCTTTGCAATAAGCGGTTGGACTCTTTAGATCTCAAGATTTCTGAGTATGAAGGGAAACGTAAAGAACCTCCCGGATTCGAGCATAACTCCGCTAAAAGAATTAAGAATCAAGATGATAATACCTAGATCTATTCTTGCTTTTATGCCTAGCTAGGGGCGTTAAACGATAGCGCTTGTTGGGAGGCAACCCAATTTTATTTTTAGTTTTTTTGCCTTTTGCTTCTGTTTAGGAATAAATATTTGTTCTAGCCTCTGGTTAGATGTGTTTTTATGTTTTAATTAGTGTTTGTGCCAAGTTAAACCTATAGGATCTTCTTGGATGAATGTTATTTGACCTTGCAGAAATTTCCAGAAACTTTCTGTTCACGAAAATAATTGTTAAAAATCACCAGAACGTGATAAAATATTTATTCCAATTGCTTCTGATCAATAAACAAATTGTCTAGGTCGTCCTATTTTGGCTGATTTTTTGGAGTTCCAGAAGTTTGCGTTAGTTACGGATTACTACAGACTGTTCTGTTTTTGACATATTCTGTTTTTCGTGTGTTGTTTGCTTATTTTGTTGAATCTATGGCCAGTAAAATAGTTTATAAACCATAGAGAAGTTGGAATACAGTAGGTTTAACACCAATATAAATAAAGAATGAGTTCATTAGAGTACCTTGAAGTGGTCTTTTGTTTTCTTTCGCTAACGGAGTTCACGAGATTTTCTGTTAAGTTTTGTGTTGTGAAGTTTTCAAGTTTTGGGTGAAAGATTTGATGGATTATGGAACAAGGAGTGGCAAGAGCCTAAGCTTGGGGATGCCCATGGCACCCCCAAGATAATCTAAGGACACCAAAAAGCCAAAGCTTGGGGATGCCCCAGAAGGCATCCCCTCTTTCGTCTACTTCCATCGGTAACTTTACATGGAGCTATATTTTTATTCACCACATGATATGTGTTTTGCTTGGAACGTCTTGTAGATTTGAGTCTTTGCTTTTTAGTTTACCACAATCATCCTTGCTGTACACACCTTTTGAGAGAGACACACATGATTCGGAAATTATTAGAATACTCTATGTGCTTCACTTATATCTTTTGAGTTAAATAGTTTTGCTCTAGTACTTCACTTATATCTTTTAGAGCACGGTGGTGGATTTGTTTTATAGAAACTATTGATCTCTCATGCTTCACTTTGATTATTTTGAGAGTCTTAAATATCATGGTAATTTGCTTAAATAATCTTAATATGCCAGGTATTCAAGATTAGTAAAAACTTTCTTATGAGTGTTTTGAATACTAAGAGAAGTTTGATGCTTGATGATTGTTTTGAGATATGGAGGTAGTAATATTAAAGTTGTGGTAGTTGAGTAGTTGTGAATTTGAGAAATACTTGAGTTGAAGTTTGCAAGTCCCGTAGCATGCGCCTATGGTAAAAGTTATGTAACAAATTTGAAACATGAGGTGTTCTTTGATTGTCCTCCTTATGAGTGGTGGTCGGGGACGAGCGATGGTCTTTTCCTACCAATCTATCCCCCTAGGAGCATGCGCGTAGTGCTTGGTTTTTGATGACTTGTAGATATTTGCAATAAGTATGTGAGTTCTTTATGACTAATGTTGAGTCCATGGATTATACGCACTCTCACCTTTCCATCATTGCTAGCCTCTTCGGTACCGTGCATTGCCCTTTCTCACATTGAGAGTTGGTGCAAACTTCTCCGGTGCATCCAAACCCCATGATATGATACGTTCTTTCACACATAAACCTCCTTATATCTTCCTCAAAACAGCCACCATACATACCTATTATGGCATTTCCATAGCCATTCCGAGATATATTGCCATGCAACTTTCCACCACTCCGTTTATCATGACACGTTCATCATTGTCATATTGCTTAGCATGATCATGTAGTTGACATAGTATTTGTGGCAAAGCCACCGTTCATAATTCTTTCATACATGTCACTCTTGGTTCATTGCATATCCCGGTACACCGCTAGAGGCATTCATATAGAGTCATACTTTGTTCTAGTATCGAGTTGTAATCATTGAGTTGTAAATAAATAGAAGTGTGATGATCATCATTTAATGGAGCATTGTCCCAATAAATAAATAAAGAAAGGCCAAATAAAAAAAGGAAGGCCCAAAAAAAAATAAAGGGGACAATGCTACTATCCTTTTTTTCCACACTTGTGCTTCAAAGTAGCACCATAATCTTCATGATAGAGAGTCTCTTGTTTTGTCACTTTCATATACTAGTGGGGATTTTTCATTATAGAACTTGGCTTGTATATTCCAACAATGGGCCTCCTCAAGTGCCCTAGGTCTTCGTGAGCAACCAAGTTGGATGCACACCCACTTAGTTTCTTTTGTTGAGCTTTCATACATTTATAGCTCTAGTGCATCCGTTGCATGGCAATCCCTACTCCTTGCATGAACATCAATCGATGGGCATCTCCATAGCTCATTGATTATCCTCGTTGATGTGAGACTTTCTTCTTTTTTGTCTTCTCCACATAACCCCCATCATTATACTCTATTCCACCCATAGTGCTATATCCATGGTTCACGCTCACGTATTGCGTGAAGGTTTATAAAGTTTGAGATTACTAAAGTATGAAACAATTGCTTGGCTCGTCATCGGGGTTGTGCATGATGAGAGCATTGTTGTGTGACGAAAATGGAGCATGACTAAACTATATGATTTTGTAGGGATGAACTTTCTTTGGCCATGTTATTTTGAGAAGACATAATTGCTTAGTTAGTATGCTTGAAGTATTATTATTTCTATGTCAATATTAAACTTTCGTCTTGAATCTTTCGGATCTGAATATTCATACCACAATTAAGAAGAATTACATTGAAATTATGCCTAGTAGCATTTTGCATCAAAAATTCTGTTTTTATCATCTACCTACTCGAGGACGAGTAGGAATTAAGCTTGGGGATGCTTGATACGTCTCCAACGTATCTATAATTTTTGATTGCTCCATGCTATATTATCTTCTGTTTTGGACATTATTGGGCTTTATTATTCACTTTTATATTATTTTTGGGACTAACCAATTAACCGGAGGCCTAGCCCAGAATTGTTGTTTTTTGCCTATTTCAGAGTTTCGCAGAAAAAGAATATCAAACGGAGTCCAAACGGAATGAAACCTTCGGGAACGTGATTTTTGGAACGAACATGATCTAGGAGACTTAGACCCTACATAAAAGAAGCTTCCAGGAAGCCACGAGGTAGGGGGTGCGCCTACCCCCCCAAGCGCGCCCTCCACCCTCGTGGGCTCCATGTTGCTCCACCGACGTACTCCTTCCTCCTATATATACCTACGTACCCCCAAACGATCAGATACGGAGCCAAAAACCTAATTCCACTGCCGCAACCTTATGTACCCACGAGATCCCATCTTGGGGCCTGTTCCGAATCTCCACCGGAGGGGGCATCGATCACGGAGGGCTTCTACATCAACACCATAGCCCCTCCGATGATGTGTGAGTAGTTTACCTCAGACCTTCGGGTCCATAGTTATTAGCTAGATGGCTTCTTCTATCTTTTTGGATCTCAATACAATGTTCTCCCCCTCTCTTGTGTGGAGATCTATTCGATGTAATCTTCTTTTGCGCTGTGTTTGTTGAGACCGATGAATTGTGGGTTTATGATCAAGTTTATCTATGAACAATATTTGAATCTTCTGAATTCTTTTATGTATGATTGGTTATCTTTGCAAGTCTCTCCGAATTATCAGTTTGGTTTGGCCTACTAGATTGATCTTTCTTGCAATGGGAGAAGTGCTTAGCTTTGGGTTCAATCTTGCGGTGTCCTTTCCCAGTGACAGTAGGGGCAGCAAGGCACGTATTGTATTGTTGCCATCGAGGATAACAAGATGGTTTTTTTTATCATATTGCATAAATTTATCCCTCTACATCATGTCATCTTGCTTAAGGCGTTACTCTATTCTTATGAACTTAATACTCTAGATGCATGCTGGATAGCGGTCGATGTGTGGAGTAATAGTAGTAGAGGCAGGCAGGAGTCAGTCTACTTGTCTCGGGCGTGATGCCTATATACATGATCATACCTAGATATTCTCATAACTGTGCTCAATTCTGTCAATTGCTCAATAGTAATTTGTTCACCCACCGTAAAATACTTATGCTCTTGAGAGAAGCCACTAGTGAAACCTATGGCCCCCGGGTCTATCTTCATCATATTAATCTTCCAACACTTAGTTATTTCCTTTTCTTTTTATTTTGCTTTTATTTTACTTTGCATCTTTATCATAAAAATACCAAAAATATTATCCTATCATATCTATCAGATCTCACTCTCGTAAGTGACCGTGTAGGGATTGACAACCCCTTATCGCGTTGGTTGCGAGGATTTATTTGTTTTGTGTAGGTGCGAGGGACTCGCGCGTAGCGTCCTACTGGATTGATACATTGGTTCTCAAAAACTGAGGGAAATACTTACGCTACTTTGCTGCATCACCCTTTCCTCTTCAAGGGAAAACCAACGCAGTGCTCAAGAGGTAGCAGCGTGCTCTGCTGGCGTTGGGCAAGTTGCCCCGGCAAGGATCTTGCCGGGGCCGCAGAGTCCGCCCCGGCAAGGGTCTTGCCGCGGGAGTCCATCTCGCCCTCTTGCTCTTTGTGTCTCTGTCCTGGCGTTGCTTTTGCTGTCTTGTGCCTTTGTTTCCATCCTCTGCCCTGCTTAGTGTGGCCGCGGGCGTGGCTCTAACTGCCCGTGCATAAGTAAAGGGGTAAAAAAGGAGAGCTCCTACTTTTGTGCAACGACAGGAGCCCCCGGGCTTGGGCCACACATAAGTGCAACACGTTCTTGGGTCGGGCCCAGAACGGTGCGCGGGCAGGCGGGGCGGGATTTTACCGCAGTAATTCCTTCGCTCGCTTGCGCTTCCCCACGACCCATGTTGAATGTGTGTCGTGGAGGGTCGTGTGTGACGTGGGGGGCATGCGTGGGGTGCCCGCTGCCCTCATGTGTCACATCATGGTAAAGAGGCAGTCCGCGCCTTCCCCATAAAAAGAGGAAAACGCAGGGGCGTGGCTCATTTACTGGGTGGATTCGGGTCATGGCCCTTGAGCCGCCCGTGCCCCATGATCACGGGGTGGAAAACGGTCGCCTCATTCGTCCCCTCGATTTATGTCGGCACGCCACGTGTCCTCCATGCATTGAAGACGGTAGGCGGTGGGCGCGAGCCTTGAATGACGAGGCGAAAAACCGGGCCGCTGCTGATTGGAGCAGCGGGTCGGCCATGATTCCCTGCGCTCTTGATGGCCGGATTGGTCGAGTGGGGCGGCCGAGCCCCGACCCCGCCCCTTTATAAGAAGGGGAGGGAGGGGATAGCACCCTTCAATCTTTCACCATCTGCCTCCTTCCACCTCGGCTTCTTTCTTTCTTCTGCTATGGCGAGAGGGCGCGCCGGTGCTTCGATGGTGGCGACGAGGGTCTCTGCTCAACAGCGCGCTCCTCCTTCCCAAGAGCTCATGGCGGCAGAACCGACCACGAGGGGAAGGGGGAGGGGGCGGGGCTGAGGTCGCCGTTGTGCTCGGGGAAGAGGAGTACGGGGTGGCGCACCGGCCTCGCCTCCGCCAGCGGTCCCTCCCCTAATGGAGGGCCACGTCGGGGACCAGCCTCGTGAGTTCTTCATCAGGCCGCACCGGCCAGCGCGCCGTCGTCTTCATCTCCCTACTCCATTTGCTCGGGAGATGGAGCTTGACCTGCCATAGACTCTGAGATTGCATATGAGGGGCTGCGGGAATGGTGGCACACGGGTTGATGTCGATTTTCCTGCCCCCCACGTCATGTATCTTCGCCGCGGATCGATCAGAACTCTAGGGCTGTTTGTAAAACTTATAGGAATAGCCCAATAGATCGATCAGAAAGAATAACTTTGAGGTGGTTTCGTACCCTATAATAATCTCTTTGTTTGTTCTCCGCTATTACTGACTTTGGAGTGACTCTTTGTTGCATATTGAGGGATGATTGTCATATGATCTAATTATGTTATCATTGTTGAGAGAACTGATACTAGTGAAAGTATGAACCCTAGGCCTTGTTTCGAAGCATTGCAATACTAGTTTCGCTCACTTTTGTTACTAGTTACCTTGCTGTTTTTATATTTGTAGATTACAAAAACCTATATCTACCATCTATATTGCACTTGTATCACCATCTCTTCACCGAACTAGTGCACCTATACAATTTACCATTGTATTGGGTGTGTTGGGGACAAAAGAGACTCTTTGTTATTTGGTTGCAGGGTTGCTTGAGAGAGACCATCTTCAACCTACCCCTCCCATGGATTGATAAACCTTAGGTCATCCACTTGAGGGAAATTTGTGGCTGTCCTACAAAACTCTGCACTTGGAGGCCCAACAACGTCTACATGGATAAAATTGCGTAGTGGACATCATGCGGTTGAAATGTTTTGCTCATGTGTATGCGATGAGTGTTAGCAATCATAGAAGACTCTATGATGGTTGAGTATGTGGACTTGCCTAAAGGCTCTGCTACGTGACCCTTCATGAAAAGATGATGAATTGTAGTTGCAAAGTTGACTGAGAACATAGTTTGTTGGTTTCCAATACAGATTATGCTTTATACTTCGATGTTGTGATGAATTGTTACTTATTCATGAGAAGTCTATTATAAAAGTTTTTATGTTAAAGTTTGTTGTAGTTATAATAATTTACATGATGCTTCTATGTCCGCATTTTGTTTTTATCGACACCTCTCTCTCTAAGCACGTGGACATGTTTTTCGATTTCTGGTTTTCGCTTGAGGACAAGTGAGGTCTAAGTTTGGGCGAGTTGATATGTCTATTTTGCATCATGTTTACCTACTATTATTTATAATGTTTTTATGCATAATAATGCTTTTTGGTGTAATTCTAATGCCTTTTCTCTCATAATATGCAAGGTTCACACAAAGAGAGAGAATTACGGCAGCTGGAAATCTAGACCTGAAAAAGCTACGTCAGGCTACCTATTCTGCACAACTCCAAATGAGTTGAAACTTCACGAGGAATTTTTATGGAATAAATAAGATTTACTGGAGCGAATAACTACTAGAGGGGGCCCACCAGGTGGGCACAACCCACCTGGGCGCGCCAGGGAGCCCAGGCGCGCCCTGGTGGGTTGTGCCCTCCTCGGCCCACCTCCGGTGCCCATCTTCTGGTATGTAAGTCATTTTGACCTAGAAAAAAATAAGGCGAGGACTTTCGGGACGGAGCGCCGCCGTCTCAAGGCGGAACTTGGGCAGGAGCACTTTTGCCCTCCGGTGGAGCGATTCCGCCGGGGGAACTTCCCTCCCAGAGGGGGAAATCATCATCATCACCAACAACCCTCCCATATTGGGGAGGCCAATCTTCATCAACATCTTCACTAGCACCATCTCCTCTCAAACCCTAGTTCATCTCTTATGTTCAATCTTTGTAGCGGAACCTAAGATTGGTACCTATGGGTGACTAGTAATGTTGATTACATCTTGTAGTTGATCACTATATGGTTTATTTGGTGGAAGATTATATGTTCCGATCCATTATGCTATTTAATACCCCTCTGATCATGAACATGTTTATCACTTGTGAGTAGTTACTTTTGCTCTTGAGGTCATGGTAGAAATAAGGTTGCAAGTAATCATTTGAACTTGATATGTGTTCGATATGTTGATAATATGTTTGTTGTGATTCCCTTAGTGGTGTCATGTGAACGTCGACTACATGACACTTCACCATATTTTGGCCTAAGGGAATGCATTGTGGAGTAGTTATTTGATGATGGGTTGCTAGAGTGACAGAAGCTTAAACCCTAGTTTATGCGCTACTTCGTAAGGGACCGATTTGGATCCAAAAGTTTAATGCTATGGTTAGATTCTATCTTAATACTTTTCTCGTAGTTGCGGATGCTTGCGAGGGGGTTAATCATAAGTAGGAGGTTTGTTCAAGTAAGAACAACACCTAAGCACCGATCCACCCACATATCAAATTATCAAAGTAGTGAACACAAATCAAGCCAAGAACACTTTGTCATTATAAGAAACCGTTTTGGCCTGTCCTTTGCCACAAAAAGATTGGGATATCTTGTTGCATATTATTTGTTGTTACCGTTACGTGCTCGTTAAAAATTATCCTGCTACCAAATTATCTGTGTGACGCCCGAATAATTAAGCTACAGTGATCCCCCGCTAATGATGCCATGTCACTGCGGTTACTGTTGATAAACTCTCGATTGTTCAGAACTGAAACAAATTCAAAATTTAAATAAAAGCAAACAATAAAAGTTTTCAAATATTAAAACTAAAATGTTCGGAGTGAACCAAATATTGCATAGGTAATTATGGTGGAGAAACCACACCTATATAAAATTCTTAAATACTATAAGATGAATAAAACAGCAGTAAAAACAATTAAGTAAATACCTTTTGTAATTAATAAAATGTCAAACTAAATTATTTGAGGACTAGACTATTTGTGGCTATGGACTAAGTTGAAATACTAATTTAGATGCTACGTGCATATTTTACTAAAACTAAAATAATAGGAAACGAAGAGAAAACAGAAAAGAAGAAATAAAATAAAATAGAAAATAGAAAAACAGTAACTAAACTAAAACAAGAGAAAGAAAACCCCCCTCCCCTACTGGGCCATGGCTCAGCTGGCCCCTGCCAGGCAGGCCGGCCCACCTACTCCCGTCTCCCCTTTCCTCTGTTCACAGAACAGAGGCGTGGCAGACATCCATGGCGCCCTGGCCATGGATGGCCTCCACGTCACCCCTCTGTTCCTATAAGCACGCGCCCGCAAAACCCTAGACCGCTCTCGTCCATTCCCCCCAGGATCCCCCATCGTCCCCCTCCTCTTCCGCTCGATTTCGAGCTCGATTTGCTCCGTGGTCACCGCTGCCTCGTCCTCTTGCCGCGGCCACCGTCGTCGCCGTCGCTCGGGAACACGTCCTGGAGGATCTCCGCGCTCGGCTTCATCCGTTCAGGGGACCATCTTGAGCCAAGGAGCTGCGTAGCCGACGCCATCACCGTCTTCTTCAACTGGCCGTCACCAACTCGCAGTCGATGCCGTGCATCGGAGCCTCCCCGCGGCGCTAGAAGCTTCCCACGAGACAGTCCCCTTCGTCGTCGTTCTCTACGGCAACCGGCTCTTGCTGGAGCGACCCGGAGCCGCCGCCATCGACCCCTCCTCTTCGACCATGGACGTCTCCTCCGCCTCGTCGATCTGCTACCTCCGTCCTCCCCGAACCATCCCGAGCTCGCCATCGCCTTCCCCTCGGTGAGCCGCACCCATTCCCCCCTTTCCCCCCTCGGATTTGTTGTCGTATGAGCCCCACCCCCGAGCTCCTGCCGCCATGACCGAGGCTTGGTCCCGGCCGCGCCCCTCGTCGGTGTTGCTCCTGCTGTGTCGCCTCGCTCGTGCGCACCTAGCTCCGCCGCACCCCCACGGTTGTGCCCGCGCCCGCTGCCGCCCAAGCTTGCGGCCCCGCCTTCCCTCCCGCGCGCCTGAGCACGGCAGCAGCGCCGCCGCCGCCGCAGCACTTGCCCCCCGCCTTAGCCACCTGTCCGCGCCGCCGGAGCCTGTCCGCGCCCGCCGGGGCCGCCGCCGCCCGGGGCCTCCCCCTGCTCCTCGCCCCCGGTCTCTACTGGGCGAGGCCGCCGGCGCCTTGTGCCCGCGCGAGCCCAGCCGGCCCCCTCTGTTGACTTGGAGGGGATAACCCCAGTTAGTTTAGCGCTAACCTTTCCCCCACTGTCACTGCCAAACGGGCCCCGCCCCTAAAACGATTAAAAAAAGGAATAAAAAATAATAAAAATATTAATTAACTAAATTAATTAACTTAATTAATCGAGTTTGATTAACTTAATCAATTAACTAAACTAATTAATCATGATTACTTAGTCTAGTGTATGGCATGCGGGACCCACACGTAGTTGACCCAGTCAACTGCACAGTTGACTGCTGACGTCAGCATGATGTCATGCCGACGTCATCTTTTACTATTCTGGATAATGTTGATTAAATTAATTGAATAAATCCTAGAAATGATTTAAAATCTTTAAAAATTAATATAAAATAATCCGTAGCTCGGATGAAAAAACTTTGTACATGAAAGTTGCTCAGAACGACGAGACAAATCCGAATACGCAGTCCGTTCGTCCGCCACACATTCCTAGCATAGCGAACACGCAACTTTCCCCTCCGGTTCATCCGTCCGAAAACGTCAAACTCCGGGGATTCTTTCCCGGATGTTCCCCCCTTCGTCGGTATCACTTCCTACCGCGTTAGGGCACACCTAGCGCCGCGCCTTGCCATGTCATGCATCGTCACGCATTGTTTGCTTTATATTTATTGTTTCTTCCCCCTCTTCTCTCGCTAGACACCGAGACCGACGCTACTGCTGGTACCCCGATCGACTACGGTGTTGACGACCCCTCCTTCTTGCCAGGGCAACCAGGCAAGCCCCCCCCTTGATCACAAGATATCGCCTATTCTTCTCTATACTGCTTGCATTAGAGTAGTGTAGCATGTTACTACTTTCGGTTAATCCTATTCTGATGCATAGCCTATCATTGTTGCTACAGTTGTTACCCTTACCTGCTATCCTACTGCTTAGTATAGGATGCTAGTGTTCCATCAGTGGCCCTACACTCTTGTCCGTCTGCCATGCTATACTACTGGGCCGTGATCACTTCGGGAGGTGATCACGGGTATATAATATATACTTTATATACATGACACATGTGGTGACTAAAGTCGGGTCGGCTCGTTGAGTACCCGCAAGTGATTCTGATGAGGGGGCTGAAAGGACAGGTGGCTCCACCCCGGTAGAGGTGGGCCTGGGTTCCTGACGGCCCCCGACTATTACTTTATGGCAGAGCGACAGGGCAGGTTGAGACCACCTAGGAGAGAGGTGGGCCTGGCCCTGGTCGGCGTTCGCGGATACTTAACACGCTTAACGAGATCTTGGTATTTGATCTGAGTCTGGCCATTTGGTCTATACGCACTAACCATCTACGCGGGAGTAGTTATGGGTATCCCGGCGTCGTGGTATCAGCCGAAGCCTTCGTGACGTCAGCGACTGAGTGGCGCACGCCGTGTTGGACCGCTTTGACGTAACCACCGTGATCGTGTGGATTGCTAGGTCTGCTCGCGGCCGCATTCGCAACGTGCAGGTGTGCATAGGGCGATGGGCCCAGACCCCTGCGCGCTTAGGATTAGACCGGCGTGCTAACCGCTCTGTTGTGCTTAGGTAGGGCTGTGACACGTTGATCTTACGAGGCCGGGCATGACCCAGAAAAGTGTGTCCGGCCAAATGGGATCGAGCGTGTTGGGTTATGTGGTGCACACCTGCAGGGGAGTTTATCTATTCGAATAGCCGTGTCCCTCGGTAAAAGGACGACCCGGAGTTGTACCTTGACCTTATGACAACTAGAACTGGATACTGAATAAAATACACCCTTCCAAGTGCCAGATACAAACCGGTGATCGCTCTCTAACAGGGCGACGAGGAGGGGATCGCCGGATAGGATTATGCTATGCGATGCTACTTGGAGGACTACAATCTACTCTCTTCTACATGCTGCAAGATGGAGATGGCCAGAAGCGTAGTCTTCGACAGGACGAGCTATCCCCCTTTTATTCTGGCATTCTGCAGTTCAGTCCACTGATATGCCCCTTTACACATATTCCCATGCATATGTAGTGTAGCTCCTTGCTTGCGAGTACTTTGGATGAGTACTCACGGTTGCTTCTCTCCCTCTTTTCCCCCTTTCCTTTCTATCTGGTTGTCGCAACCAGATGCTGGAGTCCAGGATCCAGACGCCACCGTCGACGACGACTCCTACGATACTGGAGGTGCCTACTACTACGTGCAGGCCGCTGACGACGACCAGGAGTAGTTAGGAGGATCCCAGGCAGGAGGCATGCGCCTCTTTCGATTTGTATCCCAGTTTGTGCTAGCCTTCTTAAGGCAAACTTGTTTAACTTATGTCTGTACTCAGATATTGTTGCTTCCGCTGACTCGTCTGTGATCGAGCACTTGTATTCGAGCCCTCGAGGCCCCTGGCTTGTATTATGATGCTTGTATGACTTATTTATGTTGTAGAGTTGTGTTGTGATATCTTCCCGTGAGTCCCTGATCTTGATCGTACACATTTGCGTGCATGATTAGTGTACGGTCAAATCGGGGGCGTCACAAGTTGGTATCAGAGCCGACTGCCTGTAGGAATCCCCCTTTCCAACTCCTTGGCCGAAGTTGAGTCTAGTCATTGTAAAACTTTTACTAACATGGCTGTGTGGCTTACGGGCCCACGTCGCCATTGGGTGGTATTAGGATCTTTTACTCCTTGTCTATACTCCGGGGCTCTGATCTCTCTTCTATTCGGGTTAAGTGAATTTTGCTAAATCTAACATTAGGATCTCATTATCACTTTCACCCGGAGAGCCCCTTATTACTGATGATCGTCTGCTGCACGTGAAGACCCTGAAGATACTCTCCGCTGATAACCCAAGAACTTGTGTTCATCACTTTTGCAATTCCCTTTCATCGATAAACTCCTATGGATAACCACGTATACTCGCCATTCATACAATGTTTCCCAGTCGATCTTGTTAATACAAAATACCCCGAGAATACTTTGTGCTTACTGCCTTGCTGTTCTTTGTCACCTGAATAGCCCTATGGATAATTCTCGCACTTACCGAGTATCCGCTCATCCCCAGTTGATTCAAGTATTTCACAAAAGTGTTCAAAATACCATTCGATCTTCCGAAAATCCTCAGGAGCCTTTTTGCTCTTGAAATTCTTGCTTACTTGCATTATGATTAATCTTAAGTCTCGTAATCTTATTGTCATTATCATTTTGAGTCCGTTGATTCAATTTGTTGCGAATGCTCGCAATCCTCAATCAGAGCCTAGAATTCATCCTTCCGGCTCAGATGTCATTTTAAACGTGAGCTGGATCTCGACCAATCAAATTTGCCATCGATTGTACCCATAAGTTTACTCGACTTATCCATCCCTAATCAGAGCATTGCTTCCGATCCCTTGTCTTGGAATTCATAATTCCTTTGCATTTGAGCTTTTGAGTTAGTCAGTTGTTTCTATAATCTGTTAACCTTGCATTCTTTCTTCCTCTGGTTGAGTACTGATGCTCACATCAGATCCCTTGTGGACCACCAGACCCTTTTGCCGGATTTTATCCAACAATGTCCTCCATATTAAATAAGCTTGTGAGCTTTTCCTCGGATACAAGATGCCTTTGGTAAATTGTATCCTCTGCTTTGTGAACCATGCTCTACTTTCGAGCTTGTATTATTTACTCCGAAGTTTGTGGTATATGTTCCTAAGATGCCCTGATGGGTTGAACCTATGTCTTCCTTAATATGTGTGAACTCAGAAGTTTTCACGAGTCATACTCATCTGGTATTTCACCAGGTATAACTTTCAACACTAATGCCTTTACCAAAGCGAGGAGTGAATGGAAGGTTATACATTGAAGAAGTGGGAGTCGACCTTGAACCTTGCATTCATGCCCATGGACACGATGTATAACTTATCATGGAAGCTGCTTGTAAAAATAATTACCCCCCTTGTTATAAGTTCATCTTGTATCCGTGGTTCGATCATTTATGATCGTGGTTTCTGACCATGTTCTCCTTTAAATACCATTTCTCGTGCAAGTTTAAGCACTTGTCTTCTGCAGAGTAATACCCCAGTCCTACCTCTACTTTGATCTACCGTCGAGCATTACACTCTGGTATCTCAAGAATACCACGGAACTACATAACTTCTTATGAGTTCTTCGTCAACTATTATTCTCGCCAATTCCAATTTCCCTCGGGTTCTAAATTATTAGTCACTCGAGAACACCGTTAAGTGAATCGGTTCCGCACTCCGATTCAATAACTCTAAGTAATTTTCGTTGCTTATGATTTAATAACCCTTCAAGTCATTCCTAGCCCGATCGGCTATATCATTATCATGCAACTTTTTAACTGTGCTATCTGGTCCTTCTTTCCGAAGCACGATTTTCGACGATGAGCTAAGCTTACGCCGACTTTCCTCGTCATATCATTTCGCCTTGAACAACAAGCTTGATTCCGAGTTTGTGTCGTACCCAGGGTTCCAATAACCTTTCGCTTCATCATTCCTTTGACCTGATGTCATCGCCGAGTGATGGCATCTTCATGGAATCTCTCGACAAATGTGTCGTGATCATCATGAGCATTCTGAGTCCTTCCGGAATATCGATTGAATTCATGATGAGGAAGACCATCCTTTCCCTTGATGATTTGTGTTATCATCGGCCACTTTACTGCCTTCCCTCCAACACAAACTTGTTCGTGTTATGTGTTATACCTTGAGATCCTTGCTATCCAGCATTTGTTCCCCTTTACTTTGGAGTATTACCAAATTTTATATCAAGAATGTCGTGAGAATTTCACCACCTCTTTAGAATTCTTGAGATAGTAATACATCTTGCCGTCTACATTCAGTTCTTGGTCCCCATGTTGATTTTAACCAAAGTACCCACAAATGAACTGTGATATGTAAAATTCAAAACTTCCAGCAACCCTATTACTTGTAAGTTAATGAATGATAGTTCATTCCTTGTGTATTGGTTATCGAATCACCATTCTAACCTTGATCATGCTACCTAAGCCCATATTCGGGTGCACCTTTCAACCAATGTTTAATTGAGTATGTTTTCCTCGAGCATACCTCACTATATCATTTGATCTGACAAATGTTATCTCCTTGTTCACATAAGTGTGGAATCCCTTGGAAATCTCGAGGAATTGTCGCTGAGTCCATCAGCCACCCCCTCATCCTCTCCTTGGTTTAATGATGAACTCTTATTTCGGAACTTGCTTTCATAGTTCATTTCCCGAGAATCTTACAATGTCATCCCATCAATTTGTGTTGCACCTTTCTTCTCAGACATCCTGAGTCTGACGTATCCTGACACCAATCAGATCTGAACCTCGGTCAGATATGATGGTTGGAACATATTTCCAAGAGTTATGCATTGGTCTTTATATGACCCGGTAGGGTGATGCCACGCCTAGCACAACTGGCCGGAGGACCTATTGTTATAGTTCTTCCTTTCAGCAAGGTTATCCATTCTTCCATGAGGAAATTGTAAGACTTATTCTATAAGTTGTTCCTGATGGATCCTTTTTGTTTCCAAAGTCTGATCTTCACCTGTTGACCATGTAAAGGCTATCTCGAAACATGTCTATGGTACTCCAATTTTCAACAGGAACATTTGAAGCCCAATGCTAAATGTTTCCTGCGCAATTATCCAAACACCGTTGTATGGGTAATGTCATGAAAATTCTCTCCCGTACCTAAAGAGTTTTCTACATTGGATATCATGCTCTGTTTGTCCTTGGGAAGGATATACCCTTGAAATATGTGTTTAAACACATTTTCCTTTCCATTCTTCTGTTTAATCTGATAATCATATTTTCCTTTCCATTGTTTGGGTTAACCTTTCTGGTGATCTATATTGTCTAAGCAGTAATATTCTCCCGCTTACGTAAACACCTCGGTGTACAACTCTGTCAGTAAGACCCTGTTGCTTTTGTTGATGACATTCCGGTAACCGCCGATGGATGAGAACTTTGCCTATTGGTCCGCCTCGATCAACGAGCAGGAAAATGGTTCTCTTTGTCCCTCGCCTTTGGTACCGATGTTGTTGCCGACATAACCGACAGACTATCCTCTGACATGCCTTGCTATCGTGATCAAGCAAGACGTCGTCGCCCTTCCTACTTTTAACCCACATGGTGGGCCCATAACCCACAGTTCCACAGGATCGAAACCTGACTCTTATCTACACCCCCTGTTTCCAAGGTTGTTCCTCGCACCTGGCCTCGTATGTAATTCACGAGCCACCTTCAGGTCTGATATCGGACACAATACTTATTCCCGTTGCTTTGACCCTTTCACGCCCTATAACAGGCATCGAACGATTGCCTGCCCGCTCGAAACTTCCCAGGTTACCTCCTTACTTTGCTCTCGATATTTTCTTAAGTTTCGATTCGAGGGTTACTTTTCGCCACCTTCCTCGATGTTGTCGACCCGATAGACAACCTTGTCGAGGCCCGTTCTCCCAGAATGCCCACCCTTTATTCTTTCGTAAGTACGATGGAGTTCCTGAAGAAAGGACGCCGACTTCATCATGATGGCCGAAGCAGAGAAATGAAGACATCAATGTATTGGACCAGCCTCTTCGAGAAGTGCAAGCCAGGATGAGAAGACCCGCTAGATTCGTTACCAAACCTACCCCCCTTACTCCCCTCTTAAATCTCGGGACGAGATTTCTTGTAGTGGAGGAGAATTGTGACGCCCGGATAATTAAGCTACAGTGATCCCCCGCTAAAGATGCCATGTCACCGCGGTTACTGTTGATAAACTGTCGATAGTTCAGAACTGAAACAAATTCAAAATTTAAATAAAAGCAAACAATAAAAGTTTTCAAATATTAAAACTAAAATGTTCGGAGTGAACCAAATATTGCATAGGTAATTATGGTGGAGAAACCACACCTATATAAAATTCTTAAATACTATAAGATGAATAAAACAGCAGTAAAAACAATTAAGTAAATACCTTTTGTAATTAATAAAATGTCAAACTAAATTATTTGAGGACTAGACTATTTGTGGCTATGGACTAAGTTGAAATACTAATTTAGATGCTACGTGTATATTTTACTAAAACTAAAATAACAGGAAACAAAGAGAAAACAGAAAAGAAGAAATAAAATAAAATAGAAAATAGAAAAACAGTAACTAAACTAAAACAAGAGAAAGAAAACCCCCCTCCCCTACTGGGCCATGGTTCAGCTGGCCCCTGCCAGGCAGGCCGGCCCACCTACTCCCGTCTCCCCTTTCCTCTATTCACAGAACAGAGGCGTGGCAGACATCCATGGCGCCCTGGCCATGGATGGCCTCCATGTCGCCCCTCTGTTCCTATAAGCACGCGCCCGCGAAACCCTAGACCGCTCTTGTCCATTCCCCCCAGGATCCCCCATCGGCCCCCTCCTCTTCCGCTCGATTTCGAGCTCGATTTGCTCCGCGGTCACCACTGCCTCGTCCTCTTGCCGCGGCCACCGTCGTCGCCGTCGCTCGGGAACACGTCCTGGAGGATCTCCGCGCTCGGCTTCATCCGTTCAGGGGACCATCTTGAGCCAAGGAGCTGCGTAGCCGACGCCATCACCGTCTTCTTCAACTGGCCGTCACCAACTCGCAGTCGATGCCGTGCACCGGAGCCTCCCCGCGGCGCCAAAAGCTTCCCACGAGATGGTCCCCTTCGTCGTCGTTCTCTACGGCAACCGGCTCTTGTTGGAGTGACCCGGAGCCACCGCCATCGACCCCTCCTCTTCGACCATGGACGTCTGCTCCGCCTCGTCGATCTACTACCTCCGGTCCTTCCCGAACCATCCCGAGCTCGCCATCGCCTTCCCCTCGGTGAGCCGCACCCATTCCCCCCTTTTCCCCCTCGGATTTGTTGTCGTATGAGCCCCACCCCGAGCTCCTGCCGCCATGACCGAGGCTTGGTCCCGGCCGCGCCCCTCGTCGGTGTTGCTCCTGCTGTGTCGCCTCGCTCGTGCGCACCTAGCTCCGCCGCACCCCACGGTTGTGCCCGCGCCCGCTGCCGCCCAAGCTTGCGTCCCCGCCTTCCCTCCCGCGCGCCTGAGCACGGCAGCAGCGCCGCCGCCGCCGCAGCACTTGCCCCCCGCCTTAGCCACCTGTCCGCGCCGCCGGAGCCTGTCCGCGCCCGCCGGGGCCGCCGCCGCCCGGGGCCTCCCCCTGATCCTCGCCCCCGGTCTCTACTCGGTGAGGCCGCCGGCGCCTTGTGCCCGCGCGAGCCCGGACGCCCCCCTCTGTTGAATTGGAGGGGATAACCCCAGTTAGTTTAGCGCTAACCTTTCCCCCACTGTCACTGCCAAACGGGCCCCGCCCCTAAAACGATTAAAAAAAGGAATAAAAAATAATAGTAATAATAATATTAATTAATTAATTAACTAAATTAATTAACTTAATTAATCGAGTTTGATTAACTTAATCAATTAACTAAATAATTAATCATGATTAGTTAGTCTAGTGTATGGCATGCGGGACCCACACGTAGTTGACCCAGTCAACTGCACAGTTGACTGCTGACGTCAGCATGATGTCATGCCGACGTCATCTTTTACTATTCTGGATAATGTTGATTAAATTAATTAAATAAATCATAAAAATGATTTAAAATCTTTAAAAATTAATATAAAATAATCCGTAGCTCGGATGAAAAAACTTTGTACATGAAAGTTGCTCAGAACGACGAGACGAATCCGAATACGCAGTCCGTTCGTCCGCCACACATTCCTAGCATAGCGAACACGCAACTCTCCCCTCCGGTTCATCCGTCCGAAAACGTCAAACTCCGGGGATTCTTTCTCGGATGTTCCCCCCCTTCGTCGGTATCACTTCCTACCGCGTTAGGGCACACCTAGCGCCGCGCCTTGCCATGTCATGCATCGTCACACATTGTTTGCTTTATATTTATTGTTTCTTCCCCCTCTTCTCTCGCTAGACACTGAGACCGACGCTACTGCTGGTACCCCGATCGACTACGGTGTTGACGACCCCTCCTTCTTGCCAGGGCAACCAGGCAAGCCCCCCCCCTTGATCACCAGATATCGCCTATTCTTCTCTATACTGCTTGCATTAGAGTAGTGTAGCATGTTACTACTTTCGGTTAATCCTATTTTGATGCATAGTCTATCATTGTTGCTACAGTTGTTACCCTTACCTGCTATCCTACTACTTAGTATAGGATGCTAGTGTTCCATCAGTGGCCCTACACTCTTGTCCGTCTGCCATGCTATACTACTGGGCCGTGATCACTTCGGGAGGTGATCACGGGTATATACTATATACTTTATATACATGACACATGTGGTGACTAAAGTCGGGTCGGCTCGTTGAGTACCCGCAAGTGATTCTGATGAGGGGGCTGAAAGGACAGGTGGCTCCACCCCGGTAGAGGTGGGCCTGGGTTCCTGACGGCCCCCGACTGTTACTTTATGGCGGAGCGACAGGGCAGGTTGAGACCACCTAGGAGAGAGGTGGGCCTGGCCCTGCTCAGCATTTGCGGATACTTAACACGCTTAACGAGATCTTGGTATTTGATCTGAGTCTGGCCATTTGGTCTATACGCACTAACCATCTACGCGGGAGTAGTTATGGGTATCCCGGCGTCGTGGTATCAGCCGAAGCCTTCGTGACGTCAGTGACTGAGTGGCGCGCGCCGTGTTGGACCGCTTTGACGTAACCGCCGTGATCGTGTGGGTTGCTAGGTCTGCTCGCGGCCGTGTTCGCAACGTGCAAGTGTGCATAGGGCGATGGGCCCAGACCCCTGAGCGCTTAAGATTAGACCGGCGTGCTGACCGCTCTGTTGTGCTTAGGTAGGGATGCGACGCGTTGATCTTACGAGGCCGGGCATGACCTAGAAAAGTGTGTCCGACCAAATGGGATCGAGCGTGTTGGGTTATGTGGTGCACCCCTGCAGGGAAGTTTATCTATTCGAATAGCCGTGTCCCTCGGTAAAAGGATGACCCGGAGTTGTACCTTGACCTTATGACAACTAGAACCGGATACTGAATAAAATACACCCTTCCAAGTGCCAGATACAACCCGGTGATCGCTCTCTAACAGGGCGACGAGGAGGGGATCGCCGGGTAGGATTATGCTATGCGATGCTACTTGGAGGACTTCAATCTACTTCTTCTACATGCTGCAAGATGGAGATGGCCAGAAGCGTAGTCTTCGACAGGACTAGCTATCCCCCTCTTATTCTGGCATTCTGCAGTTCAGTCCACTGATATGCCCCTTTACACATATTCCCATGCATATGTAGTGTAGCTCCTTGCTTGCGAGTACTTTGGATGAGTACTCACGGTTGCTTCTCTCCCTCTTTTCCCCCTTTCCTTTCTATCTGGTTGTCGCAACCAGATGCTGGAGTCCAGGAGCCAGACGCCACCGTCGACGACGACTCCTACGATACTGGAGGTGCCTACTACTACGTGCAGGCCGCTGACGACGACCAGGAGTAGTTAGGAGGATCCCAGGCAGGAGGCCTGCGCCTCTTTCGATTTGTATCCCAGTTTATGCTAGCCTTCTTAAGGCAAACTTGTTTAACTTATGTCTGTACTCAGATATTGTTGCTTCCGCTGACTCGTCTGTGATCGAGCACTTGTATTCGAGCCCTCGAGGCCCCTGGCTTGTATTATGATGCTTGTATGACTTATTTATGTTGTAGAGTTGTGTTGTGATATCTTCCCGTGAGTCTCTGATCTTGATCGTACACATTTGTGTGCACGATTAGTGTACGGTCAAATCGGGGGCGTCACAATCTGTTACTTACAATTTCAGCACTTGTAGACATTACCTTGCTGAAAACCAGTTGTCATTTCCTTCTTCTCCTTGTTGGGTTCGACACTCTTACTTATCGAAAGGACTACGATTGATCCCCTATACTTGTGGGTCATCAGTGGTTGCACGTAGTTATGATTTTGATCAACCTCATCCTCGTAATCGTCCTCCTCGGCGGCGGGAGCAGGAACCACAGAAGCATCAATAGTAGGTGCAGCGGCACCAGAAATCTGGTTGGGTTCAAGGGGAATGCACATGGCTCGTCCCACTTGTTGTTGTTGTCGTTGTTGTTATTGTAGAGGTGCGACAGGTGCAGCTGGTGGAGGTTGCGGAAGACGCGTGAGCAGCTCATTAAACTTGTCATCTAACTTTGTTTTGACCGTCTTCTCAATGCCATACATCTTCTCCATGGCCTCTTCGAATTTATTCAGCACATCTTGCACCTGTCCACTCATCATTTGCTGAAATTTATCATGTAACTCCTTACTCGTCATGTTCTCCCAGTCGACATCATCGGCTTGTGATGCTGCCATGGTTAGCAGCAATAGAAATAGACAAGAATATGATCCTACAGACTACTAGGATGTGGTGGTGGTGGTGATGATGAGTCACAAATCCGCCAAGCAAATCTCAAATTCTTACCAGTTCTTTCCAAGCAGCACGCGGTGACCGGCGACCGTTGTAGTCAAAACTCTCAAAAGCTTGGAGAGAGTGATTGCCAGGTGGTGTCAAACTCACGACGTAGATGTATGTGGAGCTGACAAGGCTTAATATATGGTTGCAAAAAGGTACAACAATAATCAATTAAGAGATGCAATGTTGATTAAACGCTCAACGACGGTACTCTGTTGGCCCTAGGCTAGACCATGCTAGAGACCGTGGTGAATCTGTGATGGCGGTGGACTCGGACTTGCATGATGGCGGTGGATATGTGGTATATGGCAGCGGTGATGATGATGGTGGTATATGGTAGTGATGTCTACTATGCAACTTTATCCTTGTAGACACGTGTTGGGCCTCCAAGCGCAGAGTTTTGTAGGACAGTAGCAATTTTCCCTCATGTGGATAACCTAAGGTTTATCAATCCGTGGGAGGCGTAGGATGAAGATGGTCTCTCTCAAACAACCCTCCAACCAAATACAAGAAATATCTTGTGTCCCCAACACACCTAATACAATGGAAAATTGTATAGGTGCACTAGTTCGGCGAAGAGATGGTGATAAAAGTGTAGTATGGATGGTAGAAATATACTTTTCTAATCTGAATAAATAAAAACAGCAAGGTAGCAAATAGTAAACGGGCACAAAAACGGTATTGCAATGCTTAAAAATGAGGCCTGGGTCCGTACTTTCGCTAGTGCAATCTCTCAACAATGCTAATATAATTGGATCATATAACCACCCCTCAAAGTGTGATGAAGAATCACTCCAAAGTTCCTATCTAGCGGAGAACATAAGAAGAAATCGTTTGTAGGGTACGAAACCACCTCAAAGCTATTCTTCCCGGTCGATCTATCCAAGAGTTCGTACTAAAATAACACCAAATAATTTCAGATTCATAATACTCAATCCAACGCAAAGAACTTCAAAGAGTGCCCCAAGATTTCTACCAGAGAAACAAAGACAAGAACGTGAATCAACCACTATGCGTAGATTACCCCAATGTCACAGCAGTAATCCACGAGTTGAGTGCCAAAACACATATCAAGTGAATCAATATGATACCCCATTGTCACCACGAGTACTCATATGCGAGACATATATGAATTGCTCTTAAATCCATAAAAGTATTCAATCCAATAACAACGAAATCTCAAAGGGAAAAACCCAATTTATCACAACAAGATAGAGAGGGGAAAACATCATATGATCCAACTATATTAACAAAGCCCGCGATACATCAAGATCGTGACATCTCAAGAACACGAGAGAGAGAGAGAGAGAGAGAGATATGAAACACATAGCTACTGGTGCAAACCCTCAGCCCCGAGGGTCATCGAGGTGGCCGCCGGGATGATGAAGATGGCCACCGAAGATGATTCCCCCCTCCGGCAGGGTGCCAGAACGGGGTCTAGATTGGTTTTCGGTGGCTACAGAGCCTTGCGGCGGCGGAACTTCTGGTCTAGGTTAACCCTGAGGGTTTTTGGAATATTTGGGAATTTATAGGGCGAAGAGGCGGTGCGGGAGGCCACCGAGGTGGGCACAACCCACCTGGGCACGCCTGGGCCCCCAGGCGCGCCCTGGTGGGTTGTGCCCCCCTCGGGGCACCCCCTAGGTGCTGCTCTGGCCCATTGGTGGTCTTTTGGTCCATAAAAAATCCACAAAAAGTTTCGCGGTGTTTGGACTCCGTTTGATATTGATTTCCTGCGATGTAAAAAACATGCAAGAAACATCAACTGGCACTTGGCACTATGTCAATAGGTTAGTCCCAAATAATTATATAAAGTAGCCATAAAATGATTTTAAAACATCCAAGAATGATAATATAACAGCATGGAACAATAAAAAATTATAGATACGTTGGAGATGTATCAGCATCCCCAAGCTAAATTCCTGCTCGTCCTCAAGTAGGTAAATGATAAAAACAGAATTTTTGATGAGGAATGTTGCCTAAATTCTTTCTCTCAAATTAATTTAAGTGAAGCAAGTGAGAATTTCTTCTAAAATACTAAAGCACACCATGCTCAAAAAGATATAAGTGAAGCACTAGAGCAAATGACAAGCTACTCCAAAAAAGACGTAAGTGAAGATCAAGCGAGTAGTTAAGTAAATAGGTAGCTATTTGAGGACTCTCTCTTATTCAAAAACTTTCAGATCTAAGCATTTTATTAAAACACCAAGCAAAAACAAATAAAATGACATTCCAAGAATAGCACACATCATGTGAAGAAGCAAAAACTTAGGCTCAACCGATACTAACCGATGATTGTTGAAGAAAAAAGGTGGGATGCCTACCGGGCATCCCCAAGCTTAGATGCTTGAGATGTCTTGAAATATTATCTTGGGATGCCTTGGGCATCCCCAAGCTTGAGATTTTGTGTCTCCTTAATTCCTCTCATATCACGGTTTTCCTAAATCTCAAAAAGCTTCATCCACACAAAACTCAACAAGAACTCGTGAGATAAGTTAGTATAAACCAATGCAAAAACCTTATCATTCTCTACTGTAGAAAATCACTAAAATTATTATTCAACATTGCATACTAAATGCCTCTGGATATTTAATACTCCTATCCTCAAATAGAATCATTAAACAAGCAAACATAACAGCAATCTGCCAAAATAGTACATCCTGTAAAGAATGCAAGAGTATCAATACTTATTCAACTCCAAAAATTATGAAATTTTACCACACTGTACAAAATTTATCAGAGCTTATTTTGCAAAAAAAGTTTCAACATTTTATCACATTATGAATTTTCTAGGGAATTTTTGCAACATCGATAAACTTTCTGATTTGAAACAGCAACATGTAGACTTGCAAAATAAGCATGGCAAAGGCTATCAATGCCACTTTTATTGAAATAAAAGATGCAAAAGATTATTCTAAATTACAGAAAGCAAATCCTAACAAAATAAATTGATACTCCAAGCAAAACACATATCATGTGACGAATGAAAACATAGCTCCAAGTGAGGTTACCAATAATGTTGGAGACGAAAGAGGGGATGCGTTCCGGGGCATCCCCAAGCTTAGTTGCTTGGATCTTCCTTGAATATTACCTTGGGGTGCCTTGGGAATCCCCAAGCTTAGGGTCTTGTCACTCCTTATTCTCCTCATATCGATATCTCACCCAAACTTCAATCACACAAAACTTAACGGAACTTTGTGAGATAGGTTAGTATGATAAAGAGCAAAGCATTCCACTTTGGTACTGCCAAAGACAAGATTCGTAAATGTTCTCACACAATGCCTACTGTACCTCATCATTTCCACAATTTATATTGGGCAATATAAGCCATAGAAACTAGAAAACAAGCAAACTAATCATTGAAAACAGAATCTGTCAAAAATACAACAGTCCGTAGTAATCTGTACTAAAACCATATTTCTGCTACTCCAAAAATTCTGAAAAAATAGGAAAACATAGATAATTTGTATCTCTATCACCTGTAAAATATTCAGATCAAATCACATTCTAGTGAATTTTAGAAATTCCTCGACTGGACGCAAAAGTTTCTGTTTTTGGACAGAATCAAGTCAACTATCATCCACACTATCCTAAAGTTTTACTTGGCACTTTATTGAAACAAAAGCAATAAAACATGATCACTACAATAGCTTAATCATGTGAACACTCAAAAACACTAGGTAAAAGTGTTGGGTTGTCTCCCAACAAGCGCTTTTCTTTAATGCCTTTTAGCTAGGCATGATGATTTCAATGATGCTCGCATAAAAGATAAGTATTGAAACATAAAGAGAGCATCATGAATCATAAGTTCCTCTCTCATAATAATTTTCAGTAGCATCATGAGTAGATTCATCAATATAACCATCACATAAAGGATTCTTTTCATGATCCAAAAGCATAGAAAATTTATTACTCTCCATATAAGCAATTTTATTCTCATTCATAATAGTGGGAGTATCATAGGAAACTCGAATACTATAAATTGTTCCCACATTAAAAGAGTAATGTTCAGAAAAAGGATAATCAAAATTATGACAATAATTATCACTACTTTTTATAACATAAGTATCATCAAAATATTCATCATAAGTAGGAGGCATGCAATCATCATAGCAAATTTGATCATTCAAAGTAAGGGGATTAAAAAGATCATGTTCGTTAAGCATAGCATCCCCAAGCTTGGGACAAACATTAATTGCAGCAAATAAATTCTCAAACATGAAATTCTCATCAAACATAGCATCCCCAAGCTTGTGGCTTGGCATATCATAAGCATAATCACTCTCATCATTAATAGTATGAATAGCACCAACGGTATAACAATTGCTATCATCATAATTTCCCAAGTTGGTGCCAAAAAGATTTTCAAGATTATAAGAAGTATCATTATCTTCCCAATCATAATCATCACAACAAGTAATGGGCATAACAAAATCATCATCAATAGTGCTCTCGGACATTGTGCCATAAGACATAGAAGCAATATCATCATCAAGTGCATCATCCTCCAAAATAATTTTTGATTCATTTTCATGAGGCACAAGAATAATAAGAGCAACATTATTTGGGAGAGATACCTTTTTACTCTATTGTTTCTTCTTTTCTTCTTCTTCACCACACCATGTGTGGGTGTAATTAATTTTTAGAAGCTTCTTGTTGAAGAGATTGATTGGATAGGAAGCTCATCCTCGTTACCTGATTCATCATAATAAACACTAGGAGGGTATTGGGAAATATTTTCCCTTTCATTAGTACTCTCTTCATATTCTATTTGTTTTCTTGTCTTAAGATAGTTGGCAATATAAGGATTCTCGATGCAATTTTTCGCACAAAACATAGAAATTTCCTCTATCTCAAAATCAAGAAATCTCTCGAGATTAAATTTTGGAAAACCCTTAGTTATACGTTTCATTTCTTCACACCCCAAAAGAAGACTAAGCTCTTTATGATGCTCAAGGGTAATCAAGTTATCACAATTTTTTGACATGATTTGATCATGAAAGAATTTGCATTGGAGATTTAAATGACCATGTTCATTGCAAAGTTCACAAGGATGGCGAAAAAAATTAAATCTTTCAGCACAATCATCTAGCCTCTCTTGGAAATTTTTCGGTTCTAAATATTTATGCTTCTTACAAAATCTATCTTCCCTTTTTGGTGTGCAATTGCACTCCCAATTCACTCCGAAAAAATTAACATGCTGATAAGAAACATTTTTGTGATGACTTGTGCAATCATCATTAGCAATTTGGATATTCAAAGAATTCATACTAACAACATTGCAATCATGCTCGTCATTCAAATATTTTGTGCCAAACATTTTATTGACTTCTTCTTCTAACAATTGAGCACAATTTTCTGATCCATCATTTTCAAGAAAGATATTATAAAGATGATCAATAATATGATGCAACCTCAATTCCATTTTTTATGTAGTTTTGTTTTATAAACCAAACTAGTGAAAAAAAAGAAACTAAAATATTCAATTGCTAGATCTAAAGATATACCTTTAAGCACTCACCTCCCCGGCAACGGCGCCAGAAAAGATCTTGGTGTGTACTACGCAACTTTATTCTTGTAGACAGTACGTGTTGGGCCTCCAAGCGCAGAGTTTTGTAGGACAGTAGCAATTTTCCCTCAAGTGGATGACCTAAGGTTTATCGATCCATGGGAGGCGTAGGATGAAGATGGTCTCTCTCAAACAACCCTGCAACCAAATACAAGAAATCTCTTGTGTCCCCAACACACCTAATAAAACGGCAAATTGTATAGGTGCACTAGTTCGGCGAAGAGATGGTGATAAAAGTGTAATACGGATGGTAGAAATATATTTTTATAATCAGAATAAGCAAAAACAGCAAGGTAGAAAATAGTAAACGGGCACAAAAATGGTATTGCAATGCTTAAAAATGAGGCCTAGGGTCCGTGCTTTTGCTAGTGCAATCTCTCAACAGTGCTAATATAATTGGATCATATAACCACCCCTCAAAGTACGATGAAGAATCACTCCAAAGTTCCTATCTAGCAGAGAACATAAGAAGAAATCGTTTGTAGGGTACAAAACCACATCAAAGCTATTCTTTCCGACCGATCTATCCAAGACTTCATACTAAAATAACACCAAATAATTTCAGATTCATAATACTCAATCCAGCACAAAGAACTTCAAAGAGTGCCCCAAGATTTCTACCAGAGAAACAAAGACAAGAACGTGCATCAACCCCTATGCGTAGATTACCCTAATGTCACCGTGGGAATCCGCGAGTTGAGTGCCAAAACACATATCAAGTGAATCAATATGATACCCCATTGTCACCACGAGTATTCATATGAAAGACATATATCAAGTGCTCTCAAATCCATAAAAGTATTCAATCCGATAACAAAGAAATCTCAAAGTGAAAAAAACTCAATTCATCACAACAAGATAGAGAGGGGAAAACACCATATGATCCGACTATATTAACAAAGCCCGCGATACATCAAGATCGTGACATCTCAAGAACAAGAGAGAGAGAGAGATTAAACACATAGCCCCGTGGGTAGACTACTCCCTCCTCATCGTGGTGGCCGTCGGGATGATGAAGATGGCCACCGAAGATGATTCCCCCTCCGGCAGGTTGCCGGAATGGGGTCTTGATTGATGTTCGGTCGCTACAGAGCCTTGCGGCGTGCCCTGGTGGGTTGTGCCCCCCTCGGGGCACCCCCAGGTGCTGCACTGGCCCGTTGGTGGTCTTCTGGGCCATAAATAATCCACAAAAAGTTTCGCAGTGTTTGGACTCCGTTGATATTGATTTCCTGCGATGTAAAAAAATGCAGAAAACAACAATTGGCACTTGGCACTATGTCAATAGGTTAGTTCCAAAAAATGATATAAAGTTGCTATAAAATGATTGTAAAACATCCAAGAATGATAATACAACAGCATGGAACAATAAAAAATTATAGATACGTTGGAGACGTATCAGGTAGCGGTGACGACAATGGTGGTGTATGGCAGCGGTGATGACAATGGTGGTATATGGCAGCGATGATGACGATGGTGCAACAGTGGCGTCACAACTTGTGATAAGAACTCAAAACTCTAAAAGACTAGACACTCAGGCCAGCAACTTGACACGGTGATGCAACCGCAAATTCAACAAACTAAATACAGAAAAGATTATGCAATGGCTCATATTGGTTTAGATATGATGAACTCACCCTAATTTTTTGTTGCTTTTTCGTGGACTGAAAGTATGAAGAACAGATGCGACCTAAACTACGGAAAACTGGAAAATCCCACCGAGCAACCTAGAAATTTCAAACCACTTGATAGAGGCAAAGGTGTCCCGTCTTCCGATGAGATGGTGGCTATCATTTTTGGTGGAGTAGACTTTGATGATCTGACTGCGATCGTCCGAGCACGTCGCGCCTTAGCAGTCGCTAAACCAACTTCAAGACGTCATTGACCATGCCAGAGCACGATCAACCTAACCACGAGGGTCTATTTCCTGCATGCAAATGAAGAACAAGCACGAAACTGAAATTGCAATCTGGATATTGCGAATAAAAGAGGAAAGCTTTATTAATGAATGTGGGGTTCCATGACGTCTTTGTCTGGTCGTTGAACACAAACGAAGTACGCGAAGTTGCAGCTATGGCAAACTTTAATCTACACAAAACCCAAAGTCTAAACGACGCCCTAAGGGCCGTATATATGGAGGAATAGAGGGGGAATTTCGTGACACCTTGGAGGAGGGGTCCGAAACCAACCCTAATTTTGTTTCCCCACACATACGGACTCTAAAAACAGCCTATACTAAAGTATTTTGAAATTACATGGGCCTGGCCCAATAATAAGGTGACGCAACACCTATAATAGCCTCTGGACAAAATTTATGAAGTAGCATCTTGTATATTTCGTCCAAGCCTTCATGCACTCCTTATGGTGGCTTTAATGTCCTGAAATCATCACTTGAAACTCCGTTCTTGTTCCCCTTGCGCATGCCATCCTCTCTATGCTTGATCTTGCTCGAATGTTCATCCTTCTCGTCCAGGCTAGGCCCTTCATTTGTAAGCAAAACAAATGTATCAAATTTAGGTAGCATCATATTCTCATGAACATTAGAATCATTGCCAAGAAACGAAAGTACCTGCTAATTTAATTGGCATGCGCGAGCTCTAGTAATTGGTCTAGTATATGTAGCTGCAGGGATCATGCGTGTAACTGTAGTATTGATGTCCTCATCACGCCACCTATGATGAGACAGTTTCAACTTGGCAGAGTGTTATTGGTTGCACTTTCCCTATGGTGTCTAGCTTGTAGTGCTTCTAATTTGTTGAGTGCCTTTTGCTTAGTTTCCACATCATAGGTGTGGATATGTCATGTCGTCCAATTTTTCGTACATATTCCATCCTTGTATCATGAGTTTGCCTTTCATCAGAGAAGTGTTCGTCATTATCACGCATGAATGAGTTCTGAAGAACGAATTTTGTTCCTTTTTCTGGTCTGTTTGACTTCACAATGCAAAATCAATAAAGCGGAATGAATTTTGTAAGGCATTGGATGATGGTTGTCCTTCCGAGCAACTGAAACAGACGGTCTCTACATATTCTACTCCGACATCCTTCCAACAAGATTCGCAAGACAACGCAAGGCTAGACAGTCAACGTAGTTGTGTAGATGATGAGCACATCCCCCCTACTCCACCATCACATGTGTTTGCTCTAACCTGGCACTATTATATGTGGATGCATGTTGTATGATGTCTAGCTTGGATTGCTTCTAACTTTGTTGTATTGCATCTGCTTACTTTACACATTGTACCTATGAATATGACAGGTGTTCCTGTTTCTAGAACATAGTATATCTGATCACACCATGTTCTTACATTAGACTACTGTTCTTGCATATCCTGCATCAGTCACTTATGATGAGACATCTTTAAGTGGCCACTGTGATATTGGTTGTGTCTTGCATATGATTTCTAGCATGTACTGCTTCTAATTTCTTGAAACGCCAGACAATTTTATCTTGCTAGAGTGATATTGGTTGCTTCTTTCATATGGTGTCTAGCTTGAAGTGCTTCTAATTTGTTGAAATCCTTCTGCTTAGTTACCACATCATAGATGTGAATATGTCACGCCATCCTTTTTTCCGTACATATTTCATCCTTGTATCATGTGTTTGCCTTTCATCTGAGTAGTGTTCATCAGTATCATGCATGAATGAGTTCTGAAGAGCGAATTTTATTCATTTTTCTTATCGGTTTGACTTGTAATGCAAAATCAATACAACGGTCGGAAATTAGTAAGGCAGTGGATGATCGTGGTCCTTCAGAGGAACTCAAACAGAGGGTCTCTAGAGATTCTACTCCTCCATCCTCCCAACAAGATTCGCAATACAACACAAGGCTGGACAGTCAACGTAGTTGTATAGATGATGAGCACATCTCCCCTACTCCACCATCATAGGTGCTTGCTCTATCTTGGCACTATTTTATATGGTCGTGTGTCCCGTATGATGTCTAGTTTGTATTGCTCCTAATTTTATTGAATTGCATCTGCGTAGCTTACAACTTATACATTTCAATATGACACATTCATGTTTCTAGAACATAATAAATCTGTCTACCACACCATGTTCCTACATCAAAGTACTGTTTTGTATCCCGCAACAATCATTTACCCATAAGACCCATTTAACTTGGGAGTGTGATATATATAGGTTGCATCTTGCATTGTCTTCTAGATTGTACTACTTCTAATTTGTTGAAATGGCACTATGATGCGACACTGTTTACCTAGTAGAGTGATATTGGTGGTATGATCATTTGCTGCCTAACTTTCATTTCTTCTAACTTTGTTGAAACGACTTCTGCTTACTGTTTTTCATACATATTGCATCCTCCTATCATAGGTATGAATATGCAATGTTGTCGTTTTTTTGAATATATTCCATCCTCCTATCATGCGCTTGTCGTACATCAAACTAGTGTTCGTCTGTATCCTGCTTCAACTAGTTATGCAGAGCTAATTTTATTCCTTTTCTTATGGTTTTGACTTTAGAAGGCAATATCAAAAAAGAGGAAGGAAAAGAGTAAGTTAGGGGATGTTGGGGGTCCTCTGGACCAACGCAAACGTAGGCTCTCTAGATTTGCCACTGCTACTGCTACTGCAGTTGAAGTCCCAAGTCTATATGATGAGTTCATCTCCCCTACTCCACCATCGCAGGTGCTTGCTCTAAGTTGATAGTGTGATAATAGTTTCATGTTGCATATGGTGTCTAGCTTCTATTTCTTCTAATTTGATTAAACTGCACCTGCTGAGTTTATACGTTATACATGTGCATATGACATGCCTTTTTGTTTCTAGAATACACTGCATCTATCTATCGTACCATGTTCTTACATCAAAGTACTTTTGTTGTGTTTCCCGCATCAATCACTTATGATTGTACGCTTTTAACTTGGCAGTGTGATATTGGTTGCATCTTGCATTGATTTCTAGGTTGTACTGCTTGTAATTTTCCGAAATTCCACTTATGACAAGACACTTTTAACTTGGCAGAGTGATATTGGTTGTATCTTTCATATGGTGTCTAGCTTGCATTCCTTCTGATTCCTTGAAAATCCTTCTTCTTAGTTTACACATCGTAGGCGTGAATATGTCGTGATGTCCTGTTTTTCTTGCATATTCCATCCTACTCATACGGTTGTCTTACATCAAAGTATTGCTCGTCTGTATCATGCATCAATGAGTTCTGAAGTGCGAATTTTATTCTTCTGTGTTGTGGGTACGGCTTGACATGGAAAAGTCAAAAAAGATCAAGGAAAAGAATATAGTAGGGAATGGTGTTACTCGTCGGGTGCAACGGGAAAGGATCTTCCCTCGAGATTCTACTGGTACTTATAGTACAGTAGAAGGTCCAAGTCCACCGGCTAAATCTACAAACACAGTATACCCTGCTCCACCAGCTGCAACACCTCCTTTAATTGTACCGACATCTCAATGAGTTACTCATTCGTTTGCTCCGCAAGTGGCATGTTCCCAAGCTGCCTTCACACCTAACATTACTTCTAAAGCACTGCTGACACTATAGAACTTGGCAAGATCAGATGAACCTCATGAGCATCAACACCAAGACGGTACCTGACCGAGTCAAGTTGCAGTTGCATGCTCCTTTATATCTACTGTCACAGTTTGATGTGCACTAACATTTTCCATATTCGTTGTTGAACTAGCACCACGGCGCAAGCGGAAATAGGCATAAGGGATAATGCTTGATAGATTAACCAAATCTAAAGGAGGAAGAATGGAGATCCATTTTGAGGCAGGATTAAAAAGGCCACTGATGCTATAGAGTCAGCCAAGTTAGTATCAGAGGCAACCATTGCCATTAGGTGTCATGCACGTATCCTCCCAACGTGGATCCAGTACAGGAATGAGAAAGACGATACCTAGTTTAACACATTCCTTGACCATTTATCCGTAAGTAACGTTATTCATCGCAATTTGTAATATTGTTTTTCTCTGTCCCATACTTTCTAGCTTCCTCCTAATGAGACTCCCATTCTTTTTTCAACAGATGAGGTTCAAGTTGGATCCGAAAGATGATGCAACTAAACAAGCATGCACTCATGTTTTTCAATCTGTTCTGCGACAGTAACGATATCACCTTATAAAAACTCACTTTGAAGGCAAGGCTAACAATGAAATCGCCCAAACATCTCTAGTGGAATATATTACAGATGAAGACTAGGCAACCCTTGTTAAACACTGGTCTGATCCAAAGTATCAGGTAGGGTATATGTATGTGATCAGATCACACATTGAGCTCATATTTACGTATGTGCCTTACACGTCTATCTTCTTCTAGGTTAACTATTTGAAGAACAAGACCAATCTTTCTAAAGTGAAATTCCAACAGACAAGTGATCTTGTAGCTATATTGCACACTGCGAGGCTCTTGTAAATAGCTACTAGTTCCTTCTTTTTGTTATGCGATATTATCGTATCTATATTGACTTGTTCCAAATACAGAGGAAAGCCCGTGCGGAACAAAACGAACCTGAACCAAATGCAGTGAAAATCTTCAAGGATTGTCACACCAGCAAGATGAAGGGAATGAGCACAACAGTTCAAGACGCTTTTGTAAGTCCTTACTCCTCATGCCTTTGAACTGCTTGTTACAGTGACGTGTTCATTTAACTGCTTGGTTTGTAGCAGACTAAGGCATAGCCTAGTGGTGGGGAGGGGTTGATGCCTTCCCACCCACCCAGGTTTAAGGCATGGTACTTGCAATTTGGGTTTGTTGCACCAATTATACTGTAGGGGGTTCCCTTACAGTCTTTCTATCAAAAAAAACTGCTTGGTTTGTAGCCAATGTCAGTTACTATGTGCACTTTTATACACAGTTGTCTTAATGTATCATTTCACCTTACACAGTTTAAAAGAGAGGAAAGATATTCTTTTGGTCTTGATCTGTAATCTATTTGTGATGTTCACATGACCACACAATGATAAAATAGCATGTTTGTTTGATATCTTTTTGCTCGTGATATGAATGATGTCATGCTATATTCATCCTACTTTAAACCATGTCTCTTTATCCTTAGATGTCAATGAATGTGGGGAAATAGACAATAGAGTAGGCATGCTACATGGACATATGTTCCTAAAGTGATTTTATTATGTAGTTAGCACTACAATACATGCTAATGTATTACAGTAGTTCACCAAAATAAGTTATGTAGAAACGTGAGACCTATTTTGTTTGTTTTTGTCTCATTAGTAACTTATTTGGTACACTAATCTACAAATTCAAACTTTCAGCAAGCTATGGAACAACTGATTGAACAACCATAACCAGCTGAAGGTGATGAGGCTACCACGGGCATAATGTCACCTATTGCTACAGTGCATCAGTATGTCTCCACTAACAGAGCAAAAAGCACCTTCCTGCGTAATTCTGGGTTGGTTGTCAAGGTAACCTCGTCCAAATCGCCTACTGAACAAAATCTTCCGTCTAGACAGAGTGATATATCTATGCTCCAAAAACAAGTCCAATCCCTAATGGAGGTCATTTCTGAAACAAGAATAGTGGTTGACAAATGTCGTCAAGATATGAATGGTTTTGAAACCAGACTATACGACATTTGCTTCGTTCTTCAAGAGCAAAGGCAGAAAAAAGGGAAGGTCATGCTGCTCCATGAGGTTCTACAGCCTGAAACATTAGCACACAGGTCAAATGATTTGTGCTTCTATACATCTAATGGTGCATTTATCTTCAAGGACAGTAAACTTTTATGCCAGCAGGCCTTTTGTTGTATGGCTGTCATTTATTTTGTTGTGATACAACATTTATCGTGCTACCAAAGGCCGTAGAAATTATGACGCTATTTTTGTATAGTGTAGATTTATCTTAGTAATGTATTCGACATCATCGATCTCCTTTCGGCCGAAAGCATCGTAGGAGCCCAACGGGCCAACATTCCTCAGGCCCACAATTCCAATTGGGCTAAAAACGATTATGGGTCGTAATCGGCATGTAGCCCACTCAAAATATCTAGGCCTAAACCAGCATAAGCTTTGCTATTTTTGATAGGCCTGTGCCCCCAATGGGCCGTTAACAGGCCTAAACATAATTTGGGCCCTTAGTAACAACATGCCGTTAACATGTGTAAATATCTCGCAAGCGTAATATGGCCCACAAATAACAAGGTCCTTTAATAGGTCAAAAGTCAGGTTGGGCCCTAATTGGGCTAGATTATGCCCATGGCTTTTAGGAGGCCGAAAGATGATTGGGCCTGAAATGTGCCAAATAACCCACTGGTCATTAGCAGGCCAAAATGTACCTCAGCTCATGGTGGCCCATTTCAATTTGGATCATTCACAAGCCGAAAGTGAGATGGGCCGTAAATGCGTCGACCTACTTCACGGGCCTTTACCAAGGCAGAAGTGCGGTCGGGCTTGATTTGTATGAGCTATTGCGGCTACACCTCCCGTTTGTTAGGTATACTGCGAAGAATGGCATGGATCAGTAGGAAATACCATTCCGGCACAATATGAGGCAGGGTGGGTATCAGATTAGCAGGTTGTCGGGATGCCCCAAAACATTAGGAGCAAAAAAATCCAAATGGAAAAAAGAGTATATGGGCCATTAATAGGCCCAATGTGACGTTGGCCACATATGGCCTATGGATTTCGTCCAACGTTAATAGGACAAAAAATACAACAGGCTGGAAGTGGCCCAAATCTACAATGGGCCGCTGACAGGCCGAATGTCAGACCTGGCTGTATATAGCCCATTTCCTTCACGGTCTTTTATGCGCTAAAAGTTTCATTGGGCAATAAATGGGCCGAAATGTAGTAGGACCTTTAACAGGCCGGAAACACACCGGGCCGTGATTCGGCCCAAATACTAAGCGTTGTTAACGAGCCAAAAGTGACCATAGGCCACAATGATGAGAAATCTAGAACGGGCCATTACCGAGCCGATTTGACACTATTCCTAAGGGCCTTAATGTGAATGGGTCATCTGCAAGCAGGTCGTTAATGGGTCAGGTCGGTAATTTTGACTGGGCCGGCCTTTAAACCTAAATGGGCCGCTGTTGGGCCTCACCACGTTCCGACGTATCATAGGCGCCTCCTGGCCATTGGGGAGCTGACATGTGGTTGCTGCGGCATGAGAATTTTACATGTGGAAAATCGCCATTGGTCTTGGCTGTTAACGGGTTATCGGATCCAAAACCGGACACGTTAGCTTAACGGCGACCCATTACGGTGGATGTCACGTGTCGGTTACCCTTGACGAAAGCAGTTCCATGACGCGCCATTCCACTTCCATGATGATAATTTGAGCATTGTCATGGAACACTTCTACGACAGCACAGGTATGACTATCTTGATTCTGTCATAAAATCGTCATGGATGTACATGCATGACAGAAAACGTGACCTACTGTGACCAAACATGTATCATCATGGAAGTGTTTTTTTGTAGTGCGTCATCATGATGTTGCTGATTTTGTTGGCAATCAAGAGATTGTTACGACGCAACCAAAGCTTGTTGCAAAGCAAGAAGGGCCCCCTAAATATTAGTAACTTGGCGTTGTGTTTTTGTGATAGTTCTAGTGGCATCCTTGAGGTCCAACTCCACATTATGCACATTCTCATGGATAGGATTGGTTGCGCACCGAATTTCTCACTGAAGATGATCACCAAGAGCTTCATATTCATTCCAACGCACCAACGAAGTAGGATCTTTTTTTGTTTCACACCAATAGCCTCACCCGGGCATGATTAGTACACACAAAAATCAGGATATATGTGAAAACTCTGAACTCACTCAAAACTGGAAGAAACAAGGTATCATACCATTCTAAAGTGAATTAGAAAAGATTACCAACTCGTATGGGTAGAACATGCATCAATGTGATACAATGAATACTGAGGGTGAAAACTATCACATGACATACCTAATAACAACAATTCACAAATCCTAGTGTTGTTTGGATGAAGACACACGTGAAACACACACAATGGAGATAAAATGGGTTAAATGCAACTCTAAAAATAAGCACAATTGAGGTATGTCAGGGTAATGCTCGTGTTGCAATTGCACAGGAAGATACGAGATGTCGCGGGAAACCACAGCCGCATATGGGACCAAGGGTCCCTTGCTGGTTCGGCGGGGGGATGGCAAGTTGTAGAAAGAGCAGAGGAGCGTCAAACATCACGGGAGAGATCACACAGGCAGTCTTTACCCAGGTTCGGGCCGCCGTGAGGCATAAAACCCTACTCCTGCTTTGGTGGATTGATGGTGGAAAAATGGTGGTGAGCGCAACACGCTTTGCCCGGCAGGGTTGCTTCAGGGCGAAAACGGCTACGCGAGTATGCATGTGTGAAGAGGTGGATTCGCTAACCCTTTCTACGGTTGCCTTGAGCCTCCTTTTATAGACAAAGGGGTCACCACAGTAGCAAATTAGTCATTATTCATTGATTAGATAGAAAACAGTGCTATCATACCTAACTCTGCAGGCTGACAGAGCGCAAATGCGCCGCTCAACGTCACATTGTTGCTTGCCCGGTAGGCCCTGCCGGGCTGTTTTGCCTGCTTCTCGCCCGCTCGCTCGACACATCGCAGGACGGGTGTCACTTGTAGGTGTTTTCGGTAGGAGGTGGCTGCCATGTGGCAAATGGCCGCCACTTAGTCACTTTGCAGCTTGACACCGCACTGATCGATGACTTGCGTCGTGATGAGGTGGTGTGGTGAGGTGGTCCTGCTTTCGTAGGCCTCAGCAGGCCTGCCGGGGCAACCTGGAGGCTTGCTTCCGGGGGCGACCCCATCCTTGCCAGGCTCGCCTGCCCGGCAAGGGAGGTCTCTTCCTTGGCAGTATCTTGCTTTCCTGTCTTAGTCTTGGTCCTCCTGTGCTGCATGTTGGTCCCTTGAAGAACTGATCTCTTGTGCTTCGGTCTGATTTGGGAGTTGTAATCTTGCTCTCGTGCCTGTGCATAGTCTGGGCAACTGACCCAGGTTTTGCGGCACCGACACGCTAGCAAAGACTCAAGTTATGCAGGCACAAGATTGCTCAATCTACTATTATAATGAACATGGCAAAATTGCTGAAATGCATAACACAAAAATTATTGAACTTGCGCGTGCACTATATTCAACTTTCTCTCTCCTCATTTCTTTTTCCTTTTTTCCCTTTTCCCCTTCTCTTTTTCTTTTTTCAACTTGAGCAAAAAGCGGCCGATCGGAACTTGCCAAACTAAAGGATGTACTTACATAAAGTCTTATGTGACTAGCCCATTGAGCGGGAAGTATGCTAGCCTCGCTAGGAAAGTGCTACACAAAAGGAAGCTCACTACGGTTAACAAATAGAAACACTAACTATTTCAGATTGGTAACCTAAACAATCTAATACTGACTCGGATGAACTGACTTGACATAAGCTTTAAATGACTCCAACTTGAAAACCAAAATCCTAAACAATCTACTATGACTCTGGGTCAGAAAATAAGTTACACAAATAAAATACTATGGCCACCAGCCAAAACTTGGAACCAATTCTAGGTTATGGCCAAAAATGTATGATCACGGAATAAATGCTAGAATCAGACACCTAGATTATATGGGGTTGCCCGATCTTATCAGCGAGCCGATGGTGTCGTTGATGAACTTGTTGGGAAATTTTTTAGACACTCACGAACTATCTGGATGTTCCCCCGTTGTCAATGTGATGGATCTTCAACCCTATGAATATTCACAACACTACACACTTGCGCATGTAGCCGCCAACCATGAAGCGGTTTGCAGTCTACCAAGCCCAGTGGAATGACTTTTTACATTTGACTTGCAGTAGTAACCTAGATCGAAACAAACTTTGAGTGGGTAATATCCTTGGTTGATGAAAATTGGAATATATGATTTTAGATGAATGCTTACACCAATTCAGCAAAAATTCTAGTTTTAGGTGTAATGTGATCTAACCGTCAAAGCCACGACTTACAAGGGTATATAAAGACTCATGGACGTCCAACATAGGTTTGGAGTCGAATGTGACGAGTATACAGTTTGGAAAGCACACAAATCAAGCTTTCGAAATTGTATTTATATGCCTTACTTGAAGCACGTGTATGGATTCTGCTCTTAGTACAATTTCGGACCTCTTTGCAGTCAATCCGAATATGGTGTAGGATTGCTGCTCTTTATGTGGTGCGCCTACCCCTCCCCTATCCACCCTCGCGCACTTGCTAATGTTAGACTTTAGTAGGTGTTCTTCTTTCTGTAATTCTTCATCTCCATTTGCCAAGCTTGTCTCCTCTTCAAATCTGAGTTCTTCTTTCCGCAATTCTTCATCTCCACGTGCTAAGCTTGTCTCCTCTTCAAATCTGATCATACGCACTTAGGCAGCTAATTAACACAAATAATAGATTTAACAAAGAGTGTTATTCACATTTTGTTCTAGTAGCTTTTGCACGCGCTCTTGTAATTGGTACAATTTTCATTTCATTGGACTTGTCTTGTGCAACAACATCTATCAATGAAAAAGTACAGTAGAGGACTAGGAATGTCGTCACCTTTACCACCGAGAAGACCAACCACTCCCTCTTCTCCTCTGCCACCAACAACCTCCTTATCATCTGCTAAACCTTGCTTGTCATGGACAAGAAGAATGACGAGGCAACAACCCAGCCGACAGGGAGTGAGTGGCAGGGGAATGATAGAAGGGATAAGGATGAGATGCCAATAATGCCCACACGTTCTATATGAGCGGTCAACTCCACTGAACAATTTCGTTCGAAGGAAAAGCCCCATAGCCCAAACGCACACACAAACGGCCCCCTGCAGGCCTTTTCCCTATAAAAATAAAAGGAAAAATAAATCCCAATAGTGAGACAAAAGAAAGCCCAGATCTTACTACAATTTGCCATCGTTCACAAAAATCACAAACTGGGCTTATATTAGTCACGACAAGAAAAGAAAATGTGGGATCTATAGTAAAAATTTGCCATGGCAAATTAACTACGTTTGCCATTGTCCATAAAGAGTAAATTTGTTGTGCCAAAAAATAGAAAGTAAAAATTTGCCATGAGCGCCTAAAATAAAATTTGTCGTGTATGTTATATTAAAATAGGCATGGCAGTATATTAAGATTAGAAATGCCAAAATATGGTAAATTTTGCCATAAGAAAAAAAAGTATATTTAGCCATGGTTCAAAAGAAATGAAAATTTGCCATCATCCAAAAATGTGAAACTGCCCCGATATTCACCTCCTAAACACTTCTCTCACAAGCAAAAATGTGGGTATAGTAGTTAGATGTGCCATGTATTAAACTAGATTCGCCATGTTATAAAAGTGAATTTGCCATGTTATTGAACATATTGTTCTTAAATTTGCCATGACAAAACAAAAAAATTCTGAAACATATGGACATGGCAAAATTAGCTCTGTACACCATGGAAAATGAAATAGAAACACTACTTGTATAACGACAATTAGACATATAATGGCAAAAATACTACCCCTACATCATGACAAAACTAAAAAAGTTGTTCTCTTTGATTTATGTGTGAAACTTCCATAACAACGATGCCATGCTACAAAAAAATTGACATGCTATAGTGAATAAAATTACCATATATGTATGAAAATTAGAACTATATTAGAGAAGTTTCAAAATTTGTCATGATGTAAAAACACACTTCATGACAAATTGAGCGTGGAAATTTTGCCGTGATATGGAAGTCAAAAGACTAGTGAGTAATTTAAATTTGAAAATATGGCCGAAAATGGCACTACCGGTACCTGGACTATGGTACCACTATGTGCTATTGGTCTATGCGTAAAAAATATAGGTAAGTACAAACAAAGAATATAGCAAAAAAGGTAGATGGATAAAAAAACACCTAGCAAAAATGCAATGATTTCCCATTTGTTAGGACTTACGAAAAAGAAAATTACCATAAAATTTGCCATTGGTCAAATATAGGAAAGGTTACCAACTCTACATACAAAAAATTGCCATGTATGTTGGAAAGTAAAATTGCCATGTATGTTGAATTTACCATTTCCTAGAGGACATGAAAATCCATACAAAATGCCATGTGATTAGTCCATTCATTTTTACAAAAATTGCCATATTATATAGATGAAACTTCATGAAAATGCTATGTCAAAAACAAAAGGTGAATTTAGCATGTTTTAGCGAAAACATAAATACATACAAATTGTCATGTGATTAGTCCACTCATTTCACAAAAGTCTGCCATATTATGTAGATCGAATTTCATGAAATTGCCATGGAAAAAGCTAAATTTGCCATGGTGAAATAACTGAATTTTCCCATGTTAGAGAAAAAAGAAACAATATACATTTGACCCATGTCAATGAATGCAAAAAAATTCCATGGCCAATTTTCCATGAAAACAGAAGAGTTTACCAAGTCTCACAAAACAAACCTCAAGGGATTAAAACAAACGAACCCTTCGTGCCACACATGGCATAATAATTTTTTATGATCAATTAAAAAATGAATTAGTCGTGGTCCAAAAACTAGATTTTTCATGGTCAAATAACCGAAATTGCCATGATACATAATCTAGATTTGCCATGGTCATAATTAAAGAATTTGCCACAATCCAAAGAATAAATTTGCCATGGTCAAATAACTCAAATTGTCGTGATCCACAATCTGCATTTGCCACAGTCCAAAAATTAAAGAATTTGATGTGGTCCAAAAACTAAATTTTCCATGGTGAAATAACTGTAATTGCCATGATTCACAATCTAGATTTGTCATGGTCAAAAATTAAAAAGAATTTGTCGTCATCCAATTGCCATGATCCACAATCTAGATTTGCCATGGTCGACACTGAAAGGATTTATGCAATCCAAAAACTAAATTTTCCATGGTCAAATAACTGAAATGGCCCATGTCAGAGAGGAAAGAAAATAATATACATCTGAGCCATGGCCATGAACGCAAAAAAAAATTACCATGGAAAAACAAAATACAAAATTGCCATGGCAAAATTTGAAAGAAAAAATTTGCCATGTTATGAAATTTTTCACCAACATTACAAGTAAAAATGCCTTGCTAGAGAAAGAAGATAACATGGCTTTTTTAAATGAAATTAAAGAAATTTTCATGGTCCTATAACTAAATTTGCCAGGGTCAAATAACTAAAATTTCCCATGTTAGAGAAAAAAGAAATAATATACATTTGACCCATGTTCAATGAATGCAAAAAGTTGCCATGTGAAAAACAGAAGAAAAATTGCCATGGCAAATTTGTGAGGAAAAATCTGCCATGCTACGAAAATGAAATAGTTTGCCATGCCTCGCAAAACAAATCTCAAAGGATCAAAACTTTTTTCCATGGCAAAATAAATTTGAAAGATCAAACTTGCCATGTTATCAAAACTAATGTGTAATTCGCATGTCAACATTCTTCAGATGCACATGGCAAAAGACACAAAGATTCATGGAAACACATGCTTTTGGTTTTGCCATGGCGAAAAACACATCTTTAAATTTGCTGATTTTAGTTGCCATGGCAAGTTTTGCCATGTTGCTTCACATCCTAGGTTGCCAAAAAATTGAACATCTTAAGTTGCCATGGCATGTTTGCCATGTTTTTTAACACTGCAATTAAAGAATTTTGCCATGATAGTGTGAGAAAAAAGGCTAAAAGTGCCATGTTGGGAGGACAAAAATGTTATGAATTTGCCATGTGATCAGAATGTGCAAGAAAACATGAACACTGGTATTGCCACGTGATCAAAATGCATAAGAAACAAGTCAGATGGCAATTTAGGGAAACTGTCTAAATTATGTATAGTCAACATTTTGCCATGAAATTAGATAAACTGCCCAAAACAAAACATCATCTACACAAAAACAGCATGCCAAAACATGGCGGAAGAAAAATAAATAGAGGAACTGTCAAAATTCAATGTAGTTTAGCAAAACATTAGTGAAAAGGTCATGTGGCAAGTTTATTAACCATTATATATATATATATATGTGTGTGTGTGTGTGTGTGTGTGTGTGTGCGCGCGCGTGTGTGTGTGTGTGCATGTGTGTGCGTGTGTGTGTAAATGACAATTGTATGAAAACAACACGACAATTTTACTGAATTTTTTCCCTCAACAGTCATGGCACTTGTATAATTGGCAATGTAGTTCATGGCAAGAAATGGGAAAGAAATTTGTAAATGTCCATTGCAAGTGTGTGTGTTTGTACAAAAAACGAATTCACATAGCAACTAATATGATCATGGCAAAAATATAAAAAAATCATACTGGAAAAATGGAAAAAAGCAAAAAAATCATGGCAAATTTGCCATATGATACCATCTTTTTAGCATGGAAAGTTCTTTCAGTTCTAAGATTGGACCATATAAACTTGTGTATGGTCATGGTAACATCCTATTTTGTCGATCCAAAAGCATCTGAAATTATACACCTTTGAACAGTTTGCCAACTCGCTAGCTGTGACATTGTTGAAGAAGTCACTAATCCTGATTGGACTTAGCCTTCAAATGGAAAATGAGCACCACAAGCCATCCATTGGCAAATAAGCATCACAAGAAAAAATTGATTCATGAATCATGGCAAGAGTTCTATGTACTGGTCACATGACAAGTTTATGAAAAGTTGTGATCTAAATCATTGCAAAATGTAGGGAAAATACATATTGCAAGTGACGAAGGCAAAAATTATACTGGAAACAAGGAAAATTTAGCAGGATTTGTTTTGTTTTTCCACAAACTCATGGCAAAATTTTCATGTGAACACAATTGAAATTGCCATTTGTGTCAAACAGAACCTCAGTTAAACATAATTCAGTACGGGTACAGAACCAAAAAATTGGGTAGCTCAATGACTCTAAACGAGTAAGTGGTACAAGCAAACACCTCACCAGGACGAAACTGTGATCCGCGGCCCAGATGAGGAACTGAGGCCGACGAAGCTCCCACAAGGTGCGGCTCTAGTCAACGCGAGTTGCGCTTGTGCTTTGCAACGCAGGGGCTGGGGAAGCTTGTTTGTCAAAACCTGGTTTTCTTCTGTCTACATATTTACAAGTAGTGTTAATTTCTATAGTGAGCGGTACTGGTTCAGAACAACGCTTTGAAGATCCTACGGCTGGGAGTCAATCTTGTTATCCAATGGCTACAGTCCATTGTCTAGAATTACTGCTATCCTCTAGCCCTTCTCTGCCGGTGACAACCAGGCAGTAACTGTGTACATTCGATACGACACCTATTTATAAGACTATATCAATGAGTGAGTCGAAGAGCTTTGGCCATGAAATGAAATACAATTCTTTCCTAGCTTATCTTGTTCTTACTTTTGTAGCTAGGGTTTCTACCTAAAAATTGCTAGATCATATCTGGTGCTCCATATCGGGAGTAATTTCTATTGTCGGTCTCAGGTGGGATTTGAAAATTGGTATCAGTAGCCATCGGTGTTAACAGCATGGAACTTGTGGAGGCAGCGAGGGTGGCGGTAGACTAGTTCAGACACAGGTCTGTAGCAGGGGTACGGTCACTGCAGCAAAATGCTGCGATGGTAAAATCCCGTGACTCGGGCAGGCCCGTGTGTCTTCCGGTGGCACGTCTGTGAGGCGGTGGTACAAGGCCATGAGTAGGAAGGGTTCGTGATGAGTTCTCCAATAAAATGCCATACCTAGCTTGTGACATAATGGTGAAATACAAGAGCATGAAGAAAAGGCCGACGCACAGGAAGTCGCGGCCATGAAGATGGATTTGGATCTATTGGGAGCGCGGACCGAAGAGTTGAACACCAGGTTTGATGGTATTGTCGGAATCAGGGCTCCGGGATCCAAGGAAAGGTTCGAACTCTGGGGTGTGCGCAAAGAACTCCGCCTAGCTACGACTCACTGCTCACTTCCTCCCGGCGATGCTCCGACGTGCCCGTGCAAGAGGAAAGGAGACACAACATAGCGATTTACCCGAGTTCAGGCCACCTTGCAGTGTAAAACCCTACTCCGGCTTTGTGGTGGATTGCCTCATGAACGAGTACAAGGATGAACTACCTCGGGAGGGTGCAGGATTCAACCTCTTGACCCCTCTCTACGGTGGAGACTAGCCTATATTTATACTGGCCTGGTCCTCTTCCCCCAAAGACTCTAGGCGGGAAGGGATTCCACAACGGCCCATTTTGAAAGGGGATAGGACTACAAGTTATCCTGGCAAACGCAGTCTCCGCCTGCTAAATCTTCTGGGCATGGCGCGTCAGTGGGCTCAATGATGACCTCCGTCCTGGTGAGCCCGCAGTCCTGGCCTTCTAGCACCGGAATGGCAACCTTTGGGGATCGCTTCGGGAACCCGCACGCTGTCCTTGTTCCCTTAGCACCAAAGAGGAAAGCGTCCTTGTCTACACCCGCTGGCGCCCTCTTGGCTCTGCTCGTCATGGCTTGCATCACCCACGTGCATGGGAGGCGGGGGCGAGCCTAGAGATGTTCGCCCCGCGAGGGGCCTCGGGAGAACACCCCGCAGGAGTCCCTCGAGAGACCTTGACGACACTCACCTCGCGAGGCGGGGGCCCCGCGAGGGTCTTGCTTGTGAAGTATTGATGTTGGGCCGCGCCGGGCCTTCTGATGATGCCACGCAATGGGCGGCAGGTAGACGGGCCTGGGTGCCCCTAGCCCCATGGGCCAGATAGTAGCCCCGGGGCCCGCAGCGCGCACGACCTTGGTCGTAGCGGAGGAAAAGAGAGAGGGCGAAGCAACACGGGCCCCAACCGCCTGCGCGTCAGGCTTGACGCATGGCGCACGACGGGGCGTGGGGACGCCCCCACTTCCCCACAACGCCTCCGCAACCGCCCAAGCAGACATAAAGCCGGCCGTGTAGGCCCCATAGCCGCCACTTCCTTACGGCGCGCCCATCCACAATACCTTCCTTCTCGAGCAAGCTTGCGCCCTTTCCGTCGAATCATGTGCCGCCCCTGCTTCACTACACCGCCATGTCGCCGCCGAACAAGAGGAGCAAAGCGGCGACAACGGCAGGCCATCGAGCGGGGCCGGAGCCCGCGCTGGGTCGATCCACGGTGTTCAACCGCGAGGTGCTCGATAAGGTCCTCCCGATGATCGCGGCTGACACCAATGAATGGAAGGCGACGAAGATTCAGCCTGCTTCACCGCCCTTCACTGAGCTGGAAGTCACCACCATCGCCATGCATCTCCATGTGCTCTTCTCCGGCGTGGTGCATGCATTCTCGGACTTCCTCAATGTTGTGCTCTTGCATTACCAGATTCCTGCGTTGGACTTCGACCCGAAATATGTTCTCCTCCTTTCTGCCTTTGCATTCTAATGTGATGCCTTCGTGGGCATCGCCCCTTCGGTGCAGCTGCTCCGCCACTTCTTTTTTCTGCGACTAACCGTCGGCACGCAGTGCTCCAGGTGCGTGTCGCTCTATGCTGTGAGAATGATGGTGGGCGAAGGCATTGACATGGAGATCCGCCCCGAGGCAGAGGGTTTCCGACGCCAATGGGTGTACAACGATGCGGCCCAGTTCAGCCCCTTACTCAGACTCCATCATCCCCTTAGGAGGCGGCTCCAGGTGGGGACACGAGAGGCTCGTCGACCCAAGGCTCTCGCGGGTCACGGCGAGGATGGCCAACTTGAGGACGGTAGGAGTGACGGTGTCGATGGTGGTGAGGGAGTTCATCCGCTGGCGAATTGCCCCCTTCCAGCTCCACTCCCATCCCATGTGGGCCTTCACTGGCGTCGGGGATGCAATGAGGCTTCAAACAAGCTGCCTGCCCCCCGATGTGCTGAGCGGGGTAGTCCGAATCTTGACCGGGATGGAGGCAAGTGCGCTCCCCCAGGAGGGGCTTCCCCTGTAGAACTACACAAGCAAGGTGGCCTTCATCAGGAGGATGCCATGCTTTGACCAGTGGGGGCTGCCCTCCAAGGGCCACGAAGGGCCTCGAGACAATCCCCTTTTGGTGGTCCCAGAGCTGGAGGGCTCCGCGGGGGAGGCATCCCAGGCCGTGGTGGCGAAGGGCTACGTCAACCTGCCTCTTCGGGCCGCCCAGCAACGCACTCCAGCGCCAATGAACGCATGTGACACTGCTCCGCCTGGGGGCGTGGCCGCCGGTCCTAGTGCGACGAGTCACGTGCGGTGCTCCAGGGTGACGGTCCTTGAGCCGCGCGCCCTCAGGCGAGAGATCCGATCGGGGGTGGTTCCGGCACGCTGCCACAGGCGCTGAAGAAGAGGAAGTGGGACGCCATGGACAAGGAAGCACCCTGCCTCCTTATTTTCTCATGTGGGTAGCATCCCTAAGCTCTCCCTCCTCGCAGGTCTCCCGCATGTGAGGAGATGGGGGCGTCCCCAAGTCGGACGGCCACCTGCTCGGTGCTCGCTGCGGCCACGAAGCGCAACGAGGGCATGGCTCACCAGGGCATTTCGACCGCGCCCGGGCGAAGGGTGCACTCCCCACCGCTTACTGCAGGCGCGGGGATGGGGATGGCCTCACGCCCCCAGTCCTAGCGGCTGGTCAGACACGTGCGGGGGTGATTACAACTCCCCCGTGGGGAACCCTGGGCGAGCCGCTCCTTCGCTTTCCTAGCACCCTCCATTGAGGGCAGCTTCAGGCTAGCAAAGGCGGGGCCGCCACTCATCGTGCCTACTTTCACTGGTGGCTGCGGGCTGACGGCCTTCGGTGGAAGACTGACGAGCCCGCAAGGAACGATACCCCGAACAGGGGGAACGGTAGCAAAGCCAACCAGCTTCCAGCCCTCGACGGGTGCGGCCGAGCCTCCTCACGTCTCGGTAGCAGGCGGGAGCGCGGGGCTCGGCCCTGGCCGGGCCTTGGCTCTAGTGAGCGGTCATAGCACCGTCAGGCAGGACCTTCTTTGGGATGCAAGGGGCGCACTGAGGCGGCTCGAGGCAGAGCTCCGCGACATCGATGCGCGCCTTGAGGACGAGCGTCTACTCCTGGCATGCGGGTGGCATTAGCTTGAGGTCGTCGTCAAGCTCAACCACCTGCAACACGAGTCTGCTCGCTCGAAGGATGAGATATCCATCGCCATCGCAAAGGAAGCTCGCGAGCATGCTCTCGGGGAGGCTGAGGCCGTGGACCGGCGGCATGAAGTGGGGGAGGTCTCCGAGCTGGAGCTCCTAGCCTCAAGCGCCGCCCTGGAGCAGTAAATCCTAGCGCGCAGAGGCGCCCTCTCAGCCTCCTAAGAAGGGTCGTCGATGCGGGAGAAGAGTCTCCAGGCTCTTAAGGAGGAACTAGCGTTGGTGTCGTCCGAACAGAGCTTGGACCATGAGCGGTTGGAAAGTGCGGGAGCGCCAGGTCATTGCCGCAGAAGTTTCTCTTGCCCAACGCGAGGAGAAGGCCAATGCTTCCCTAGCCTCCCGGGAGGCGAGGATCCAGGCGGAGGTCAACAAGAAGATCGCGAGCGCCTGCCAGGTGCTCATCAAGGACCATCGCAAGAAGTTGAAGTTTCAGGAGACCCGTTTCTGCACCCGGTGCGGAGAGCTGAAGGCCGAGATCGACGACCTCAAGAAGAAGCTGGACGTGGCAGATGAGCGACGGAAGGCCGCCCTAGATGCTCAAGCCATGACCGACGCTGAGCTGGCATCACTTCACCAGCATGTGGGAGATGTCACTTCCCTCATGGAGTGGGCGGCAGACGAGGCGAACCGGCTCGGGGGTTGCAGCACACGCGCTCCCAGATGCTTCACGACATTGAGCGGGGGGCTCACTGCACTCTGGGCTCCATCTTCAAGGAGAGTGTCTCCAGCCCACTCGTGCTCGACGATGCTGGCTACCTCACCTTCTTTACCAGGGTCATGAAGCGGCTTAAGGAGGGCGCGAAGAAGGTTGGCATGCTCGTCGAAGAAGAGAGCCGCGACCTGCTCGCCCAGGTGGTAACGCGCGTCTTCAACCATCTCCTTTGTTCCGATCCCGACTTTGATTTCGAGGCCGTGATAGCCCCCGTCCCTGGAGTGATCCACGATGCCCTCGGGGACTGGGTGGAGGACAACATGGATGCACTGAGCGCGGTTCACCCCTGACGGCCCCGAATATCAGCGCGGAGCTAAGGAAGATGAGGGTGGTGACGACAACGGCAACGGCGAGACGTCCCTTTAGGCCGCCCTCCTTTTCTTACCTGCTGATGCTTAACTATAACCCCGCGGGGATGTGAATAGCATTTTGCTGGTAAACTTTCGATGATGTACCGAAGAACATTTGTGCCCTCCTGAGCCTATTTTCGTGCAGTCGTTAAGCATAGCGCCCGAGTGGGGGTCGATTGCCGCTGGTATGCCAGATCGCAATTCCCGGGAAAGGCCAGGAGGTGCACGCTCCTGAGGCGAGAAGCGTTGGGAGCCACGCGTGCTCGCTAGCTCGCTCATGGGTGTCGCGCGAGGACTTAGACGCCAAGGCCTTTGTGGGGTGGCGTGCGCGGGGGCAGGCCTGCGGTGCGGAGCACCCGACGGCCTGACCAGAGCACAAACACCGTTCCCAGCGGCCGCTCGCATGAGGCTCATGAGGGAGGCGACATGCGCTCGTGGCTGCCAAAAACGTAAGCCAACAAAATGCCACAAAGAAAACCCGAACCCCTTCTCAATAAAGACGCAAAGAACTTCAATCTTTATTCAGAGAAACTGCAAGTTTGTTCACAAAAAATAAGATGGCTACCATGTTCAACACCTTCAGTAGTCTTCCCACCAGCATGAAGTATGGGGCCTCCACTTGGATGTGGGCATGATCGCAGTTTGATTGTTCTGCCAACGTGGAGCATGGGGCTTCCACTTGGGCGTGGGTGGGAGCTCCCGCGGGGCCGTGGGGCAGCGCACCGGGAAGCTCCGGGGTGTGTATAGCCCCACTCATTCTTACGTGAGAGTGTCACGGGTAGAACTTGCGAAGGTGCTGGATGTTCCATGTATTCTGCAAGGGAACGCTATCCTCCGTCTCCAGGCGTGCGGCACCTAGCCTGGAGACGTGGGTGACCATGAAACAGCCTTCCCACATGGGCCAAAGCTTCTGAGGCCCTCCCTAGAGAGGACCCGCCTCAAGACGAGGTCCCCGACCTCGAGAGCATGGGTGCGGATGTTGCGGCCGCGGTAGTGCCGCAAGGCCTGGTGGTACCCCGCGGTGCGGAGGGCGCCCTGACGGCGAGTTTCCTCAAGGAGCACAAGTTCGGTCCCGTGCGAGTCATCCTGGTGCGCCTTGTCAAATGCCAGCAGTCGCGGGGAACCATGCTTGAACTCGGACGGGAGGACCGCCTCGGCCCCGTAGATGAGGAAGAAGGGGGTCTCGCCAGTCGGCTTCATCGCGGTGGTGCGGATGGACCACAGCACGGACCCGAGCTCGTCAAGCCAGCCCTTGCCGTAAGCCTCGAGCTTCTTCTTGAAGCTCCTGGTCTTGAGGCCCTCGAGCACCTCCGCGTTGGCGCGCTCGGCCTGGCCGTTGCTCCGTGGGTGCGCTACCGAAGCATAGCATATCTACGTTCCATGGTTAGCACAATATGACCTGAAGAGGCCGCTCATGAACTAGGAGCCATTATCAGTGATGATGCGGCTGGGGACGCCAAACCGGCTCACGAGGGGCTCTGATGAACTTGACGGCCGAGCCCGCTGGGATGGTGCGCACGGGCTCCACTTTCGCCCACTTGGTGAACTTGTCGTTGGCGACGTAGAGGTAGCGGTAACCGCCTACTGCGCATGGGAGTGGACACAGTATGTCCAGCCCCCATACAGCAAAGGGCCACGAGAGTGGGATTGTCTGAAGTCCCTGTGCAGGCTAGTGCATTTGCTTGGCATGGAATTGGCAAGCTTCGTAGGACCGGACCAGCTCGGTGGCATCGTGGAGCATCGTGGGCTAGTAGAACCCGCTGCAGAACACCTTACCCACGAGGGTACATGACAAGGAGTGATGCCCGCACTCTCCCCCATGGATGTCAGCTATCAGCTCGCGTCCTTGCTCCTCTGAAATGCACCGCAGCGAGATGCCGTTGGGGCACCTGCGGTACAATTCGCCGTCTTGTAGGCAATAAGTTGTGGCCTATCGGGCCACGCGCTCTGCCTCCGCATCTTGAGGCTCTGATGCGGAGCACCCTACGATCATCCCCATGTACACTACGACTACTCCCGAAGCCCCAACTATCCATACGATGAGACCTTGAGCATACGTCATTGGACCTAAGGTGAACTCGCTCCTTTCTGAATCTTCCCTTTCTGCATGGAAGACATGGATGCTACCTCAAGCACGGACCTTGTGCATACTCAGGTACACCCGAGGAGACCATGGAGAGCCCAAGGACCAAGGCCAAGTGTGCGCGGGAGCGAAGGAAGGAGAAGGAAGAAGTGCCAGCTGCTACAGCAGCCAAACATCCGGCCATGCCCCGGACATCTGGCCTCGGCTGGACATCCGACCCCCTGCCCCAAAAATCCGACATCGGCTATCCAGAGAGCACTGGAAAGGACCTGCGCAGCCCGGACATCCGGCCATCACCCCGGACATCCGGCTCCTCCCGAAGCCCCGGACATCCGACCCCTTCACCCGCACATCCGGCCCTGCCTATCCAGAGAGCACAGGAACAGGCAAGTCTAGCCCAGACATCCGGCCAGAGGCCCGGACATCCGGCGCCCCTACGCAGCTGCGGGCCGATAGCCCATGTAAACCCTCTCCCATTTACCCCTTCATGGCCCTAGACTATATATAATTCCCCACCACCTCCTAGCTAGGGTTAGCATATGTTTAGCTCATTTAGAGATAGAGTTTTTCTCATCCTTGTGGTTCTTCTCGATCGAGAGAGCTCGGCCTCTACGGGGAAGATCCACGCTTGGATTCAAGACCCCTCACGGGAAGATCCCTCGCGGATTCAAGGCCTCCTCCGGAGATGAACTAGTTACCTCTTGTATCCCCTTTGTTGGATTTGGACCGTGTGATCTCTATGTGTACTCGGATCTAGCACATGTGTGATTGTTTCTTGTGGATTTAAGTGTTTCCTCTTGTTTCCCTCATGTTTCCCCTTGTTTTCTTTGCGGAATCCCCTCCAAATCGTGAAAGATCGCCTCCTAGGGTTCCACCCTACATCATCTTTGTATCATGAGCCACGTTGATCACGAATTTGGAGCCCCTACCCCCACTTTCTAGCCTTCTTTTGCTTGATTTCGTCCTAAATTCGAAAATCCCCATCAAAAATAGCCCCCAATTTTTTGGTGATTTGTTGGTTTGATGATGTTTTGCTGATTTCGATTCATAGATTTGTTGTGTTATTAGTGGATCTATCTTTCCCCCAAGTTTCCCCACTGTCCATAAAAAAATCTCTCCAATTTTGCCCCCAAAATCTTCAATTTCTGCCCCAAAATCAAGTTCCTCGAGTTCATCCTCGGATCTGGAGCCCGGACATCCAGCCCGTGGCCCTGGAAATCTGCCCCCCGAACATCTGGCTCCTGGAGCGCATTTTCGCGCAAGGTTATGGACATCAGGTCCCGGATTTCCGGCCCCCACCCCTGGATGTTCGACCCCTGGGATTTCAGCCTCCCGTGTTTCACCGTTTTGACCATAACTAATTCATCTGAAGTCCGTTTTTCACGTTCTTTAGCTCGTTTTGAAGCTATTGACATACCCCATCCCATAAAAATACTACCAACATCATTTGAATCCTTCAAATGTTTGGAACTTTGGTATCTTTGCCTAGGGCTTCCACCATATCGTCTGCAATACCACCACGGACTTCCGCAACCTAACCCATTATGTTCCCCATTCCATTTGTGGTTGTTTGAGTTGTGATTCGAGTCTCCTAAGGTGTTTAGGCTACTTAGGGATGGTTGCTTCTTCATCCACCACCACCATAACTTCCGCATAGGCTTTCCCAATATACACTTCCGCCACCACAACTTAACCCAATTTTGTTTGTGTTGTGAGTTGTGTCTCCTAAGGTGTTTCGGCTACTTAGGGACCATGCCTTCAACTCTGACACCGTGTATAGCCCATCATACACTTCCACAACCACCACCGCATTCCGCTACCACCATTTGAAATTTGCCTTTGAGATTTTGAGTTTGCGGTTTTTCCGTTTCCTGAGGTGTTTCGGCTAATTCGGAACAGTTATACATCAAGAACACCGCCACTCATCATCGCAATGGTCGCGACATCGCCAACGACCATATCATCATCTGTTCTTGCTTACACACGAGAAACCATTGACGGTAACCTCTATATCCCATTGGTATAATGGTACCCCATCATTGTACATTCTTCTTGCCATTGTATTGATAACCCCTAGCCGATTTTGCGTCACTTGTCTATCGTTACTAGCCTTTGAGTATTGCCAGTAACGTTACTTGTGCACATTAGTGAACATCGATCTACACCTACCATTGCATGCATACCATATCATATTGGTATCATCATATCGTCTCGCGTGCCACAAGTTTGTTCCCGCATATACACAATTGCTATATTGGTTTGTGCATTTGGCATAAGTGGCCATATCAAAACAAAAGAATAAAGCTTTTAAGCAAAAGAGATAGAGCAAAAAGGCTTGTAAGCAAGAGCCATAGCATCATACCACATTGCATATAAGATTATCATATCCGATCATCTTGGATCATCTTGAGAGGAACACCGGGAACCATATATACATAACATACTTGGGATAGAAGTCGTTGCATTTTTGTCTCTTATAGGTTGTGCACAAGTATCGTATCCGTCTATTGAGCAATCGTGCTAACATCTCTCTAGAGTTGTGCGACAAGAGCGTTTTCCGTGGATTCCACATTTTGAGCTCGTTCCTTCGTTGCACGACCCCATCTATCTATCAGTGTGTGTGTTTCCGTGTGCCACATATTGCTATTGGTGTACTTGTTTCACTTGCAAATTTGTCAATATCTTTCAACATTATTCACTCTTGCTAACATTTTGCATCACATTTTTGTGCCACTATCCTCACCAAGCTACTCCATAAGCCTTACTTGTGTAGGTGTGAGAATTGATGAGAACCGATACCAATTGTGATATTTCCTTGTTACATTATTGAGTGACATTGATCCATCTTCAACATTGGATAATGTACATTGTTACAGTTCTTCTCTTTCTCCCACTCACAGTTGCTCGAGTCTTGTGATGGATAGGCAAGGCATTTCATCTCCGGTCTTCGACAACAACGATGGTGTGAACAACTACATCACCAAAATGTCCATCTTCGATCTACAACGACAAATGCAAGGCACACAATCAAGAGTGAGAGAGTGCATCTACAACCTCGCCATCGACATACAACAATCCGAGCTACGTACGAGAGACTACCTCGACCACAAGTTCTCCACACAAAAGGAGGAGAAAGATGCGAGGATGGAGGAGATTCGGGCTTTATTGGTCAACAGTTCATCCCCTTCATCATCCTCAAGGCGGCGGCGAGCAAGTCGATTATCTTCGGAGCTCCTAAGCGATGCAAGCGCAATTCGTCCATGTCCACTGTTGGGAAACGTAGCATGCAATTTCAAAAAAATTCCTACGCTCATGCAAGATCTATCTAGGAGATGCAAAGCAACGAGAGGGGGAGAGTGTTTCTACGTACTCTCATTGACCAAAAGAGGAAGCGTTTGACAACGCGGTTGATGTAGTCAAACTTCTTCTAGATCCGACCGATCAAGCACCGAACGTATGCACCTCCGAGTTCTGCACACGTTCAGCTCGATGACGTCCCTCGTCCTCTTGATCCAGCAAAGGTGTCGAGGACGAAGATGAGTTCCGTCAGCACGACGGCGTGCTGATGGTGATGGTGAAGTGATCCGCGCAGGGCTTCGCCTAAGCACTACGAAGATATGACCACAGGCGTAAACTGTGGAGGGGGGCGCCGCACACGGCTAACAATTGTTGGTGTGTGTTCTAGGAGCCCCCTCCCCATGTATATATAAGTGGGAGGGGAGGGGAGCAGCCTTGGGGCGCCCCAAGTAGGAGGAATCCTACTTGGGGTCCTCTACCAATTCGGCCACCCCCCTTCCTTATTTTCGGAGGGGGGAAAAGGGAAGAGGGAACGGAGGAAGGAAATGGGGGCCGAATCCCCTCTTCCTTCTCCTATTCGGCCATCTGCCTTAACGAGGGGGGCACCCCTTGTGGGCTGGTGTCCTCCCTTCTTATGGCCCATATGGCCCATATCTCCCCCCTGGGGGTTCCGGTAACCCCCCCCCCCCGGTACTCTGATAAATTCCCGATACTACCCGGAACACTTCCGGTGTCCGAATACTATCATCCTATATATCAATCTTTACCTCTCAACCATTTTGAGACTCCTCATCATGTCTGTGATCTCATCCGGGACTCCGAACAACATTCGGTCACCAAATCACATAACTCATATAATACTAAATCGTCATCGAACATTAAGCATGCGGATCCTGCGGGTTCGAGAACTATGTAGACATGACCGAGACACCTCTCCGGTAAATAACCAATAGTGGAACCTGGATGCTCATATTGGTTCCTACATATTCTACGAAGATCAGGGAAAACTTTGTTTTTGCCACTCTAGTTTTTGCCCACTTTGCTTATGCCACTCTAGAATTTGACATTTCACTTTTGCCACTCTTATCTTTTGACAATATATCACTTTTGCCATTCAGTGGCAAAAGCAAAAATTTCATAGTGGCAATTGTGATACATTGTCCAAAGCTAAGAGTGGCAAAAGTGAAATGAAAAATTACCGGTTTTGCCACGGAATGGCATTTGTGATGTATTGTCAAAAGCAAAGAGTGGCAAAAGTGAGATGTCAAATTCTAGAGTGGCATAAGCAAAATTGGCAAAAGCTAGAGTGGCAAAAACAAAGTTTTCCCATCTTTATAGGTCGAACTGTAATGACAACATACGTTATTCCCTTTGTCATTGGTATGTTACTTCCCCGAGATTTGGTCGTCAGTATCTTCATACCTAGTTCAATCTCGTTACCGGCAAGTCTATTTACTCGTTCCCTAATACATCATCCCGTAACTAACTCATTAGTCACTTTGCTTGCAAGGCTTCTTATAATGTGCATTACGTAGAGGGCCCAGAGATACCTCTCCGATACTCGAAGTGACAAACCCTAATCTCGATCTATGCCAGCCCAACAAACACCTTCGGAGATACCTGTAGAGCATCTTTATACTCACCCAGTTATGTTGTGACGTTTGATAGCACACAAGGTATTCCTCCGGTATTCGGGAGTTGCATAATCTCATAGTCGAAGGAATGTGTATTTGACATGAAGAAAGCAATAGCAATAAAACTGAACGATCAATATGCTAAGCTAACGGATGGGTCATGTCCATCACATCATTCTCCTAATGACGTGATCCCGTTATCAAATGACAACTCATGTCCATGGTTAGGAAACCTTAACCATCTTTGATCAATGAGATAGTCAAGTAGAGGCTCACTAGGGACACAGTGTTTGTCTATGTATTCACACATGTATTAAGGTTTCCGGTCAATACAATTCTAGCATGAATAATAAACATTTGTCATGAATAAGGAAATATAAAATAACAACTTTATTATTGCCTCTAGGGCATATTTCCTTCAGTCTCCCACTTGCACTAGAGTCAATAATCTATATTACATTGTAATGATTCCGACCTCCAGATCGAGCGCCAGTAGCTCTAGGCCGCACACGCCCCTAAGATAAACACCAAGGCGCTGCTTCCCCGGCGTAATAGGCGTACTAGCGCCTGTTACGCTGGGGAATGCTTCCGTTAATTGGGAATCAACTGGCCAGAAATTGAAATTCAGGGGGGCGACGGACCTCTAGCTAAGGTGAAATAGTATATGAGGAGAAACCTTGTGCATCGCGAGTTACTAGGAACATCTAGTATCAAGAAGAAGCGGTCAACTAGTGTCTTCTGTGGGATGAATACCGTGCAAGCAGAGACGTAAGATTTGCACGAATAAGGGAAGAGGAGTAGCTTTTTCGGTTGCCGGTGTGGTCACCTCCACATGTCGCGTCGATCTTCTTCTTTTTACCGGGGAAACCGATGTTCTGGAGGGTGCAGGCTTGGACGAACCCATGGCGAAATTGTTGACTGTGTTGCCGTGGCCGTATGTCGGCGGAGGGGATGCAGATCCGAGGCGGGGAAGGATGGCGTAGCAGGAACAACTCCGGTGCGGTGGAGGGTGGCGAAGTTGGAGCGGCAGCGGTGAGGCGCGGGACGGCGTGGTTGAACTGGCTCGGGTACGGACGGCTCGGCCTCGGCTTCAACTACTAGCCGTGGTGGGCGTCGCAGTTGCGGTGGACGACGACATCGGGGTATCGGCTCCGGCGTGATGGAGGAGGGCGGCGGTTGATGGGTGGAATGGGGTGGCGGACGGAGGACGTCGGGGTTTCGCGGCTGGTGGAGAGGTAGTTTTGGCGCCCACGGAGTACGAATGGGGAATCGGACGGGTGGGGGAAACCATGTTTCGGTCCGGAATGCGCTTGTTTTTGGCTTTTTTGAACAGAAGATGGGACGCGCTTGTTTGAAATTTGGGGAAAGTACAAACTTTGCCCCCTCTTAAATTTCGGACCTACTACGGGTCGGGGGTAGGATGGTAATCCTAGGTGTCCCAATAGTGGGCGGGAGCGATTTCGGCCGCGTGCATGTGTGCTTAGGCGGCCATTGTGTATGAATGTTTTTCGGATGCGGTTGCGTGGCGTCTAGATGATGCTACAAACCTACCCCGGTTTAGACCTTTGGACGTCGGGCCGGTAGGTTTCACGGGTCGGAGTTATTAGAAAAGTAATTTCCTTGTACTACCAAACATTGGTCTCACGCGGTTTCGGGCATGTAGAGGCTCTTTTGGTGCTTCGTTCGAAATTTTGAAACACAAGCATTCACGTTTAGAGTACTCTTGAACTATGAGGATTGACCTAAATAGACAACGTTATATTTGACCTTGTATGTTTGAAAACCTCATTAAATTATCCGCTTCTTTTTGAAATTTTGACACTTGAAAATCCTATAACTATGATTATTTTGGAATGGAGGAGCTAAATTTGAATCTATTTTGTACACGACTACATATGCTATTATGTACAAAATCAGAGCAAAGATTGGTGCCCCCATAATTTAGGTATGGTTTACAAATGCCATGATATCAAATTCAAATAATTGAATGGACTTCATGTTGAATTAGATTTTTTAAACCACCATAAGTTGAATTCAAATGTATGCTAGTTCATAGGTAGCTATTTATAATGTCCATTGTGTAACTTTCGTATGTATAATGTGCTTTACACACACAACATGAACTATACTCACGTTTATATTTGATTGCTAAAGCGTTGCATTGTCTGGAGTTCAAAATACTAACTATGTGGATCAATTGTGTCGAATAATAACATAGACATGCTCAAATTCGATAGAATCTAGATGTCTGATGGATCAATGACCGCTCCTTACGCAAATTGCAAATATCATGATCCCATCCTAATATTTCGATACAATTTATATCTTTAATCAATGTGTAGAGAAGTCTTTTACGTGTAGTTTCACTCTCCATCGGTGGTCTCTCACACATGCTCACACACTCTCTCCCGAGGTGTCTTTCTCGCACACATGCTCTAGATATAACCCTCCCTCCCTCTCGTAACCATTTACAACTGTTTTCACTAACCTTTATCACAAGCACTCTTCCTCTCGCAAACATACACACGCACAATCCTCATCGACCCTTTCTATATACATGGACCTGACTACGTGTCACATGTACGCACATTATCTTTACGCCTGTCTCTCACGCATTGTCTCACACCTCTCTTCCTAATCGATGAGTATGATTCTAGCAGAGCATTCTGTAGGATGCCCCTTAAAGTTAGGTTGGATGAATAGTAATATCAGAGATAAAGGGGTTACCTTAGTCCGAGAACCTAGGGTTACAAATCCTAGCCGGCTTTGTCAGTGGACATAGAGTCCTTCACAATTCTGCTATCTTTGTCTTGTACGACTAGTCATCCATGGGTCTTCCTAAATGCGTCACGGGCCGACCAATGTGGCGCAGGTCGGAACCGAACGAAGTGCCTCACCTCGACCCACCGGACCTCACGCGGTGACACACCCTCTGCCCCCACGTCTCATTATCTTCTCACACCCACACAGACCAACACAAACACCACACACACAGAAAATATCTCCTGGTGCCTCTATTCCCTCCCCCCTTGCATATACACACTCAAGGGAATGGAATATCTTGTCGTGACATCATATTCGTCTCTCTCCCTCTAGACCACTCTCATTTCTCGTGCTATCTCTCCCACGCCCCCCCCGTCGGCCCCTCTATCCATGCCTCTCTCGAATACGTAATACACACACATACCTCTCTAGGCCCCGCCAAATGCATCAACTACACATTCACACATGTTACATCACGTACCCCATTGATCTAAAAAGCCCTCTCTTCACGTTTATTTCGCATACAACATTCCTTTTGAATAAAGTGTGGCCAAAAAATTATTTTAGAGTTTCTACATATATACAACATTACAAAGTTATACGGAGGAGTACGAACGCTAATTTGCATTGCATGGTGCCCACAATGATATTTATTCCGCACTGTGAATTTGTATATTTTTATACTATATACAAAGTTAGTCATAATAAAGAGAAACGACGAGCATCTCTCTCTCCATCGCATACCCCCCTGTACGCCCCTTTCACGTATGCACACAAAACTATCTCTAGGTCCTCTAAAAGTAAGCCCCCAGAAAATTCACGCATGTTTCATCTTTCTCTCGCGATATATGCAATGACGATCATTGTATTTGAAGCGAAAGCACGATACATACATTGGACTTCAGAATCCACTCATTACAGTCACCATTTACGTTTAGTGGTTATTATACAGTCACGGGCTCACCGTACAACTCTGTATTTGCTCATGACATGACTAGTTGACCAGTTAAACGCTCCACGTGGCACCTCTAGTGTTGCATCACATTATCTCACTACCATCGTGCCCACCTGTTGACTTGTATCTACTCTACATCTACAATCTTATAAAATACACCCTTATAAAAAACAGAGTTGGTGATGATGGTGTGCCTGCCATCCTGCAATATAGGTCGTCCGATTTATATCTGACGGATAGGAAAGCAACTATGGCAATTTTGCAAAAAGGTACCCACACACCTCTCCACATTTGCAAATAAGGCCTTCCCTCGTTCATCCTTTTCTCTCACAAGATAAACAAGTCATACAAATGCATCTTGATGTTACGTGCAACGCACAGGCATCTTGCTAGTAAGAATGAAACCAAACGACAAAAAAATATTTGGACGATGGTTCGAAGTCATGACCGCGGGCACAGCGTACAAGGTGGCCTTGTATTGGTATGCTGAGCCGTTTGTTTTAACACACAGGAGCTGGTGTGGTGATTATACACACACGAACGCATGCACACGAACTGCATCCACGCAACACTCACAAAAACACATGCACCCACGCACGCACGCAACACTCACACGTACACACGCAGCCACGCACGCACGCAACACTCACACGCACGCACGCAACACTCACACGCACACACGCACGCATGCATGCACACACCAGTACACCACACGACCAACACACACTCTCACGCTCAAGTGCTCAACCTACACGTGCATGCGCACACATTAGGCCCTGACAGACACATACACAACCAGGTGATTCCCGCCCACGGGTTGGAGCCTTGTCGGGCCTGCGTAAATTTGTGTTTATCTAACCTTTTGCCTATGCGAACTGACAGGTGGGACCCACAAGGAACGTGGTCAATTTAACTAGTCAACATGGCGCCACGCAGACTATTTGGCCGGTCAACAGAGTGCAATCCGATGCTGAACTGTGAGCAAGTGACCGTATAATCACCGCAAAACGTATATAGTGACCGTAATCAGCTTATTCTGAAGTTTAGTGACCGTATTACGCTTTTCTCTCTGTAGGCCCTCCAAAACTACATCTCTACACGTTCTCGCATGTTACATCTAACAACTATGCAATACAGCACTACTACTACACTCTAACACAATAAATCATATGTGTTTTTAGTTTTACTAGATATCATATTGTTACTTATAATTATTCAGTTTGCATACATTAAAATTGCCTTTGAAATGTATGGCCAATATCATCTACCGCCCAAGAAAAATCCCGCCCTTTCCTGTTTAATCGGGTTTGTATCGATGGATCGTGCGAAATAGCAAAACTATAGTACTATACAGTACTTACTACAAGTGACAGTTCACTGGGCCGTCGTGTCGTCTACTCCTCCGTCGTAAGAGTGGAGCGCTCGCTTTCATAAATCTTCTAGTCCCTTTCGCCGACATGTGGGACATCAAGCTACCGGGTCCATGTGCCATACCGGAATACAGTGCAGAGCAGCCGGGGTGAAGCACCCCAGTCATGGCGCCGGCGTAGTAATGAGCAATGAGGTGTCAAATCACAAGCTGCACCTTTCCCGCAGTTAAGTTGGAGGGACGAAGCAACCATCATTTCACTCATTGCTGAATCTGCTTCTCCCTCATCTTCTTCAACTTAACCACGTGTTGCTTCTGCTGTTTGCCTCATGTGGGACGCGGATCGGCTTGGTAAAGCACTGACACGTGGGACCGCATGTTAGCAAACCGCCAGGACAACGTCCTCCAAAAATAAGAAGCCTAATCCTAGACTTACAAAGGGCTACGTAGCTGCTACGTATACTTTCCATCTAATCTATATATGCCCCCCTGATTTTCAGGTGGGGTGGGCCTAATCCTCTCCTTTAATCCAATCAAATAGTCCCACATCACATCAGTACGTAACTTTACGTAAACCATTACGTGGATGTAGCACTGCTCAAATAAGAAACCTCCCCCGCCATCCGCGCGGCAAAATCACCTCCTTTTTACTAATCTTGATTCTATAATTTTTTAGCTCAATATAATTGAGATTTGTATAGATAGCACACAGGAGCAAAACCAAGTGGTACGGTTAAGGGCATCCACAATGTGTAGACAATGTGAAAATAGCTTTTGGCATCGTGGGAACCATTGTGGATGGTGTTGCCAAAGCCAAAAAGATGGAACCGAAGCTCCCTGATTGATTGATTGAAGGAATAGAAAAATGCAACGTCTCACCTCTTTCTCCCATGCTTGGACGCATGTAGTACAGTATAGAGCACAGAGTCTACTCCCCTATCCCTTCTATCACAAAGCACAAAGCAGTGAGGCGTCAAATCACAAAAGCACGGACGAAGCAACCATCATTTCACTCTTCGCTGACTCCGCTTCTCCATCGTCTTCTTCGAGAAACCATCTCACGGCACTAGTACTCCTAGTAGTACTAGTAAAGGACTTCCTGGATGCAAATAAGGCGGTTGTCTCGGCTTGCAGGCGGCACTTGCGAACGACTTACCGTGGTCTCCCTCAATGGTGTTCTCCGTCGAACGCACTTCGCCAAACCACCCAAAAAAAAGATATCGTCGACGTCACCGCAATGGGGAAGGAAGTCAAATATAGTTACTACCTCCATTTTTTTGTACACAAGGCCAGTATATCAAAATTACAATTTGCAAAGGGCCACTAACACTAATCGAGGCAAAATTGATGGGGTTAGCAACCAAGGACATTAATATCCCCTGCATGCATGCGGAAGTGAGAAGGTTGGTTTGCATGGCGCTGCATTAATCAAGCGATGAGGAGTGAGATGGTTAGCTCTTTGGTCTTTGGAGAAAAAAATACGCATTAATTGACACGTGAAACGAGGATTTGTATCGATTAAATCCCGCGAAGGAAAACCCCGCCTTTCTTTTTTAACACTAGTACTCCTAGTATGTACGTACTTATCCTGTTTGGGTCTAGGCCTTGCATTGGCAAACTTTGCCACACATTTTTGCCAAGCTTGCCTAAAGTTTTCAAAATGTGAAGGAGGTACACTTGCGCACGGCTGTCGCGGTCGCACCGCACCCTCACACGGTCGCTCCTGCACGCCGCGGTCGCACGGCACCCTCACACAGTCGCTCCTGCACGCCGCAAACCCAACCAAGGGAACGCACCCTCAATGACACGTGCTGTCGCATGTGAACAAACCAAACTCAGTCATCCTATCGCTGACACATAATTTTCGTTCATAGAGTATGTTTATCCAACCGCATGTTGGGGAGTATCCGTACGGCCCGTGCGGTGGTCTGTTGGGGAAGAAGAAGAGGCGAGGAAGAAGGAAAGAAGGGTTAGGAGACGTAGGATATTCATCCAACCGCCTGAAATGGTAGACTGACCCAAGTCAGGCGACTTGCATAACAAATATATGTTTTTACACAGCAAAAGATCCATAAAAACAACAACATAGAAAAACTATCACTGCTCGCGGAAAGAGACGGCCTCGTCGTCTTTGGCTGCCGGCGCGAACCAGCCGACGTGTGTCTCCGCACCGTGGTTGTCGTCGGCCTCCAGCTACTCGTTCAAGCGGAGCATGCGGGCGCTCTGCACGGACGAGAGCACAGCCCGGTTCAAGTCGAGGACGTCCGGCTCTGCCTGCAGGAGGGCCTCGATGGCGGCGGCATCCGCGCGCTCCGCGTCGAGTCGAGCCTCCGCCGCCCGATTCAAGTCCAGGACGTCCGGTTCCGCCTGCAGGAGGGCGTCGATGAGAGCAGCATCCGCGCGCTCTGCGTCGAGTCGAGCCTCTGCCGCCCGGTTCAAGTCCAGGACGTCCGGTTCCGCCTGCAGGAGGGCCTCGATGGCAGCGGCATCCGCGCACTCCGCCTCAAGTTGAGCCTCCGCCGCCTGGTTCACATCCACGACATCCGGTTCCGCCTGCAGGAGAGCCTCGATGGCAGCGGCATGCGCGCGCTCCGCGTCGAGTTGAGCCTCTACCTCCCGGTCCTCCTTTAGTATCGCCATGTTGAACCGCTGGTCCGCCTGCACCATGGGGGACTCGGACGCCGGCACGTAGTCGACGTCCATCGTCTCATACCCATCGGGGGCCTTCTGCGCCGCGACCTCCGCCATGAACATTGGATCGGCTTCCTCCTCCTCATAGCTTGGCACCAGAGAACTCGGGGATTGGCCCGCCGCAAAGAGAGCTTGGGAACGGAGGTCTGTGGCACCGACCGCCGCCGCGATTTCTGCGCGGCGCTCCGGCGTCAGCATCTTGTAGTAAGTGATCTTGCGGCGCACCATGGCTTTCCGGCGAACTAGGGGACGTTTGATGCGGGCTAGGGGATCGAAAGGTGGGGGAATGGGCTGGAGATTTGGTGTGGTTTTAGGGCAGTGGCTGGCGTAGGCCGAGCAGCGAAGGTTCTGGTGTGAATAGTGGTTCCGGTGACGACCGGTCAATCGGTTTTGACTGTACATCGCTCTTGTCGCGTTCGCGTTGCAGCCTGGCACGCTGGACCCTCCACGCCGCTCACCGAATGGAACGCGCTTCGTCTTGCGTTTTCGCTCGCTTGTGGGACCACAGTTGAGAGCAAACCGACGTCCCTCCCCCTCCCCCGCCCGCGTCATTTATTATACCACCACTCCCTCCATTTTATGCGGAGTAAATAAAAACAGAGGGAGTATACTACGGATGAGGATCCCCTGACGTGGCCGAACCCATTGAGTAACTAACATGCGGGGCCTTGCAAGCATGGGGTCCGCCAGTAAGTGACCGAAAGGGAGGGTAAGGCAGGGATACCTACATCAGAGGATCCACTTCCACTATACTACTTTGACCAAATGTTAGAGTAATAATATATGACATGCAACTTACACAAATGTTAGAGTAGTAATATATGACATGCAACTTACACAAAGCATACAGGGTCTAATGCGTTTTTCGAGGCTAACTTTGACCAAATGTTAGAGTAATAATATATGACATGCAACTTACACAAAGCATACGGTCAAATTCGTATGTGAAAGGAGTTTCCAATGATATAATTTTCACATTATACATCTCATGTACTATTAATCTTCTCAATAGTCAAATTGGAAACCATCTCGAGTACAAATCTAGGAGTACGTACAAATCTAACAATATTGATTGGGCGTTGTTGAATGTTGATACCTTTTTTATCAAAGTAGAGATAGTTTGACTACACATAAAACTTATATGTAAACTAGAAAGTATAGGGGAGTATATTATACGTTCAAAAATGAAACGAACATTGAATACCCTTTATATATGATTTGCGGATGCTATGATCACCGGTTCGAAATTTTGAATCCGCCTTAGGTATCACGTGCCCCCACTCGTTCCCTCTCGATTTCATCTCGGGGTCCGGAGATCTATTGAAAGAGGACTAGGGTGGGTACATGCGAATGATACTCGGCGGAATGTTCAAATGAGGCATGCGGGAGGATGGACTCGACTGGAGGGCGACATGATCGATGGAGAAGAGGGTTGGAGAGGAATGAGAAATAAGCAAACGCCACATGATTATACTTGAACGGCTCAAATAAACAATAAGTTGTCTCGCTTGGCCTACATAGTGAAAGGCCGCAACGCGGAGCACTGGCGCTCGAATATGGCCGGGAAAACAGGGAAACCGACATGTGGGGCACACCCGTCGGGACGACGTAGCACGGACTAGTCCAATGGAGGAGCTGGCCCACGACCTCCTCGCCACCGACAACCGTTCATGTGGGTCGTTGGGGCCAACAACGGGGCGCAGTTCCAGCACCGCCTCTGGACACGGCGACCGCGGTGAGCGACACGCTCATATCGTCGCTAGACACGGTCGGTTTCAGTGTGCCGAGGGTGGCGTTAGTGTTGTGGCACGACCAACAGTATGTTTGGTTTGTGCCCAAGGTTGCCCCATCAAAGCATTGGGTAGCCAAAATTTTGGTTGAGGTATTGGTTGCCCATGATTTGGCCGACATTGGCAAGAAAAATGAACTAGAGTTGGCTAGAGTTCATTAGCATGCCAAAGAAATGGCAACCATCCAAACAAAGACCAATCTTTGGGTCATGACCAAAATTTTGGTTGAGGTATTGGTTGCCCATGATTTGGCCGACATTGGCAAGAAAAATGAACTAGAGTTGGCTAGAGTTCATTGGCATGCCAAAAAAATGGCAACCATCCAAACAAAGACCAATCTTTGGGTCATGACCAAAATTTTGGTAAGGTGCACTTTGGCCACAATCCAAACACACCCCAACACCCGGCTCGTCGAGGATGCACGGGGCGTCGCGACGCGTCCGCGGAGTGGTGTAGCGCGGCCAACTGCATCCTGTGGACCTAAGACCATGCCGGATCGTCTTGCTTTTTCAATGACATGCGGGGATCGCATGTGAGCAAAGGGCATCTCCAACGTTGCCACGACCGCAGCTGACTATCCTGGCACACTAAAACCCTCGTCCCTCGCGCCGTCGCGCGGTGCATTCCCAGCCGGCGCCAGCTGTTCGTATGTCGTCGTTAAGAGGCTCGGTGCCCGAGGAACCAACTCCGACGACTTAATGACGCACCCGGACGCTTGGCCTCACCGGAATGCGCTACTTAAAACGGCAACGCCCAGCTAACCTCCACACCATAGCACATCGTCCTCCTACCTGGCACCACATCAGCCATGACCGCAAGTACGCTCTGCGGGAGAGCTTGTCTTTGGGGATGAAGCTCGAGGTCGCCGCCCTCGCTCAAGTCGCCTCTCGCGACGCAATAGCGGCGTAGCCGGACGCGGACGCGACCGCACAAGCGGTGGCCATGTTGGCGGCCGACGACGGGAGCACCGTCAGCCACGCGTCCTACTTGCCGCCATCCAACGTCCGGCACCGCCGAGGTCGGCGACTCCTCCGAGGATGAGTAGGGCATGGGAGGCGGCAGGGGATGGTGTGCCAACTGGCCGGTCTGTATCCCGTGTTCTACTCTTCCTCGCCGGAGACCGCACCTTCACTTCACGGGTCTTGAACCCCGCCCCCGTACATAGAGATCGCAGATGGAGGATGTCGGTCGCCGCCGTAGAATAGGTTTAGGGTCGGGTTTCTTTTATTTTTCTGTCCTATAAAAGTTCGAAATGTAATGAAAATCTGCCGTGTTTGCATTAATCTCGGCCGGTGTATATGAACTTTCACAATAATATACATATTGTAGGAGTACTAGCAAGATGCCCGTGCGTTGCACGGAAGATCAAGATCTTGTGGGAGAAAAGGATGAACGAGGGAAAGCCTTATCTGCAAATGTGGAGAGGAGTGCGGGTAAATTGTCATCGTTTCCTTCCTATCCGTTAGATATAGATCAGACGACCTATATTGCTGGATGACAGGCACACCATCATCACCAACTCTGCTTCTTATTGAACCGAGACAAATCTAACATGCGAAGTAAAATAAACACATAGGGTCTATACATACACAAATTATCTTAGGCACTCCAATAGTACGTCCACTACACATTCACGCATTTCACATCTTTCTACATCTACGGGAACCTACGAAAGGGTTAACGTAAATTGCCTCTCTCTCTCCTCCCCTGATTTTCATGGTGGTGGGCCCCTCCCTCCCACAATCTACAATCAACAGCTCACACGTTTCACATTACGTTAATTACGTAACTGGGATTACGTAGGTGTAGCATTACTCGTCCTATAAAACCCAACTAAGCCAACCTCCCAGCATATCGCGCAGGAAAAGACCCGGCCGCGCCGTTTTAGTCGGGATTACCGGATTACTAGTAGTAGTATCGATGGATCACGCGAAGCAACAAATTTTTTTTAGGGGGCGAAGCACCTAGTTTAAAAGGAAAAAAGGCGGTACACTCACAGCACTCCTGTCGCGGTCGCATTGTACCCCACACACGTTCGGTCCTGCACACGGCTCACGCAAACAGAACGCGCTTCAGCTTGCCTCTTCACTGACACGTGGGACTGCACTTGGAGAAACCGACCATGCGCCAAACTCCCCCTGCCCACCGCGCGAAAATCCTCCCCCCCCACACCCAAAAATTCCCCCCAAATCCGACTCAACCGCCCTTCGGCCAACTAGCCAATAATATTCCCCAAACCCCCTCCCCCCTGTCCCCCTCCACTCCATTCGCTCCGCCAAAGCCGCCCTCCCTGCCGCGTCGATACATCAGCGCTGCGGTTCGGCGATCCTCTCGCTCCCACAGTACGCTCTCGTAGACTGCCGTCCTCTAGCCGCGCCGCCACCTCTGGCTACATTCTTGTGGAGGCGCACGGCGGTCAGCGCCGCCACCGCTAGCGACGTTCGTGTGGAGACGCACGACGGTCAGCTTCTCCCACGGTACGCGCATTCTAGACCGAGGGCCCGTTCATGTCGGTGTAGCGCTGAATGTTAGCTGATAGACGCTGTTAATCTCACTGTTTGCCGAAGTAGTTTACTGTCAATATGCTTTGCTTAAGAAGCTTACTTGCCCTGTTCTGCACTCAGCCTGCTTAGCTGAGATGGCATGCCAAGGCTGATTAGTTGCTAAAATATCCTGCCATATATTTATTGTGACGTAGATTGCCATGGTCTAGTAGCCAATCTGTTAGGTGAAATAGCTCTACACCGTTTTATACTCGATCTTTGTTGCTACGATGGCCTTCGATAGTTCGATGGCTGTGTGCTCAGCCTCATTGACTGCTGAAACAGCCTGCCATAATTTGCCACTCAAATCTGTTTGCTGAATTAGCTTTACATATATTTCGTTACTTAGATCTGCTCGTCCAAATATCTTGCCATAGCTTTAGACATCGACCTAGGTATTTTTTTCTGGACTTCATAAAAAAGCATATATGTTTTTCCTGTAATATCTAGTAGAAGAACTAATTTGTATGTCTAACAGATGGACAGGACTTGGATAACGTCTGCTCGAAGAGTCTCCGCTGCATATGTCTAGGGGGTTGAAAACTTCATGAACTTTATCAGAGCTGAGTACGGTGGTCCGAAATCAGATGTGCTCTGCCCCGTGTAGTAGTTGTATGAATTCAGTTACAAGACCCCAGTCAACTGTGCAAAATCATCTACACTTGTATGGGATGTCGGTCACATATACTAGGTGGGTTCATCATGGTGAAGCTGTGAACGTCAATGTTATTGACTACGTGGAAGCAACAGATCACCATCTTGATCTGCCTGATGCTCAGGTGGAAGAGGAGGAGGTGGTGGTGGTGGCGGAGCCAGTGAGTTTGACCAACATTGAAACAATGCTATGAAATGCTCGTGCATTCCGTGAACTTTCACCTGCAGAAGAAAAACGGTGGGCCCGCATGTTGGAACAATGCAACGTTGTTGTCACCCCAGGAAATAAGCTGTCAATATTCTTAGCTATGGTCACCTTTCTTCAGGTGAAGAAATCTGAGCGGATGACCAACAAATCATTCAATGCGATGTTGGCTGCTTTCTGAGAATCTTTCCCAGATGCGTCTGAGCTGCCACACACCTACAGTAAAATGAAGAATTTCCTTCGTGCAGTTGGAATTGGATATGATATGATCCATGTTTGTAAGAATAATTGTGTTCTATTCCGGAAGGATTATGCCAACTTAAGTGAATGCCCGAAATGCAAATCATCAAGATGGAAAGATGGCGATGCTGTGAAGAGGATTCCTCATAATGTTCTGAGACATTTTCCAATTATACCAAGATTGCAGAGGTTGTTTCATGATGCTGAAACAAGAGAGGATGTACTGTGGCATTCTAGGAACCAGGAGTACAAAGATCAGAATGTAATGAGCCGTCCATCTCATTGTAGTGAGTGGAAAAGCTTCAATGATAAACACAAAGAGTTTGCTGCTGACCCGAGACACATTAGACTTGGCTTAGCTTCAGATGGATTTAACCCATTTGGCCACCAGAGCGCCACATATAGCATGTGGCCAGTGCTTGTTATCCCTTACAACATGCCTCCAAATGTCTGCACCAAAGAATCAAACTACATGATGGCCTTGCTCATCCCAGGTCCAAAAAGTCCTGGAAAGGATTTTGATTTGTTCATGGAGCCTCTTGTGGAGAAACTTCAACAGCTACGGAAGGGTGTTCTCACTCGAGACCTATATAGCAGCCCACCAGCTGATTTCTTTCTACGTGCTGTTATAATTTGGTGCACCCATGATTATCTGGCTTTGGGCACTATGTCAGGGCGAACGACACATGGTTACAATGCATGTGTTCGCTTGTAACACCCCGGATGTAACTTTCCATATTTGTAACTCCAACTCTTACCATTTTCGGCTATGTGTTATGATATTCCCTTCGTGGTTGGGTTTTGTCTTTCGTTTTTGCATTTTGTTCATGTCATGCATCTCATATCATGTCATCATGTGCATATCATTTGCATACGTGTTCGTCTCATGCATCCGAGCATTTTCCCCGTTGTCCGTTTTGCAATCCGACACTCCCACACGCACCGGCGCAACCCCTCTTGTGTCTTTTCGTGAGTGGGTACTAAACGTTCTCGGAATGGACCGAGGTATGCCAAGTGGCCTTGGTATACCACCGGTAGACCACCTGTCAAGTTCCATTCCATTTGGAGGTCGTTTGATGCTCCAACGGTTAATCGGGTAACCGCAAAGGCCTTTTGTGTGTTGCATCCCAACACCCCTCCAAAACAGCCCAATAACCGATCTAAGTCACTTCCATGCTCTCCGTCGTCGGATCACGATCGTGTGGGCGAAAACCGCACTCCATTTGGAGCCTCCTAGCTCCCTCTACCTATAAATATGTGCACCCTCCTCCAAATCCGGCCCCGAAACCCTAGCCCGCTCCCTCTCCGCCGCCGGACACGTCCGGTCCGGTCGGACGAAACGCCGCCGCCGCCCCGAGCCAACGGGCACGCGCCACGTGGCCTCGCCCGCGTCCCCGC